>NC_033798.1:129507475-129528315 GCF_001876935.1 Asparagus officinalis | reverse complement strand
GAATTGTTTTGATCAAATTAATTCATTAAGAAATTTCCTTCTATCATTTTCCAATATTTTCAACTAACCTCCCTAACAATATTAAATTTAAAAGACTAGTATACTCCCTTTCAAATTAGAACTTAATTAACAAATTAAATTAAATTAATTAAATACGTAACCGAAACTGAAGGAGCAATGCGCACATGCATGGCGTAACTTCGGAAAATTCATATTATATTATCCTAGAAAATTGAATTTAGTGTAAAAATCTTAATCTGTTGTATTTGTGGCATGTGTTGTTGTTGCAAATTTAAAATAAAATTAATTAATTAAACAACTAAATAACCGTGTTGTTTATTTTCTTGTCGATTTAAGGGTTAGCTTGGATGGAGAACGATTATTCTTTGTTTTCCTGAAAAATATTAAAAGCGTTGCTCTATTTTCCCGATGAAATAGTTTTAATTAAGCTCTAAGGACATGTTGGAATTTCCATCTGAGGTAGGAAAAGCTACAGAAAAATAAAGGAAAAAAAAGAGATAAAAGGGTGTGTTTGAATTTTATTTGGTGGTTTTCTTTTTCTTCTTCTTTTTTTTTTTTAAAGTGTTTTACCGAGGAGGAGCTCCGAGCTCTGACTTTTGTAATGACCGAAGGCTCGACTGGGCGCGAGGACGGAGCAGTTTAATTCTTGGATTTTGGCATATATACCCGCAAATCTAGTTTATTCGTAAATGTACCCTATAAACCTAGATATTTGCTAACTTACCCCTCGAAATTTCCCCTTCTTCAACAATTCAACCTTCAGAATCACTGATATGCTCTTAATGAATTAATTAATTGTCATTGTCACTAACATTATCATTATCTTCAAGCAATTATATGCTGTCAACAAAGGTAGTTGTGGGGCTTCAATCTCAGTTAGTAGATTAATCTTGCCACTCTCTATGTTGGTTAAGCAACTTGTTCTCCTTATAAAAGCAAATAATTTCTTGCGTGTCTCGACTGCAGTTAGCTAACCTTAAACATTGAGGCTAATTAATTGTAGTGTATAAAAATCAAATGTTTCCTTTGACCGAGCTTGCACCACTTTTCCTTTAGGGCCTGTTTGGTTGTTTTCATGAAAATTAAAGAAAATGGAAGGAGTGAGGGAAACATCAAATAAGTTTTCCTTCAATTTTTCCAACAAAAATTATAAAATGGGTATCCTAAACTATGGGCCACATCAACCAACAAGAATATGACACATCATCATTTTCCTTGGTTTCAATGTGTGACCAAACAGAAAAAAGAAAAATATTGCGAAAAACTTACAATAATGTGTACTTTTTGTCCACTTTCTTTTCATTTTTCATAAATTTTGGGCGAACCAAATAGCCCTTTGCTCACGTGCTTTTTTAAGTATCCATTCCAATCAATCCGATAACTTCCAAATGATTGTCACTTGTTTCAACTATAGCAATTGAGTAGAGATATGTATTTTTAATTATAGTCTTCTATTATTTAAAGATAAGAAATTGAATTTGCCTTCACAATTTCCCCGTGGGTTTCATTCTCTTTATATAGACAATTTGTACAAGGTAGGGATTACAACAAATCCTAACAATCAGATCCTATATAACAGCCCAATCCCTACAATCAAGCTATGCCATGATTTACATGCCTATAGGATTGCTAACTACCTTGTTTACAATCCCTACAATCATGCTATGATTTACATGCCTATTCGATTGGGCTAACTACCTTGTTTACATTCCCCCTCAATCTTAACCATGACAAGGTTCAGATTGTGTCGTAGGCGATCAAGCATGTAGCGAGTGGCTGGCTTGGTGAATCCATCAGCTACCTGATCTTTGGAAGATACAAATCGGACATCAAGAGTGCCCAATGCAACCTTCTCCCTGACAAAATGGAAATCCACCTCTATGTGCTTCGTTCGTGCATGAAACACTGGATTTGCTGTTAAATAGGTAGCTCCAAGGTTATCACACCATAATACTGGTGGTCGCGGCTGACACACATCCAATTCTTTCAGCAAGGATTGTACCCACGTTGCTTCAGCTGTCCCATTAGCCAAGGCCTTGTACTCAGCTTCAGTGCTGGACCGAGATACTGTGGGTTGCTTGCGTGAGCTCCATGAAATCAGGTTGGGACCTAGAAATACTGCAAAACCTCCAGTAGACCTGCGATCATCCATGCAGCCAGCCCAATCGGCATCTGTAAACACACTCAGAAGTGTAGAGTTGGAGCGCCGGAGGTAAAGTCCCGTAGCAGCTGTTCCCTTGACATATCTTAAGATACGTTTGACTGCCTCCCAATGTACATCAGTGGGCTTGGAAAGATATTGACATACCTTATTAACGGCAAAAGAAATATCTGGCCTTGTTAATGTAAGATATTGCAAACCTCCTACCATGCTTCGATATTTGAAAGCATCATCATCATCCAGCACTGTTCCACAATCACGAGCAAGCTTATCTGTGACAGACATGGGGGTTGAAACGCTCTTACAATTCTCCATGTGAGCTCGGTGAAGAAGGTCAGAAGCATATTTGTGCTGCATCAAGGTGATTCCCCCTGAATTGTAGACGACTTCAATCCCTAGAAAATAGTGCAGCTGTCCAAGATCTTTGATCGGAAATGAGGAAGACAGGGCGCGCAGCAACTGATCAACTGCTGATTGAGAAGAGCCAGCAACCACGATGTCATCCACGTACACAAGCATGTAGATAGTGACGCCCCCATGATGAAACAGGAAAAGAGAGGTGTCGGCCTTGGAAGACTGAAAACCAAGCTGGAATAATCTGTCGCTAAGTCGTGAAAACCAGGCACGAGGCGACTGTTTTAGGCCGTAGAGCGCCTTTTGGAGTTTGCACACATAATGAGGCCGACGGGAATCCTCGAAGCCAGGGGGTTGCTGCATATAAACTTCCTCATCCAAGAAGCCATGAAGAAAAGCGTTGCTTACATCAATCTGTCGAAGTTGCCATCCTCGTGACATAGCTAGGGCAAGAATCAAGCGAACCGTTGCAGGCTTCACAACCGGACTGAAAGTATCCTGATAGTCAACGCCATATCGCTGAGTAAAACCGCGTGCAACTAGCCTCGCCTTGTGCTTATCAATAGAGCCATCCGGGTGCTGCTTAAGTTTGAACACCCATTTACATCCGACTATATTAACACCAGCCGGCCGGGGAACGAGAGCCCACGTGTTGTTCTTCTGAAGTGCTTCAAACTCGGCTTCCATGGCAGTGCGCCAAACAGGCTCAGCGAGAGCCAGTCGATGTGAGGTGGGCTCGGCGAAGAAAGCACGTCTGTTCGGATCATACCGAACTGTTCCGTCGGTGAGCTGCTTGGGAAACGATTTTCCGGCACGACCACGTGTAGTGACACCATGTGGAGACTGAACAGGATCAGTTGGGACAGCAACATCGCTCGCAACAGCATGCGCGGGCACAAGGTTGCCGGGTTCTTGGGCCAGTTGAGGCCCAGGTGCAGGAGGTGGTGCAGCATCGACGCGAGGCGGAGGCAACGTGGGTACAAGGTTGCCGGGTTCTTGGGCCAGTTGAGGCCCAGGTGCAGGAGGTGGTGCAGCATCGACGCGAGGCGGAGGCAACGTGGGTACAAGGTTGCCGGGTTCTTGGGCCAGTTGAGGCCCAAGTGCAGGAGGTGGTGCAGCATCGACGCGAGGCGGAGGCAGCGAAGATTCTGGACCGGGAGGCGGTGTAGCAGGTCCAGGTGTAACAGGCCCAAGGCTGCATGTGCCCGGGACGTGAATCACAGGCGTGGGTATGAGCGCCGGTGGTGGTGGAGCTGCAGCTGCATTTGAGGTGTTAGACAACAAGAGCGATAAGTCATAATTTCGCATATGATCATTTACAATTACCGGTTCAGACTGAGGAAAGGAAACAGCACTGGACAAAGAAGATGGTGCGACTGAACAAGGTGAGGTAGCAAACGGAAAATGTGATTCATCAAAGATCACATCACGTGATATGTAGATCCGTCCAGTACTTTTGTCCAAGCACTTATACCCCTTGTGCATGGCACTATACCCTAAGAAGACGCATAGTTTGGATCGGAAGTCAAGCTTATGAGAGTTATATTTGCGAAGACTTGGCCAGCATGCGCAGCCAAAAATGCGAAGAAAGGAGTAATCAGGTGTTACGTTGAGGAGGCGTGTGATGGGTGTAGAGTTGTTTAGAGTACGACTGGGCATGCGATTGATGAGATAACAAGCTGTCAAGAAAGCCTCATCCCAAAACCGAAGAGGAAGGGAGGAGTGCGCAAGGAGAGCCAAGCCTGTTTCAACGATGTGACGATGCTTTCGCTCGGCCACTCCGTTTTGTTGTGATGTATGGGGGCACGAAACACGGTGCAAAATACCTGAACTCTGGAAATATTTATTAAGCCGGTGATACTCACCACCCCAATCAGATTGAACAGTGCGGATTTTGGAATTCAAAAGTCGCTCAACATGTTTTTGGAAATTATAAAAGATTTGTTCAACATCAGATTTATTCTTAATAAGATAGATCCAAGTATAACGACTGTAATCATCCACAAAACTTACATAATACTTAAAACCTCCAGTAGATGCTTGAGCTGGCCCCCAAACATCGGAGTGAATAAGCTCAAGTGGAGATGTGGTGACACGAACAGAATTATTATAGGGGAGTTGATGACTCTTTGCACGCTGACATGCATCACACACAGAGGACTCATAATCAAAAGAACAGTCTAATTTATTTAACTTCAAGATGGACCTAACAATTGTGGAAGTAGGATGACCAAGACGCTGATGCCATTGCGATGACGACACCTTGACACTGGACGATGCATGATGGGAAGTGGTGGAAGAGGAGCGGCTGGACGGCACTGGATAAAGACCTCCTCTGCTCCTACCGCGTAGAAGCGTTTTCTTCGTGGCCTTGTCCTTAACAAAGAAAGCATCAGCATGAAATTCAATGAAGACATTATTATCAGAAACAAGTTTATGAACAGAGAGGAGATGCTTATTGATATGAGGAACATGAAGGATATTTTTAAGAGCAAGAGGACGATCTAAACCGGAAATTATAGAATGACCAATATGGGAAATATGCAAACCTGCTCCGTTGGCCACTTGCACCTGATCCTTGCCATGGTAGCGCTCCTGGATGGACAGCCGATCTAGATCACTCGTAAGATGATCCGTAGCACCAGTATCAATATACCAGTTTGTGTCACCGTTGTAGCCTCCCGTGGTCGCACTGTTTCCACCACGATATTCATCTGGCTGATAGGAGTGATTGAACCTGTTGCGACAGTTCAACGCAATGTGGCCTGGGATGCCACACACTTGGCAGCGAGGGCCACCATTGTTCCTGCCACGGCCGCGGCCTCGTCCGCGACCACCACCGCCGTTGCGGTAGTTATTCCTATGGTTGTTGTTGGTGGTGGTGTAGCCGTTGTTGCTGTTGTTGCGACGAGGAGCGTTGGATTCCTGGCGCGTGACGTTGTTGGCGGATGACGTGAACTCCGCCGTGCCGCTCATCAGCGTGGCTTGGGTCTCATGAGAAATCAGATAGGAGTAGAACTCCGGAAGAGTCACCGCACGCTGATTGCTCAGCACAGTGATGGCGGTGAAGAGATCACTATGGCCCGGCCCCAGACCGGCGAGTATGTAGCCGATCACCTCTTCATCGGACATGGGACGTCCAATGTGCGCCATAGTATCAGCGAGTCCCGTCATCTTCTGATAATACTCTGCTGCGCTCATGTCGCCCTTTCTCGTGTTCGAGAGCTGCGCGCGGATCTGGATTGAGTTCCCGCGGTGCTGAGCGGAGAACATGGTGTGGAGTGATGCCCACAACTGGCCGGACGTGTCGATCTGACGGATGAGTTGAGGCAGAACGTCCTCTGTCATTGAGGACAGGAGGCCACCAAGAATGGCCTGATCCTGGACGATCCAGGTAGCACGGGCAGGATTCAAGACCTGCCTTGCATCGGTGTCGGTTCCCTCAGTCACCATGGCGACGGGCATCGGTGTAGTGCCATCGAGGTATCCAAAGAGCTGGACACCCCGTAAGATGGGAACGACTTGCGCCTTCCAAAGCAAGAAATTGGTGCGCGTTAGTTTGCAAGTGATAGCAGTAGCGATGGTGGAAGACTTGATGAAAGAGGACATGGTAGAGTCGCTCGGGGAGGAAGCCAGGATGCCGGAGATTTGTGAGGCGCTGGAACCCGTCATGGTGATGGAGAGGGTAGATTGGAAAAGGCTCTGATACCAAGATAAGAAATTGAATTTGCCTTCACAATTTCCCCGTGGGTTTCATTCTCTTTATATAGACAATTTGTACAAGGTAGGGATTACAACAAATCCTAACAATCAGATCCTATATAACAGCCCAATCCCTACAATCAAGCTATGCCATGATTTACATGCCTATAGGATTGCTAACTACCTTGTTTACAATCCCTACAATCATGCTATGATTTACATGCCTATTCGATTGGGCTAACTACCTTGTTTACATTTAATAGGTAGATGATTGTGCTTCATATTAAATTCAATACCGATTTTATTTTTCTTGTAGTATTGAACTCATACTCGCTTCTTTTTGCATTAACGACTAGTCACAGTAGTTTCCTGAACCGAATCATAAAGAAAACACTTAAAATTATCATACTCTTCAGTTGCTTTCGTAGTGGATGGCTCAAATTAAGCATCATTTTAATATGCGGGGTGTTCTGATAAAATTTATACCTAGCCCTCTAGTTTGTAGGGCTAGTTTGCATACAAGAGCTATTATGGATAAATGAAAGGAAAAATAAGCAAAATATACTTATTTTGCTAAATATTTAGCAAAATAAACCTGTTTTTGGTCAACATGTGACAAAAAAAGAGGTCGATTTTGCTAAACAGACCATTCCAAACATACGGGATTAGTAGTCCCGTATGTTTCGAATGGTCTGTTTAGCAAAACAATCTGTTTTACTAAATATTTAGCAAAATAGGTCTATTTTGCAAATTTCTTCTAAATGAAGGCATTTGGCTCTGCAAACCATCTCAGAGCTAAAAGGGCTAGTAAAGTTGTTATTCAAAGTCACGAATATCTTCCAAGCAACGGAATATTCCTCGCTTCAAATCCAAGTTCCGTGATAATCATCAAAGAAAAAGGAAACCAATATTGAAACAGAAGAAGAAAATAATAATCCAAGTTGACGAGTTTCCCTTAATACCCTTGACAAAGACTGTGCTATACCAAATATACCATTTCATTAACAGCATGAAATTTAAATTTAAATTCAAAAGTTTTCGGTCAGCAAAACTAGATAAAAAAACAATATACATTATTTCCAAAAATAATAAAAATCTCAAACTAACTCCAATTACTATCGCTCTTTGTTACCCCCCCTTGGACTTTCCCTAATCGAACAGAAGGCAATTTGAGAAGAATTCTCCCACCAGTTTTTTTCCCAAAATACCCCCATCCGCCCCCAATTTTCGAAATCCCCGCTTAAACTAATCCAGGGGCGTTTTAGGCAACTATCACGGCCTCAGTCCCCTGACAACTCAGCGACCGGAGAAGCTTCCACGGGCCCCACTGCGTCGGAATCCTCGGCCACCTCCTCCCTTCTCCTCGCCTGCGGGGCGCGCTCGCCGCCGCTGCCGGATTCGGATCTCCTTCATTTCCATCGCCGCCGGCACCCTAACCGACCCAAAAACCAAAACGTACCATCTCGGCCTCGACTTGGTTTTCGGGTCCGAATCCGAAACCCGCCTCAGTTTCCGGTACTCAGCCGGTAACCTTACTGCCCCAGCATCCACGTGGCGGTCCCGAGCGACCTCGACCGCCTGTGATCGGAATCTGAGAAATCGGCGATATGGGTCCGGGGTTTTTGGGACGAGCAGGCGGTGGGGCCCCAAAAGGGAGGAGCTTGCCGCTGAGGATGACGTCATCGGCGGCGCACATCTCCGACGAGGTAGTGAGGAAATCGAAGAGGTCGGCCGGAGAATCTTCGCCGTCGGATCTCAGATCGGAGGGCTCCAAAAGAACCATGCTGTTTGAATTTTACGGGAAGAGGTATATTTTGGGAACAGAATGAATTTTTTTTTTTTTTTTTTTTGGGTTTTCTTCTTGAAGGCGGCAAAGCTATTTAAAGAGTGGAGACGGTGAAGGGCCTTTGAAGAGCAAAATTTACGTTTTAGACCTCCAATTATAGTGGTTTTAATTGGGCTTTGTGCCTTTTGGGTTAATGGCTGAATTTGGAATGCTTTTTATAAAGGTAAAAAATAAATGCAAATTGATCAACAAGGGAAAGGTATCTGGTACCCAAAATGTACATCCAATAATCTACTAATATTTTTTTAAAATAAAGCATGAATGTGAAAAAGAATAGAGTGTTTGAAAATTCAATGATGGTAATAATGAGTAATTGATAAAATACGAAAAAAAATCGTCAGAGAATCTGGGATTTCAAAATCTTTTACCTTGTTATCTACTCTCACTTTCTTTTATTGAAACATTTCTCCACTTAAATACAGTGGTGAGTTAGACATTTTTTTAATCATTTTCGATATCGCTCTCACAATTTCATTTTAGTTCCTCCCAAGCATCTTGTCCTGCATTATGTTTGAGTTCTCTCACGTTTGCAGAACGTAATTTTATTTATTTATTTATTTAATTATTCTGAGTGAAAAAGCTCGACAATGTGCCCTACTCATTAAAACAAGTATTTAAAGCTCAATAATATTTACAAGATACGAGTTGAAAGTAACTTTTGACTAATTTCAAATACGATTCCATTTTCTACTGATTAATTTGAAGGCGGAGAAAAGAAAAGATAGATTCTGAAATCTATTTCTCACTCATGATTACAACTCTATTGCTGGACGTATTACCCAACAAATTTTTCCTTTTGATTGCCAATTACCAAACAAATTAATGTAGAATTCGATTATGTTGGCGGCCTAAATTCGGCCTAATTAAATTCCTTTTAACTGATTATATTGCATTCAAAAGAAATGCAGAGGATTTGTTCATGGGAGAAACTAATGAAACTAATGAAAGATTTTGCCACTAATTGCCTTATAATTAGGTGACTGCATGAAATCATCACCATTATTGTTCTTAATTGATGCCACTAATATAGGGTGACGTGTGACAAAACCATGTGATTTGCATGGTACAAGTTTAATTGGATAAGCTTTGAAACGTTGGCGAATCTATTTTAATGCGTGTTCACATACATAGTATCAAATATTTAATTAGCAGAGCAAATGGGGATTAGTGTGTTATTTCCGTACAGGATGACAGTGGCATTTTATGTTTATAGTAATTCATATATGACGTGGCGAATTAGGAATAGTCACGCTATTGAGCGTTGAACTTAAGAGGCGTGTTACTATTGGATTAAGAAACCATGACACGCGTCACAATGTGCGCTTATGACATACACCCGGAGAATTTCCATTCTCGTTGGTTGAAACCCGGCCACCGTCACATCTCACATGTCGGTGTCGTGCATGATAACCAGTTATAACAAAGTTAACTTTTATTAGTTATATGTTAAGCATGAGTTTAAGAAATCTCTAAATTAGATAGCATCTTCAAATAAATAACCATGACAGTGGATGATCTAAATTAATTTTTTTAAAATAATATAATAATTATATAAAAGTAACCCGAATTATACCTTATAATGAAAAGCCAACGCCAAACTTATTGTCAATAAGCGAAACGTCAATATTAGCTTCTACCAATTTCTTTATTGTAGGCTTTTCCCAGTAGCTGGTTCAACAAGTTTTATGCCCTGTTTGGATGGAGGGTAGAGAGGGGGAGGGGAAGAGAAATGAGGCTTTCACCTTGTTTGGGAGTTTTTTTAAGGAGGGTAGAGAGGAGGAAGGAAGGGGAAAGGAGGGTAAAATTACTTGGTTTTCTTTCCCTCCCGATTTGGGCGGTAGAGGAGGGTAAAGGAGGGTAAAGGGGTGTAATGACATTCTTACCCCCATCAAAACAAATAAAAGGGCTGATGTGTTATTAGTATAAAGTCATTTATGTAAATTTACATATATTTACTTTCTTTCACCTTCATTCACCTTACTCAACTCCCAAACAACATATTACAATTCTCTTCTCTTCCCTTCCCTTCCCTTCCCGTTGTTTACCTTTCCTTCCCTTCCCTTAGTAAACTCCCAAACACACCATTAGGGCATATTTTTAGAATAAGAAAAAGAAGCTTCCCAATTCTTGTAATATTATATGGTCAAGTACAACCCGGGAGAGCAATGTCAGCTTTTGACTATGCTACAAATCTCCATCAAAATGAGTAATTTCATAACTAATATTTCAAAAATATTACATGATATTATTGGATGTTCAATGGCAAATATTTCTACTTAGTGCTTTAAATTCATAATTGGTGAAAAATGAACCTGCAATACTCTGATATCATGTCAAGGGACTGCCGCCACACTTGAACTACAAAATTATGGTGAAGATTAATGGCTATAATTTTACACTCTAACAAATTTATCATTTAATTTTCGATCTATTTTGATTTCAAAATGTTCTAACCTTATTTCCCTCCATCTCCACAACTACATCTCTCATAGCGGTTTGTCTCCACTGATTTAAAACGCTAGTGCATGGCAATCAAGAGTAACTTCTCAAAAAAAAAAAAAAAATGTTTCCCATAAAAAAATAAAGGCTGGAACAAGACTTAGAACTTGCTGAGTACCAACCGAAAAAGTCTGCAATCTTGTTAAGTTGTTGTATTTTTCCTAGGAAAAAAAAATAAACCACAGTAAATAAAATTAGATCCTGTTCTGTATTTTTGGTTATGTGCTAGAGCGGGACGAGATTCTTTCTACTCTGTTTCGGTTTCATTTTCACTAAAAAATCCTTTCTTTCTTTTAAGGGGGAAAAACGACATTCTTTGGAACAAAATTACCTTTTTAAGGTGCTCTTCATGGTCATTATGTAGCTAAATGGAGAAACTGTCTTTCTTTCTAGCAAAAGAGTTGTTCAAGTTTGCGTCAATAGAATCATTCATTAATTTTGCTAATATAAAAAGGTCCCAAAAAAGGTTAGTGTGTTTTTATGAATAATAATAACTACATTATTCTCTATTGTATTACTTCTATACTATAAAAAAGAAAAGTGTAGGCTCTCTTGATGAGTTATCGATTTAATAATAAAAAAATCAGAGGTTTTTCTCTGTTGTAGTGTAGAAATAGTGTAGTGTACGTAGATGTAAAATTTGATTTCCCGAAATGGAGATTTCGTTTGTATTGTTAAGAATAACTTATTATAAACTAATGAATCAAAGTTATAACAGAAGCGAATGAAATGCCCTCCTTGTTTAACGTGGGGTCTTTGGTAGCGGTAGGATGCCTCTCTCAGTGCTCGTGTCGAGTTTGCTCCCCTTGGACGATCTGATCGAGGTTGCAGGCGAGCTTCAGTACGCAGTAGAAGCTCGTGTTGATCGAGTTAGAGTTCCCGAGCTTCAAGGTTATCAAGGCCGAAGGCTGGAAGAAGGTGCTATAGTGCAAGAGCAATGCAAAGAGCAGGTCGCTAACTCAGCCGAGGAGCCCACTGATCAACCGGAAAGCGAACCCATTTTACGTAGCCAAGACAGGCTCTTAAATAGGGAAAAGACAGCATTGTCACATCCTTAAATCATGGGATGTGACCATCCTTAAATCATGGGATGTGACCATGCACTCTTGAGAGATGCCATGCCTCTCACTTGTACTGTGAGCGGCTACTTGAGGGGCTCGGAGCACTGTACTCCTCCCCTTCACGTCGCGGGAAACGGGAAGGCTCATCTCTGTACGTGACATCATAGCCGCCGGGTACTCTGACGAGTTTGTTGATCGCCTGGCTAGTTGCTTGGCGATTGCATGGATTTGACTCGTGCTGGCGAGTCAAGCACGCAGGCGAGCTTCGTTCGTGCTGGCGAACTCAACTCTTGAGTGGGCTTGACTCGTGCTGGCGAGTCAAGCATGTAGGCGGAATCGAGCTCTTGATGATGGGCTCGACGATTAAAGCGAGCTTGCCTGGCTCTTCTGGGTGCGGGCGTACTCACACAGGCGGATTTTTAGGTCTTCGTGTTACCAAAGCAAATTTTTATAGCCTACACGTAGTTATCACTATTTTGTGCCTCTGTTTTTATAGATCACATGTCTTCTCAATATAATTGTTATGGGGAAAGAGAGGTTGCCAAGAGGAGAGTGGACACATCTCTCCACTTCAATAGTCACACGGTCTATGCTCTCCTGCAAACGTGTCCTGTGTCCCGACCAAAACCTTTCTAATGTTCATCGTGTTGTAAACGGAAAAGCCAGTATGTAGAAAGACGAATTATGTTGCTTACAGCTCACTCTACCAGCTTAGAGACGACTTTCTTGTGCATGATACTAAGATAGTTATTTTTTATTTTTAACAGGAAATAAGGGCCATGATTGAGCCTTGGGCGTCATTTAGGGTGACATAACTGTTGTGAGATATTATTTGGAGTACTGTTGTGCCATGTATTTTTTCCAAATGTAACTCTTTCTTCTGTTACTTCTCTTAATCAATAAAATGAGCTAACGCCCTAATTTTTTTTTTGGTCAATGAAAAGATTTTATTCATTTACCAAATGAAGAGATTATGTACATCAAAGTATTCTTTAAATGAGAAAAAACTATAGAGCTCCTGTGAGTATACACAGGGAACACTTAACTAAACTACTATAAGAAAACAAGAAACAAAATACCCTATAAGGATAAACTTCATTCTTTGAACTCAGCCGATAGGGAGCTGTTATTTAGGATGACAGTCAAAACCTCAATTTTTATGTTTCTAATCAGAAGAGCTGTATTATGAATTTCCTGCTTGAAGATCCTACTGTTACGCTCCTTCCATATATAGTATACTGTAGCTACAAGTGTCATTCTTTTGGTTCTTTGCTTAAACCCTTTTCCTTTTAATCTGCAATTATATCAATCCATCAGCAGATCCCATTCACATGTTTTCCATTTGTATTTGAGCCAATCCATGATCCCATTCCAGACGTCTCTTGAGTAGTTACATCTAAAGAAAAGGTGATATCGATTCTCTGTTTCAGCTCCTGCACTTAACCTGCAGCTGTTTATTTGTATAATTCCTCTCCTTATCAACTTATCCTGTGTAAGAAGCCTATTCTGGACTGCAAGCCACAACACAAAAGAGTGTTTTGGATAGTTTAGTTTCTCCCAGACAGTATCATGCCATTGTACTTTGGTTGTTATCGGACATAGGCATTTATACAAACTAGAAAGATGAACTTTTGGAGCTTTGTAGCAAGAACTGATTTAACAGTTTCAGATTTTCTGCACCTCCGTACAAGTTTAACATCTTATCCCTGACTTTTAAAAGCTGTTTCCACATCCAAGAGTCTCCATTTTTCACCTCAACCTGCCAGATATCCCTGTGCTTTAAATAGGTTTCATGAACTCATTTGATCCACAAAGACTCTTTGTTAATATGAATGTACCATAGAGTTCTTAAGGCAGATGCATTATTCCAAATGCCTGCTGAAAAATCCCTAATCCACCAAACATCTTTCCAAGACAGATTTTATCCCAAGATACTAGTGATTTTTTGGAGGCATGATCATTTCTCCCCCACAGAAAATTTCTACTCAGTTCATCAATCTTCTGGAAGACTCTTATTGGGAGAACATAGCTGGAAGTCCAGAAAATTTGAATTCCAAGAATGACACTTTTAATAATTTGCAATCTACCAGCATAAGATAGGTTCATGTGCTTTGACCAGGCTTGATATTGGCTTGTGATTTTAGAGAATAAAGGACTGCAGTCAACATGTGATAGCCTCTTGCTTATTAGAGGAACCCCTAAGTATTTGATTGGAAATGTACCTTCAGGGAATCCCAGTTGATCATGAATGGAGCTCTTGATTGAATTTTCCACTCCCCCATAAAAGATGGAACACTTATTTGGATTTGCTTCTAAACCTGAGGTTGCACTGAAGTTTGAGATACATTGATATAGCCTGTGCACTGAATATGGATCCCCATTGCTGAACAAGAGAAGTTCATCTGCAAAGATCAAATGACTGATCTTAAATTTTCCACACTTAGGGTGGAATTTGAATTTTCTGTCCTGTTTCAACTGGTTGAGACTTCTAGAGAGATATTCCATGCCAAGAATAAACAAGTATGAAGACAAGGGGTCTCCTTGTCTTAAACCCCTTTCCCCTTTAAAATATTCATGGAGAGAACCATTTAGAGAGATGGAGTACTTCGGAGAGGTTATACAAACCATAATCCATTTAATCATGCTGCTAGGAAAGCCCAAGCCAAATAGTATCTTCCAGCCGATTGTATCAAAAGCCTTCCTTATATCAATATTCAACATAATTCTTGGTGATATATGTTTCCTCCCATAGTTCTTTATGAGTTCATGAGCTAGCATGATATTATTTGTAATGTTTCTCCCTTTAACAAAAGCACTTTGAGCCTCACTTATAAGATATCCCATGACAGATTGGATTCTGGTTGCAATGATTTTGGAGATAAATTTGTAGAGGCAATTACAGCAGGATATAGGCCTGAAATCAGAAGGATTTTTGGGACAATTTATCTTAGGAATGAGTGATATTGAAGTAGAATTAATTGCACCCAAAAGTTTTCCTGTCTTGAAAAAGTCTTCAATGGCCTTAGTAACTTCTTCACCAATTATTGCCCATGAGGTTTTGTAAAAAGAGGCACTAAATCCATCTGGACCTGGTGCTTTGTTGTCATGGATTGAGAACACCGCTTTTCTAATTTCCTCTCTAGAGATTGGAGCTGACAGTTTTCTGGCTTGAATTGCATCCAGACAGGGGCTATCCTTAATGATATTAATATCAGGTTTGTCAGTTGGTATAGCAGTCCCCATGAGATTTTTATAGAAAGATATCAATTCATTCACAATACCATCCATCTCTGTGATTCTGACACCCAGATTGTTGTAGAGAACTGTAACCATGTTGTGATGTTTTTTCTTATTAACAATAGAGTGGAAGAGGCTAGTGGATCTATCTCCTTGAAGACTCCATGCTATTCTTGCTTTCTGATGGTAGAAAGACATCTCACAGACCAACAGCTTATTATATGAAGAGATGTGATTTTTTTCCTGGATGATATAGCTGGAATTTAGAGGATCTTCCTGCAATTTCTTCTGAATGTCCTCAAAAGGAAGGGTGCAACATGAGGACTTCCCAGGAGGTCACCCAAAATTTTAAGAATCCTAATTGATACCAAGAAAAGTTAAGATTTTGATATTGAGCTTTGTGTTGGGGATTCGAAATAATCAAATCAAATCCGTACCCTTCCGGATCTTGTGTTTGAGAGTTGAGCAAGAAAGAAATTCACCACAAATCAAAGATAAAAACTTATAGGAAAGTAAACTAGAAAGAACACACCAGATTTAACGAGGTTCGGCAACATGCCTACGTCCTCAAGAGCCAGACCACACAATTCTTTGATTACTTGAAGAAGATTACAATGCTTACAATTAGTCCCTCTCTCTCTCTCTAAGATTTTTTACCTCAAAGAGCCCTCAAAACACTTTTTTTTCGTGCTCTTTTTCTTTCTTAAACCATAAAGGGACGTGTTTCTATTTATAACAAAACACAGTCCCAAACAGATTAGGATTCTAAAACGAGTCTGCCACACCCTGGTGTGGCGCAGACCACACCCATGGCAGACAATGCAGACTCTGTCACACCCTGGTGTGGCGCAGACCACACCCATGGTCTGTCTTGAATTTTCATGCGATTGTTGATTTTGATTCTAGGTTTGGGTCTCCACTTTCAAGACCAACAATTTCCCACTTGAAGATCAAACCACCATCAATGAGCTCTCCCGAACTCCACCTTCTCGCAAGCATCTTCTCCTACTTGAAAAATCCATTCTTCAATCATTAACATCCTGACGATCTTGCCGATCCTCGTAGTGTGGCTCCGCCTTCGTCTTCTACTCGTGAAGGCCAACTGAAGTTGCGCACAACTCCAGTTTCTCAATGGTGACTGCCTTCGTCAACATGTCCGCTGGATTTTGACTCCCCAAAATCTTTATCAAATATAACTTTCCGTCTTCAACTAGCGAGCGTATAAAATGGTATTTGACGTCGATGTGTTTCGTTCTGGCATGATATACTGGATTCTTAGCAAGATTTATAGCGCTCTGGCTATCACAATAAAGAACTCCTCTCCCTTGCTTCAGATCCAACTCTTCCAAGCACCCGTTCAATCAGATCATCTCCTTGCTTACTTTAGTCACCGCGACATACTCAGCCTCAGTTGTAGACAAAGTCACAATCTTCTGCAGACATGAGACCCAGCTCACTGCTGTCGACGTTAAGGTATAAACATACCCCGTGGTGCTTCGTCTCGTATCATAATCACCGACGAAGTCCACATCCACGTATCCCTGTAGCACCAACTCCTTCCTCCTGAAACATAATGGCTTGTTCGTTGTCCCTCTCAAGTACCGCATTATCCACTTCACGGCTGTTCGCGGGGAAAGTTGGTGTTTTCTTCATTATCGATGTCATTGCACTCAGTTAACAACTTTATGCGTTACAAAGAGATCCGGTCGGATCTACACGATATGACGGGTATTATCTCACGAAGGAAATAATAGCCGGGTGGGGTACTAATTCACCAAGGAAATAGTAGCCCAAGTGTCGAAATCGACCAAGCGAATTCGAGACTCTTCTCGGGATCTAAGAACCAAGCTTAGATCCGGAGGAAAATCGTGTAGATCTCAGATCCGGTCCCTCTCGAACACTTGCCTTGTTTGGCGTGGATGATCGCCGAGAACCGGATCTCAAAGTCCAAGTCTTCTCTCGAACACTTGCCTTGTTTGGCGTGGATGATCGCCGAGAACCGGATCTCAAAGTCCAAGTCTTCAATCTTCTAAAGCTCCAATCTTTTTTAGATCTCAGATTCCAATCCGGCAGGGCTTCGCCTCTCTCCAAAATTTCCCATCCCTGAAATGAACAATGCCTTGGCCTATTTATAGGCACTCAGAACTGTGCATTTGCACAGTTCTGAGCCTAGCCACCTGTGGTGCTCGGTCTTGGCCCGAGCCACCCACAGGTGGCTCGGCCTTGGCCCGACGCCACGCTGCCAGGTGGCTCGCCCTGGCCGCAGCCACCCACAGGTGCTCGCCTTGGCCGACGCCACCTAGCAGGTGCTCGGCTTTGCCGACCACCTGTGGGTGGCTCGGCCCTGGCCGAGCCACCCACAGGTGGCTCGCCCTGGCCGAGCCACTACAGGTGGCTCGCGCCTTGGCCGAGCCACCTACAGGTGCTTCGGCTTTGGCGCGAGCCCCTTAGCGGGTTTTCGGGTTTCCGTCGCTTCGGGTTCCGTCGTTCGGGTTCCCGATTTTTGTTGATTGGACTTTGATTCGGGTTGCTGGTTGGACTTGTTCGAGATTCGATTTGTTGATCCGTTCCTTGATTAGCAGTAAGTCCACTCTGAGTCGAGTCCGAAACCCGATCTTGATTCGATCGTCATATCACCGAGTTCGTTCTTAGTTTAGATGACTCGGTGAGGTTCCTCCCGAACGTTGTTCGATCCCGCGTAGCGAGTGGAATGCGTTCCAAATGCTGGTGCCAGATTTTTTGGCTTCTCCGCCTCGTTAATATAGCTGGCTCCCGTTGCGTATGGTTTGGCTCGGGCAGTTAGCGGGATAAAACGGTAGTGCTTGGATACGTCGCCCGATGGTCCGTTGTACGAAATTCAACCAGTCATCGAGCTGTATTGGGACCTATAGGCAATTTTTACTAACGCCTACAGATACCCCCTCCAAAAGTATTCAGCTCGTTCTTGGTCATAGAAAGAGTCTGGATACTTTGGAATGTGATTGTCCCAATCCTTTCAGTCGGCGTAGCGGGACTTGGAATGCTTCCCTGTTCTGGATTCCTTCAATTCCTTCAGTTCATATCAGTGGCTTTGTAGAACGCCTGTGAGGATTTTCCGGTGCGCTTTCTTGTCTAACCGTTGTTAAGAATTTTGAACTTTCGAAACCGATTCTTGATTTCTTGACTTTTAGCTCGCAGTTAGTTTGCTTCAAACATACGACACTGATCATTCCCGATTGACTTGCGGTTGAATTTTTTTTGTTTACAACGCGTTGTCCGGCGGCCAGGCTTATTGTGACGTATGTTCGACGTCTGACATCAGTTATCTCGTTGTACCGTCTGCTGGAGTATCACACAGTTTAAGCTCTTAAGGTAAATTATGGAGTGTGGCACCTATCTCCCCAAGTTGTTGGAATGCTCAAGTCATCGAGCAACCAATCTAAAGTCTGATACGTCAATAGACCTCGCAATGTATAAGAATTTTTTGGCAAATTCTCAGCCATCAACGATTTGCATGAGCCTTTACCGATACCGTTTTGAGTCGGGCACTAGCCTGCGGAATGTTTAAACCGTTCCGCAAGTGACGTTAAGCTAAAAGAGTAACATCCCTTTTAGTGCTAACGAATTGAATACGTCAGACTCTCTTTCTCCTGTGAAAAACTAAACCAGCAACGTGTGTTAGAAGTTGACATTTAGGATTTTTTGGCAAATTCCTCCCAGCCCTTAAACGGATTTTGATTAGCTTTACACGACTACCGTTTGAGTCGGGCTATCATGCGAATTGTCTAACTCCGTTCGCAGATGTAAACACGTTGTGCGAAAGGGGAATGAACTGCCTTAGACTTCGCAGCTATTGATGTCGAATACATAGCTTCGCCATTGTTGACGGGATAAAGGCTACCCGCCACTACAACGTAATTAGATGTTGACTTTTCCCATTAGCTTCGGGAATAAAAATACCCCAGAATCGGACTCTGTGGTCCTTTTTGTTCGAAAAAAGACCTAACCGGGCGAACACGTGTTTAGGTGTCAGACATATCCTTTCTTAGGATTCAGGATGACATTCCCATGCGGTTGCAGGCATGGATTTTGGTGTTATAATAAGCAACCTGTCACGTTATGTTGAATATGTCGAACGGGTGTTCTTTGTCCAACAGGTTTACAGAACTAACCACCTGGCAGCGCGTGATTTAGGCGCAAGACTTGATCCTTACTTAGGTTTCAGGAATAGCAATACCCCAGACAATCGAAACTGCTGGTGTCTTTTTGTACGGGAAAAAGACTAAACCCGCCAGCAAGCGCGTGTTAGGCGCAGACTTATCCCTCTTAGATTCGGATAATAACTCTCCTTAAAGGATAAATCTAAACTTGATAATTTTGGAAAAGATCGACTGCGGGAAGAAAGGCAGAATTTTATATTCTATTCGCCGTCTTCTTTTAAGGGTGACAGGCGAACCCGACAAACAAAGGAAAGGAAGAATTTTATATTCTATTCCCTGATCCTGGAAAAGGAAAGAATTTACAGCGAGGAAAGAAAAGCTTAGCAAGTGGGATCTCCACTCCGGAAATCGGAAAATCTTAAGATAAACTTGCCTTTATAGATTGGTTTTATCTAAACTGAAAACAAGAGTTTCTTCGTTTATTCGCAGTGAAATTTCAACTGCCGGTATATCAGCCATGGGAAGGCTTAATCGAAGAGAACAAGACAGGAGTTCTTTCGTTTATCCGAAGGGGGATCCGAACTGAAAGTGACCTTTCTTATTCCATGAGGAAAGAGTCAAGAGGGCCAGATGGATATTTTTTGTGGACGGCCCCTGCAATTGACAACTGATCATGAGGGATTTTGGTGGAGACAATGATTTTGGGTATCCTGCTGAGGAATATTGAGTGTAAATATTCTTCCGAGGAACTTCCCGTAAAATGGTTTATCGCTGAATGTAAACTAGGGAATAAATACTTTTTCCAAGAGACTTCCCATTCATTGGCATTAATTGCCTGGCGCCCTCGATAGGGAAAATCAGACGTAAGCGCCGTTTGAATAGACTCGCTGTCTTTACACCGGTCCCTTCCACTTAGGTTCCAAATTTACCTTTCCTTCTTGGAGGTGAGAAATTATATCGGTCGGCGAGCAGCGCAGGACGCAGATCTCCCTTCCTTGAAGCTTCTTCGGCGGGAGCTCGTTCATTTGTCAAAAAGCCTGGGACCATCCTAAGCCTGGTAGAATTACGATAATGTTGTTTGAGCTCCAAGCGCCTTTCATGCCAGCCTCTCGCAGCCTCTTCGAGACGCTTTTCTGAGTTGTTCTACGGTCGTCATCCTTCCGTTGCGAGAGCGATTCCGAAAGGGAGGGAATTTGAAATTATCCAAGGGTAGCACCCGCTTCGCATCCCCATGATCACTAACCGAGTCACGGGAAGTAGCTCCGTAGGAAGTGCGTATGGTGGTGCGATAACCCAAGAGTTTGCCTCCCCAAGTTTAATCTCCGTCCACACAGTCTATCCGTTTGTTGGTCTTCACAAGCTTAGACAGGAATCTTAATGAAATCGCTTTTAAATTGCAAAGCTTCAGCTAATCCGTTTTGGCAGGCTGGCATAATCGGCTGTGCGGATACATCCTCGATCTGAATTTATCACAAAACCTGATGCAAGCGTTCTTATGAACTGTGGACCGTATCGTGATGATCGTCTCGGCACGGCCGCCGTGTCGGTAATATTTGACAATGCAATGCTTGATGAAGTTGATGACGTTGTTTGTCTCTCACTTTCCTAAGCGGAATCGCCTCCAGCCCAACTTTGAAAGTAGTCAGTGATGAGCGAGAATAAACCCGACCTTTTGACGTGAAAGGGGGAAAAATTGGACCGACCAATGTCCCATACCCCAACGTCTCGAAATGGCCAGGATGTTGGTTGATGTGTGTAATCGTTCTGGCGGTTGGTGCATATACATTTGCATGCACTTGACAGGCGGTAGAACATTGTCC
>NC_033798.1:129505976-129506475 GCF_001876935.1 Asparagus officinalis | reverse complement strand
TATATTATGAAAATAGATTATATATGTGATGAAAAGCAAAATATGTAGATTTTGTAGTAGTTTATACATACCTAGTAACACATAGAAAATGTATATTTCACTTTAAAAATTTTGTTTATCACAACCTAAACTATGGGTATAGGCATACAAATAGTATTTGATTTTGGACATACATAGATGTAACAGTTGTTTCTACGCATGCATCAATATAATTATATGACAAAACTTACAATAGTTCTTCCCAATATATATATGAGAAATATGGAGAACATTAGTACCAAGTTCTTTCATTGAACTTGGTAGTGAGGTGGACAAATCTAGCCCATACATCACGCCTCGAAAATAGAGCCTCAATCACTTTTCACCTACTTCAAAATAGAGGCTCTATTTTTGAGGAGTGATGTAGGGGCCAGATTTGTCTACCTTACTACCAAGTTTAATGAAAGAACTTGGTACCAATGCTCTCCATATTTCTCTCTCTCTCTCTCCCCCCCCCCCC
>NC_033798.1:129497657-129504976 GCF_001876935.1 Asparagus officinalis | reverse complement strand
GAGGAGGCGCCTTCGACAGAGGAGGCAGCGGTGACTGCAGAGGAGAAGGATCCTTTTGCGGCGAGCGAGAAGCTTAATAAGCCTGAGGAGGCCTTGGTTGGGGGATTCAAGAAGACGAAGGAGTCGGATCCCGCCCTTGCCCTAGCTGGGCTCGATGTGACGACCCTGCCGCCGGCTGAGGCGACGAAGCCGACGTTTGTTGGGGTCGAGGGTTTCGAAGGAGAGTATGGCGGATGCCGCCGGCTGAGGCGACGAAGCCGACGTTTGTTGGGGTCGAGGGTTTCGAAGGAGAGTATGGCGGAATTGAGTTTGGGAACGAGGAGGCTTCGCTGTCTGAGGCTTTTGAAGGGTTTGATAATGCTTTTGGTGGCGGCCTCGATGCGTCTGAGTTCATCGCGACAAAGAAGAAGACGTCGAAGCCTCAGGGATTGGGAGGATTGGAGTTCTTGACAGCCGGCGGCACTGCCCCTGCTGCTGCTGATAAGGGCGACGGAAAGACTCCTCTGGAGAATCTCTTGGTGGAGAAGAAGAAGGAGATGACTGGACCTGAAATGTTCATAACAGAGGAGATCAGTGCGGAGTTCAGAGAGTCCTTGCTTGCTCGTGTTGCATTCAAAGGTACAATCTTTTTGAGGACTCTGCCTCCGAAACAAGCAAATGGAAAGGAGACCGAGTTTTCTTTCAAGGTTGAGGGTACTTCGAGGATCAAGAGGGCTGCATTGATGAGTTCTTGTGTTAGTAGTGTAGGAAACGGGATATTTCATGTTAGAACTCCATCTAAGGAAGAGCCTCTCCCTGTTATTAAGTTCAGTTTGCAGCCTAAGCTCACTCCATTGCCTTTGAGGGTTCGGCTTGTTAAGAGGCATGTTGGGACTTTACTTTCAGTTATGATTCAGTATGCATCAAACCCGGAATTGCCGTCACCATTGAGCAATGTTACGTTCATTCTTAAGCTCCCGGTTGATCCTACACTGCTAAAGGTTTCTCCAAAAGCTGTTCTGAATCGAGGGGAAAGGGAGCTGAGGTGGCATATCCCCGATATATCATTGAAGGGTCCCGCTGGAAAGTTGAGAGCACGAATGCCAGTGGAAGTTGACTCAGAGGAGGGTGAAGTTGAGGTTTATGGGACAGTAAAATTTGCTGGGCAAGGAGCGTTTACGTTATCTGGGGTTCATTTGAGGCCTGTAACTGATGGAATTGCGCACTTCAGTGAGGATATTCATAGGTATGCAAGTGGAACTTATTTGTGTAATTGATTCTAATTAATGCTAGATTACTTGCGGTTTGATTCAATTCTTTGAATGCTTGTTTTGGGTTACTACAAGTGTGGATTGTTAGTGTATGTACTAATATTAGAACCCCTTTTTCCATCTGATGATTTTTGGTCAGCTGCAAGCTTCGTGATGTACTTTTGAGTTGCAATATACAAGTCCTTTGTATTGTTTCATGAATGTTGAAAGTTCCATTTTGTTGTGCAAAAATTTGAAGTCACAATTGGACTTATACACTTCCTGTATCTTATTTTTGGCATAAATAGCTTGGTACTTGATAGTTTATGGTTTATGACCATATCATTCACCATCCAAGCAACTGAAATGGGCATAATTTACCAGGTCCCTTTTCATTTTGATTGTTGATAACAATTATATAATGGTTATGAAGATTTTTTGAGATTGCTGCCATTTGCTTACTGCAATCTTCGACTTTATATTCTGCTACAGTTGTTTCCTATTCTTTAGCGTGTAGGATGCATTGTGCTCCTTATCAAGGGATTTCAAATGCAGTCCCTTTTCTCTAATTCATGGAGCAAATAACCCGACTGTGTAAACCAAAATATGTATTACTATTACAGACTAGCACGTGAGGTTATGGTTCCAAACTCATGCTTATCATAAGCATAATTGGTTTGTTGTCTGATCATAAATCTTTGCCCTTGGACTATTAACCACGGCCAAGTTCCTAGATTGTTGTATGTATTATTTCATGCTACCGTCAGTCAACTCCAACTGTATATCATCTGTGCATATCTGCCACCAAAGTCTTTTAGCATGTTCTTGATGTTCATCTTGCTAAGAAAAGCTATAATGATCTATACGTTTTATCCCATAACTGTAGGTCTCATGGTTTCTTCTTTTTGTTATTGTTCAATCTGAGCCCTTGGTTTAGATGCAGTTTTTTGTTGGAAGGTTTTCATTGTCATAATTTTATTATAGGACAAATTTTCAAAACCAACCCCTTTCACTATTTATTTTCAAAAAACGACCGCTTTTGCAAAAATTTTCAAAAACCGACATGTTTTCAGCCCCAGAGCTGAAACCAGGTCGGTTTTTGAAAATTTTTATCCGAAACTTCACGGGAGTTCAACTCCCGTGAAGTTTAGTAAAACTATTAAACTTCACGGGAGTTGATCTCCCGTGAAGTTTCGTAGTTCAATTTTTTTTTTTGAACTGCGAAGCTTCACGGGAGTTCAAGTTCAACTCCCGTGAAGTTTAGTAGTTTTACTAAACTTCACGGGAGACTTCACGGGAGTTCAACTCCCGTGAAGTTTCCGAAGTTTTTTCACAAAAACTGACCTGGTTTCAGCGCCAAGGCTGAAACCAGGTCGGTTTTTGCAATTAAATTTGAAAGGGGTTGTTTTCTGGGATTAAATTTCCAAATAGGTTGGTTTTGAAAATTTGTCCTTTTATTATAATTAAGTTTCTTCACTCTAGTGAGGTTTCAGTTCCATGGAGCTGCCACCACATGCAGTCCGTTTGCACCCAGTTTCTTCAGTCCTTTTTTGCATTTTGCGTCATCTCGTAAGCAGCTACCTTAATTGACTTCTGTTTCTTATTAGTTTGCTAGAATTATTGCCAGCAAATGTAGGATTGAATCTTTTTCGTTCATATTAAGTTGCAGATTTCTGATAATGTGATTCTCTCCGTAGTTCAATGTCTGCTTTTTCCTCTAAAAATATGGACTGAGTTCCTTTTTCCCTTTTTTCTGGCGTGCGTTTTTTTTTTGTTGTGTTGGGGTGGGGGGGAGGTTGTATTTTCTTGGTCAAGCTCGCTTTTTCATATCTACTTGTTTGATATACCAAAGAAGCTACCTTTGAAGCCCCATTTAAAGTTGGGATTTCCCAAGTTCTGAAAAACTAGCTTATAAAAGCTCAACTAAATAAGCTAGGTTTGATTGAGTAAATGATTTTTCTACCCATACAGTTCTATATCATTTTTATCTTAAAAGCCACCAAAAGCGAACATAGCCTTTTATTGTTTTGTTTTTTTGGTCAACCTAGCTTTTCCATATCTACATCTTTCGTAAAATACCAAAGAAACATACCTTTTAAGCCCCATTTAAAAAAGTTGGGATTCTCCGAGTTTTGAAAAACTATTTTATGAACTCAGCTAAATCAGCTAGGTTTGACTAAGCGAATGACTTTTCTACCCATGCAATTGAATTCTATAACATTTTTATCATAAAAGCCACCAAAAGCTAACATAGCTTTGAAACTTATGAAACATAAGCCCTCCTGGACACCCTTGTTCTTATCCTAGGGTTTACAGTTTTCTCATAAATAGATCACTTAAGAAGAAAAATGTGAATCAGGTAGCATGCATCTCATTGTGCTGTAACTTTATTGACCCGAAATGTTTTCTTTGCTTTAAAATTGTTCCATCAGAGAAACAACTCTCATATAATATTATTTGTTTTACTGAAATCCTATGTTGCAGACATTACCACAAATACGAATATGACATGAATGATGATATGAACATGGACACAATGAATTGTAAACATTACTCAAAACAAGGTCTTTACTAGAGTTACTGTTCATTTTTGATACGGACATTTCTTTTATTTTAAATTTCCTTGGAGAGTTGTTGCATATATTAGTTTCCATGTGTCATGTATGATGCTTCCTCTTTGTATTTTTATACCTTTTAACATGTAGTGTCGCTGCCCATATCTATGTGTTCATCTACAGCTTATAACAGATGACCTATTTTCCGTGAAAATTTTCTTGAATTCTACATTTTGATTTAGCAATATACTCTGACATCCATTGCTTCATGAGTCAGTTGATGTCTACTTGTTTATAAACAGCTAGCTTTTCATCTATTGAATATTACATTTCAGTCTTTTTGTCTGGCTTCCATAGGAATTTTTTGCTGCCATGTCTAAATTATACTTCATGGCCAAAAACAACATTCATTTATTTGCTTTGATACAAAAGCGCAGCTCGTGATTATTTGTTTTTCAGTTTTTTGTGGAATATACAACGGCAAAGCCTTCATCCCAAGTTTTTTTGGTCGGCTTATTTAAGAGTGTGTTTACCTTGTAATAGCTAGTGTTATTTTTTCCAACAAACGCCTTGTTTCTATCACGATGTTCTTATAATTTGCTGAGTGGCAGACTGGCATCAATATTCAACAAAATTTGTCAATTCTGAATTTCTCATTTTACTCATAAAAGGTCATGAAAATCAGTATCTGTTGTAGCTATTGTAGCTTTTTCAGTTTTTTAAGTTATAACGATGCTATCTGTACCTTTCTCCCCGAAGAGAATTTGTGAAGCTATGCGGGTAGTTTTCAGATTTCCCTTGTGACCATTTGACTCGTCTCCTTAGGTAAGTGGACCGATGCCATTGCCCTTCGATGTATCTTATGTTTATGACTGCGTGACCGAATAGATTTTACTATAAACATCTAGTTTTAGTTTATACTGTACGGAGCTTTGATGTGTGATTTGATTTCTATATGGATTGCTTTCTGAGTTGATGAAGAATTTATGTTTTATGATTCTTTACTTTGTGTTTTGAGTCATCTGCATGCCAATAGGATAATTGCTTTGTTTGATGGGGGTAAGATTCTCCTCTCCTCTTATGATAGCCTACACCCAAGTTTTTTTTAGTATCAATTGCTAGTGTTAGTCTAGTGTTTTAATTTGTACTTGTTTGAGGCCTAATTGATTTTTGGTGGATTCTGCTTACCAATCAGCTCCTATAGAATCAGGGAGTTAGTAGATTTGATGTTTTCTTTCGTTAAATGGGTAGCCTGCAATATTTATTGAGCCTTTTCTATTTCTTCATCTAATTCTTTGCTTTGTTTTACCTGTGTTGGCTTTGATTTTACCTGAATCCGTTATTTTGATGAATTCGTAGATTTGACTTTTATATCAACTTTTGGTGGGAGAATGGGTAATAACAGTTGTCAAAATATTCTCCCATCATCATAAAACCACTGCAGCAACGAAAACCTTAATAGCGTGGTTTTTCTTTATTAAGCTCTTTCAATAATCCTGGGACTTTCAAGTGGTTGGCTTGTCAAGTCCTCAATGCAAAATTCCAAGTTAATAGTTTGTTTATACACATTTTCATATCATTTCAACCATTATGTGACACAGAGGAAGGCATTCTTAAGGCTCAAATCTCTTATTTGCAGTGGATGAATGTATGTATTTTTGGATGAATGTATGTATTTTTGGATGAATGTGTAGTGATATATAGATGCAGGCTAATCACATAACGGCTGGAGTTTAGAACACATGAATGATGCTCATCATGATCTGTGTAGAAACTTATCATGTTCTATGCGCATAACAAGATTCCTTTTTTTTTTATTTTATATTCTAATATGAAGGTTTTTATTATGGGACCTTGTACAAAAAAAATACAACAGTTATCTACTAACGTGAGGATAATTTCGTTTGGATATCATGGTGTTTTAATTGTTTCCAATTGGTGTTTTTGTCAAAAACAAAATACCATGCGTTTGGAAGCCATGATGTTTTTTGAGCTAAATCATCATCAAATTAAAAACACAACATTTATTTCAAAATACATTTTAGGTGTTTTAACTTTGGTGTTTTGGTTTTGAGTTTGAGGAGATGTTAATATAATATCTAACATAATTTATTAAATATAATTAATATGTAGCTATTATCAATATGCTTATTATATTATAATTAATCTAATATATTAGTAATATTTATTAAATTATATAACTATATAATAATTAAAATATCTTATATAATAATGTAAAAATAATATATTTATAATATAATAATATTGATTTATATCATAAATTATTATAGTATTATTAATAAACTCTAACATATTAGAAACTATAATATATTATATAGTATTAAAATATTTATAATATATAAATTTATTAATAATATAGTAGTAATAAAATAATATTAACATTATTATTTATAATATATTTTATTATAATTAATATATAATATATTAATAATATGTTTAATACTAATGTTATAAACGGTCAAACTAATTTTGAATAAAAACACTCAACATGATGTTTTGAAAACACTTTAAAGAAAAAAACATAACACCATAGTATTTTTTTACAAAAACATAATAAAAAAAACGTCATGGTATCCAAACTAAATGTTTGAAAGCAGTTAATATTTTCTCCCCTTCAGTTGCGGTACAGCGCGAGCGATCTCTGCTAGAGGAAACTGTGAACAAATTTAGAAGTCATCGAAGTTCAATATTTAAGTATAGCTCTTTAAAATCATCTCCGATCATAACCAAATAATAATGATCTTGTTAATCATTATGTTGAGTCTTTTTTTCTCCTTCAATAATTATGTGCGGCCAAATATACCAAAAAAGGCATCCCCTCGATCGCAATCACCTCATATTCTCGAACAAATTTTAAAAAGAAAAAGAACAAGAAAAACAAAAGAAAAAGGTCAAGCACAAGCTTGTTGCATTTTGTATGTATACATGTAAGCAATAAAATGTTACAATGATCTCTATGGATGCTCTTTTCATGAGATTGAATCCTCAGATACTGGGGGAGTGCCTGACCACGAAATATCTCATGAAGAAAGGGAGAAAAAAAAACTTCATTGTAATAATTTGGGGCTTTCACTTGGAAAATCCACTCCTCCAAGCTCTCCTCAATTCCAACTTGCGGAACCCTTTAAGCAAAGAAAATTTGAGAACAGAGAATTTAGGTCATTGCATGATAAAGCACTTGTGAAAACACACAACATATTTATCATAGCAATCAAACTAAAAGAGATTAAAGAAAACAATTATACAAATACATTGCATAAGATGAGAGTATTCATACTCCAGAATTTGCATTTGGGATCGAGTAAGTACCTGTTTCACTGTATGTTACCGCCAACAACATGGAAGAGGAGTCACTTTAAGTTGAATAGAAAACAAAAGGTACTGCAAACAATTGAGTAAATTTTTAGTCCAACAACCACAATTATTTTCAATAGACATTTTGAATTGTGAGTAAATACGAACATGGTGTAACGAGAAATTCGATGAAATGAAAACATTCTCTGATAAAATATAC
>NC_033798.1:129489512-129497647 GCF_001876935.1 Asparagus officinalis | reverse complement strand
GGGGGAAATGTTCTGCAACATTTGTCAGCACCACATCTAGGAGGGAATAAACATCCTTTTCTTAATTTAACCAGCTTTAAATGATAGATTACTACACTAGGATCAACTAATGAAACAAAATGACTTGAATATGACTTAAATATCCTTCCAATCTAACGCACAATAATAAATATCTTGTACCCCTTAAAAGTTTATAAAAAAAGAAAAAGAAAGGAGGGGGGTTTGAAACTAGACTTTTAAAACTAATGCAAATTGAGGATTTATAATTCAGAAATTTTGGAGCAGCCAGTGAATACAGGGAAAATATTCAATAGTTCACACAAATTTAAACGTGTGCTAAAAGCCTAGTCTATCTAGACCATACCAAACATTTCGCAAATTACTAGCAACAATAATATCTATTAGCTTTCACTGATCACAGATAAAATCACCAAAAGCATTAATATAAAACTATACGCTTTGTCGATCTTATACAATAACCAAATTATCAAGATGGGTTCTACGCCAGTTTCTAATAACAATGTGGGGAACTTTATTTTAACACTTTGAGGTGGAGGTTAAAGAGTTGTTTATCAAGCTATAACTAAAAACTCTCCACAGAATCAAACAAATGCTAAACTAGAAGGACATTTTGGAATTATCAACTGATTGAATATTTAAAAGCTGTCAAGTTAAATAATCCAGGTTGTTCCATCACCTAATCAGTTTGACAGCACAGACAACTGTTTCAATCTAAAACGAGAAAGTCCATGCAAAGGCTTGCATATTCTAGTTTCCAGAAAATATATTGTTAGATTAAAGAATAAAGAGGAAGAATAAAGTGGAAGCATGAGTCATTACTTTATTTTAGATCAAGAATGGATTTAACACAAAACCAAAGCCAAATGAAAAATATAGCCTAGTTCTTAGTGAGTTGCTGAAAGCACAACAGACAGAGAACTCACCAATAAAGAAGACAGTTAGCACTAGCAACAAGGTGATGCGAAGGGAACGGTTATTATATTGAGAACCCTGAAAATGCCGTTGCAATCCACCGACTCTTCCAATTTGTTGCACACTTGAGCCTTTAGGACTTTCCTTGCAACTACCGAAACAATTTCTGCTTCTTTCACTTAACCCATTTGCTCCCTGATTAATTACAAAATAAACACAATAGATTAACATCACTGACCAGAACTCTGGCTGCCTACACATCACTTTCGAAAAACAGCTTGAAGACATGATAAACAAACAATAAGAAATACAAGGTAGCAGTGGTCACACTCCAAATTGGACAGATATCTAGAATATATTCAAATATGGCCTCAAAGTTTATCTAATTGTGTAGTAGACTCATCAAAGTAATCAAATTTCTATCCTCAAAATGATATACTTAGTTGTAAGGGAGATAAGGCCACACATAACAAAATAACAGCAAGAAGCAATACCTATTTCATAATCTCAGATATATCCGATAAGTTATATAAGAACTTACAAACATGTATAATCCAAACGACACTAAAAGAAAACATGAAAGAATGCAATTGTACCTGCTCCAACAAGGAAATTCCCTTCAAGTCAAGATAGTTTGAGAACCCATTTTCTGTCTGAATGTGCTCCCCACTCTTGACCTTTCTAAAGCTATTTCTAAACAACGTTAACTTGGCTTTGGTTTCAACACTTCTAAGGAAACCCCAGAAACCAGATGCTCGATTGTTCATCTCTTGCTTACTTTTAACTAACTTTTTATCTGGATCCTCCTCGTCAGCGATTACAATTCTCCAATCTGGTGAGCTTCCTCCTTTCCTTTGCTCATCTAAATTCTCTTCTTGCACTAGCACTTCATCTCGGTTGCCAAGATGTTGTTTTGCTGAAACTTCCACTAAATACTTATCCTTACTGATTGTCACGGTTTCCTTAAAACCTCGAGCAGATTCATGGCTGGGAATTTTCCCCTTGTTTCCATGTAAGTTCTGTGGAGATATAGAAAGAAAATTTTCAAAATCATCTCTTTCTTTCTCGTCTAATTGAATCCATCGAAGCGGTTGCCTTCCTTCTTGAAGAAGTGAATCATTGATTTCATCCTCTATATGAGATATTTTATTTCGTATCGCAGCTATGAATTCTCTATGCCTCGTGATTGTGTTCTCCTCTGAAGGATATTTCTCATGGCTTAGACTAACTTCCCTCTCAAAATCCTCCAACTGCAATCAAAACCAATCACCATAACTGAAATTAATCACTGAAACTAAACATAACCATAATAATCTAAATATATAGAAGAAATTCTCATTCATCACCTGCCATTTTGCTGTGCCAAGAGTAGTATGGAGCTCTTTTCGCATCTCATCCAAAAATTCAGGATAAATTCCATCATTTCTTTCTCTAACCCACATCCTATACGTTGATTCCATTCTGAACAAACAACAAATATTTAGGGGGGGATAAAAAATCGAAATCCAAAAGTACCAGGATAACAACTCCCAAAAACAAAACAATCAAACACCTGATAGGCATCCAATCAAACCCCAAAATCGAATTTTTACAACAACCCACATCTCAGAATCGCAGAGATTACACAGAAACGTAAACCCACCAACATTCAATCAAAAACACCCAAAACCACCCGCTAAAATCAAATTTTCAGATCGACCCAAATCGTAAATCCCACAAAATAGAAGAATCGACTTACGTATCGGCCGATTCTTGGACCTCCTCGGCCGCCGAGAAGAAAACATCCTTCTGCCACTGATCGAAAGTACTGATGACGGCCATTATCAAAGAATTCCTCAATGCTTTCTCTCGGTGGAGAAGCAAACCAAAAGAGAAGCTTAAAACTTAAAAGGGGTCTAGAAATCTCCTTCTCGCTTCTCTTAGAAGAAGAATTTTACAAGACCCCTACGAAGAGGAGAGAGAATCGTACAAGGGACTCTCTCCCTTCCCCCAAAATCTTTGGTGGTGGTGTTTCTCTCTCTTCAAATTTTTTTTTTAAAGGCTGGGGTTTTTAGCGTCGGCAGTTGGAGAGAGAGAGGAGATGGGAATTTTGACAGTGGGCCGCCAACTACTTGAGGACGGGGCCCATTTAACTCATCCGTGTGTGTCTTTTATACAACCAAAGAAGTGTGTGGAGCCGTCACAGGAGACTCCAAGAAGCGTATGTATTTGTAGTGTTCCAGAGTTTTATTTTTGCCACTTTCACCTCCAAAACGTTTGATGATGACAATTCAACACCTCAAATAGCATACATTGCCACCCCCAAAAAAAAGGTTGTTATAAAACTAATAAAGTAGAGTAGAAAAAATAGACAAGAAGTAGAAAGAATTTTATTTCCTTAATTTCTCCTTGCAAAGTGAGGTAGGAATGCCTCTATTTATATACAAACTAAGATGATGATATATGAATCATACTAATTACTCATAGAGAATATCAATGGATAATACATTTATCAATCTCTTTAGGAAACTAAATGGACATCCACATCATTTAATGGTGTCATAACACTCCCCCCTTGGATGTCCAACATTACACAAAGAATATACATCGTTAAAAACTTACTAAAAAAACCATGTGGGAAAAAATCCTAGTGAAGGAAAAATAGTACACTATTCTTGTGTATTAGTTTCTCTCCCTGATTCAAATATCATTTGAGATCTTTTAACTGACGCATTCCAATATTTTTTACCAATTTCTTAAAAGTTATAGTCGGCAATGCCTTGGTGAATAAATCTACCAGATTATCACTCGATCGAATTTATTGCACAACGATTTCATCATTCTTTTGCAAATCATGTGTAAAGAAGAATTTTAATGAAATGTGTTTCCTTCTATCTCCTTTAATATATCCTCCTTTTAATTGAGCTATACAAGTTGCATTGTCTTCAAACAAAATAGTCGGAGGATTTTCATTTTTAGGAGACAATACACTATTCTTCCGGATATAGTGGATCATTGATCTTAGCCAAATACATTCTCGACTTGCTTCATGAATTGCTATTATTTCAACGTGATTTGAAGAAGTGGCAGCAATTGATTGTTTCGTAGATCATCATGAAATAGCGGAATCACCACATGTAAATAGATAACCAGTTTGAGACATTGCTTTATGCGGGTCAGATAAATACCCAGCATTAGCATATCTAAGCAATTCAGGTCGAGAATTATAAAAATAAAATAAGCCAAGATTAATTGTTCCTTGGAGATAGCGAAAAATATGTTTTATATCGTTCCAGTGTCGTTTTGTAGGAGATGAACTAAATCTTGTTAATTAATTCACAGAAAATGATATATATGGTCTTGTACAATTAGCAAGATACATTAGTGCACCTATTGCATTGAGATATGATATTTCGGGACCAAAAATCTCTTCATCTTCCTCTTTTGGTCTTAAAGGATCCTTAGGAGGATCAAGTGACCTGACGACCATTGTAGCACTTAATGGATGCGCTTTATCCATGTAGAACCGCTTTAATACCTTCTGGGTATAAGCAGTTTGGTGAACAAAAATCCCATTTTCTAAATGCTCAATTTGTAAACCAAGGTAAAATTTGCAACTTAATGGAGTACATTTCTCTAGGATTTGATTTACATGCTTCACGCATGCTAAATCCTTCAGGGATTTTCATATAGATATCATTATCCAATGTTTCATATAAATAAGCAGTGACTACGTCTGTAGGCGTCAAAAAATGCTTACAGACATTCAAACACCACTCAAGACGACATAGAAGAACAATATACGCGTCATCGAGCAATGCATGGCGGCGCGGCAAGACCTGGTGCCGCGGCTAAGGCGCGGCAGACCAAGGTACCGCGGCTAAGGCGCGGCAGCCACAGCACATAGTGCCGCGGTTAAGGCGCTGCAACCTAGGGTGCCGCGGCTATGTTAAAGGAGTGCTGTGATGGTTATAATGCAGTTATCTGATGATTATTTGAAGTCCACGTGGCGGCGTATCAGAGATAGAACGTGTGTTGACGTGGACAGGCAGTTAAACCACGAAAAAGGTGGTTAAAGGTCGTGGGAGAACTGTTTCAAACACGTATGAACGTGGGTGTAACTGCCCCTTTAGCCGCGGCAGTGTCGACTGCCGCGCTCTTTGGCCGCGACAGTGTCGACTGTCGCGCCCTTTAGAGAGCCTTGAGTTTTGGTGAATTAGAGCAAGAAAGAGAGTCTTCCTTCTGCACAAACATCCTCAAGAAGTTTCTGGCGATTCCTAGAGATCTAAGCTCTGACTTGATCTTTAGAAGAGTGAACATCTTACATCGATAAGATATTCGCTTCAAATTCTTACTTCGATAAACGAAGGAAGAATCATTAAACCCCTCATGGTTCAATCAGAATCTGTGATTCGGTGGTCCACGAGTTAAAGCGCTCCCGGCACAGGCAAAGATCCCACGCAAGCAGCGATCCAAACAACGATCCTGCGTTTGTTTCTCAAGAGTTGTAATTTTCATTTTGTTGTGTAAAAGAGATCTTATAAAAAGACTATTTCTTTGAATTTGTTGTAATCGACCGAAGATATAATGAATTCCATGACAAAGTCAACTTTTGACGCAAACAAGCTGGCGACCATAGTGGGAGCCAACGGTCTCGCTGCCGAGACCGTCGTGTCGCAGCCGATCAAGATTCCAGTTGAATCCATGGTCGAATACGAATTCGACCAAACCAAGTTTGAGGAATATCTCTCATCCTCTTCAAGATCTTCATTATCTCGCAAGTACAAGAGGATCTCACCATTGAAGAAGACCTTCATGCCAAAGAAGGCACAGAATGAAGACTCTCGCAACATCTCTGCTCATAATGATTCTTATCTAGTTAAAGAGTCATCGAATCAAAGCCAACCGGCACTGACGAAGAGGGCTCATCAGAGACAACGTCAGCGCCACGCTCGTCAAATAGCTAAGGCCTTGGAACAAACCGACGGAGTTCGTTATCATGCGGACTTAGAGTCGAGGAGACATAGAGTGGTTCAGTTGTCTCAACGACCAATCACTCATGTCTCTGCTAAACTCACGACGGAGGAATGGACCCTTGTCAAAAGGGCTCGCTCAACCCTCAAAGAACGCATACAAAAGCGTAGGGCAAACGTCGCTCGTGTCCGTGCTCTTTTACAACAAAGACAAGAAGGGAAGAAGGAAACAGTGTCTAAAGAAGCACCAAAGAATCACAAAGTATGGATCCCCAAATCCAAACTCGTACTAAAATCGGGTCTGCATAATCCAACCTGTGACCGCGGCAGTCTTCACTGTCGCGGCACATCCTTCAACCGCGGCAGTTTCCACTGCCGCGGCACATCTCGCGACCGCGACGATCTTCCCTGCCGCGGTCAAAGAGAAGCTCCAAAGAGTTTTCCTTCAGCCCCATCAACGTCCATTCCTGGTCCGTATACTACAATCATAATTGTTCCATCACCAGGGAAGCCACGGTTCAGTCCTGACCTGTCAATATCCAAGATCACGATGGCGGATCGCCTCAATCCCTCATCTGACGACCAAGACAAAGTTCCAGTTAAAGAACGCTTGGGTCCAGTGAACGAATCCTAGGAGCCCGTTAAGACACCACATCCGCAAAGGGGTGGTTCTAAACGTGTGACTCCTGACATAACCTTGGATCATTCGAAGGCGATAAAAAGTTGTCCTGAGAACGCCAACAAGGCTTTACACCCCCAGAAGAAGACACATTCACCAAATGATATTGTCATACCTGGGAGATCATGCCAACAAACGATACGATTTTTTGGCAATCATACCGATGAATCGTATTATCAAATTAGGGGTGTGAATAAATTTCGAAAAAGAATTATTCGCTCTCATTGTTCCTGTGCACGACTTATAAGATCAGCTGTCCAAGATGATGAATTCCCTGAAGTCACCATCAACGTGGCTGATAAAAGAAAGTCTAAGCGGCATTCAAGTGACTCAAATCCTGACTTTTCCCCGAGAGGAAGAGTCAATCCAAGAATTGCTCAAAGGATGTCTCGACTCCAATTAGGAGCCATCAGACGCAGAAATTACAAGAGAATGCAAGAAGGAATGTCCTCGGAGGATGAATTCTCGGACACTTATTCTGCAATCGCTTCTGATGATACAATGTCTAGCACGGGACAAACCAGAGAAGTACTCACGATCACCTCTGATCAATTTGCTCAAATACTTCAAGAAGCTCTAGCCAAACAACGTGAAGAAATTAGAGCTGAAGTGAAGACAGAAATGGAGTTAGCTATCCAACAAATGAGAGAATTGCTAGCTCAGCGGCCTCAACCCCCTGAGTCCAGTCAAAGAACTGAATCCAGTCGCCACACTCAGAAAGTTGTGGATGACAGTGATCCAGAAGTGGATGAAGTCATTATGGCTGATACACCTCCCAATAGCAATAACGCTGGGGGTGGTTTAACACATTCTCCCAATAACGATATTGGGAGTGACGGCTCAAGAAGTTAAGAAGACGGGTATTCCATGTCCCTATCCAAGAGAATGGAATTCAATACCGTACCCGGCAAAATTCAACATGATTAACTTCACACTGTTTGACGGGAAGAACTCGCCTATTCAGCACTTGATTTATTTCAAATCTCATTTGAGCATGATCTCTGGAAATGAGGCTTTAATGGTCCGGTCATTCGTTGGCACCCTTCGCGGGTCAGCCTTCGATTGGTACCGACGGCTCAAGCCAGGGAGCATCAATTGCTGGGATGACATAGAAAATTTGTTCCTCAGCAACTTTTTCGATGATGACACCGAAGTGTCAATCGGAACCCTTCTGGATGAAAAACAAAAAGACGGAGAGTCAGTTGACAATTTTGTCAAACGTTTCCGTAACAAAGCAATGAATTGCAGAGATCCTATTACAGAGGAGTTCATCCTGCAAACATGCCACAATAACCTCTCCATCGATGTCCTGGAAGCTCTGGGGGTCGAGCCGTCCACAACTTGGAAGGAAGAAAGAAAGCTGAGAGAGGCCAACCAATGACATCTGCAATCGTTGAGAATGCGACTCTCGATCCGAGGTTTCAAAAGGAATATTCTTTCGAAGATGATGAAACTCCAGCCATATTAGAATACCTCCTCGCTAATGACAAAATCGAGCTAACACCTTGTTTGTTGGAAAAATTGTAAAGAAGAGAATAAAGAAAATGTGACTTTGATTCCTTTGATCTCGG
>NC_033798.1:129400649-129488512 GCF_001876935.1 Asparagus officinalis | reverse complement strand
AAAGTTGTGGCCAAGTGGGTCTAAAGTCCAAGCCTCAAAATTTCAGTCCCATTTTGCATAAAGACCCCTGTAAATTTCAGTCCACTTTTGCATAAAAGTCCCCCAAAATTCGTCCATATTGCAAGTTTTGCATAAAACCCCCAAATACTTCATGCATACACAACCCATCATCAAAAAATTCTATCTTTCCACAAAATCCAACCTATAAGAACAAAAAGCTATGATCTTTATCAAAAAAAAAAGAGGGAAAGAAAGTTTTGAGAAGGAACTTACCAAAAGCCAAGAAGTCTCTCTTAAGCTTGAAGATGAAGAAGAAAAACCCTAGCTTTGAGGATAGAAGAATTTCGGCCAAGGGGAGGGCACCAAAATCCGAATTTATCTTGAGTTTAAGAGGGTTTAAAGAGAGGAGTTTTAATGGGTTTCTTAGAGGGAAACAATGGTGTATGGAGGGAAGGAGTAAGAAGGAGTTTAAAAAAGGAAAGGATTCTCTTTTGAAAATTTGGAAAGAGGGGGAAAAAAAAAGAGGAAATAACAAAAAGGAAAGTTCAAAAGGGGAAAACAAAAGAGGAAACAACAAAAGAAGGAAAGAAAAGCAAAGAAGGGGGGGTCTCGGTTTTGGCCGAGACACCCCTAGGGTGTCTCGGCCGAGACACCCAGTTCGAGCCCCCCCGAACCCTTTTCGAGTCCGAATTTACCTATTTTCGTCGGTTATTGGATATTTTGACGAAATCTATACTAACCAATACCGAGCGATTCAAAACCTAGGGTCAACGCCGGTTAACGCGTAACCCTAGGTCAACGCCAGTCAACACGTTGCGACAAAAAGTCAACGTTCGACGTTAGAAACCCTAAGGGTCAACGCCGGTCAACGCGTAACCCTAGGTCAACACCAGTCAACGCGTTGCGAACAAAAAGTCAACGTTCGACGTTAGAAACCCTAAGGGTCAACGCCGGTCAACGCGTAACCTTAGGTCAACGCCAGTCAACGCGTTGCGACCAAAAAGTCAACGCTCGACGTTCGAAACCCTAGGGTCAACGCCGGTCAACGCCGGTCAACGCGTAACCCTAGGTCAACGCTAATCAACGCGTTGCGACCAAAAGTCAACGTTCGACGTTAGAAACCCTAAGGGTCAACGCCGGTCAACGTGTAACCCTAGGTCAACACCAATCAATGCGTTGCGAACAAAAAGTCAACGTTCGACGTTAGAAACCCCAAGGGTCAACGCCGGTCAACGCGTAACCTTAGGTCAACGCCAGGCAACGCGTTGTGACCAAAAAGTCAACGTTCGACGTTCGAAACCCTAGGGTCAACGCTGGTCAACGCGTAACCCTAGGTCAACGCTAATCAACGCGTTGTGACAAAAAGTCAACGTTCGACGTTAGAAACCCTAAGGGTCAACGCCGGTCAACGCGTAACCCTAGGTCAACGCCAGTTAACGCGTTGCGAACAAAAAGTCAACGTTCGACGTTCGAAACCCTAAGGTCAACGCCGGTCAACGCGTAACCCTAGGTCAACGCCAATCAACGCGTTGCGACAAAAAGTCAACGTTCGACGTTAGAAACCCTAAGGGTCAACGCTGGTCAACGCGTAACCCTAGGTCAACGCCACTCAACGCGTTGCGACAAAAAGTCAACATACGGTGATCTGAAACCCTAAGTCAATACAATGTGACGGAGGTAGTCAATTCAAAGTCAACTCAATGACACGAGCCAAACTCAATTCACTAGTGATAGACTCGAGATTCCGACGATGGCCAGGCGATAAACGCAGCGCCGGAAGAACTTCGGTTATTCGTCAAAGCATTGAATAGACCGAAAAATCGAAGGAGTCAAGAGTTGAAGCTAACTACAGGTCCTTTACGCCGACTGAAGGCTAGACCAATCACATCCAAAGTATTCCAGCCTCTTCTATAAAAGAAACGAGTCCGGAACGCTTTGGAGGGGGTATCTGTAGGCATCGAAAATTACCTATAGGTCTCTACGAACAGCTCAGTGTTAAGGAATGACGATGAACGTCACTATCCGGTTCACAGGAGTTCGATTGACATCGGTGAACGCTTGAAGTGAATCGACGAACTACGTGAGCTGACAGAATTCCGGAATAACGAAGGTGCGGGCTAATCGGGAGCCCCGCAATGTTTACAAAGGGAACAATGTCCTTCGTGTCTCATTCATTCTACAGATAATCCAACCATTGGAGCTGATAGAACTCCTTGTCGGCTTTCCAACGCATTTGGAATCACTCAGATCCGGGTTCAGACAAAGAAGTTACAGCGAAAACAGTAAAACGGGCATTGAAAACGTCTCAAAGCTGAACTGAGGCACCGACGGTGTCTCGGCCAAGTCAAGACACCCCAAGGGTGTCTCGGCCAAGCCAAGACACCCTTAGCCGAGACACCCCAAGGGTGTCTCGGCCAGGCCAAGACACCCCTAGGGTGTCTCAGCACGAATTTGACCCCTTTAAGTGGTTTTAACCGCTCCGTAACCCCTCATGCCTATAAATACAAGCCTTAGGCCTCATTTTTTGAGATCTGGAATTTTGGAGAATTGGCGAAGCCCTGCCGGAGTGAAGAGTGATCGAGCACTTCAACGTAAGAGAGTTTCTTCGTCAGATCTACATCACCCGTACCCGATCCTTAGTATTATCCTGTTGTGGTAATACTAAGAAGAGCAAATATCTCGCTTTTATCGAGATAGGCGCTTCAAGTTTCTAGATCTCCTCGCGGATCGACGAAGCTCTGGATCAGATCTGATTGCCAGGTAGTCCACGGATATCGACGTCCCCGTCACAGGCTAAAGACACACGCAAGCAAGAGACGACGAACGCATCTTGTGTTTATTTTCAAGAAAGTTATAATTTTTATTTCTTTGTTGTTTGAATTCATTTGTAACGTTTGAAGTTTTAATGAAATCAATGATGAAGGCAACTTTCGACGAAAACAGCTTCAGAAACCGCCTTCAGCATAGCAGGACGTTTGATCGACGACATCAGGACATGCTTAGATCTATATATAATACAAGTGGTGATGTGCTTACAAGATTGGTGAAGGTACGAGAAGTGAATGCAAGACATCGGTCGAATGGCTGGAATTGAAGATAAATTTGAAGAGTTGGGACTAACAGATAGATATAAAGATTAAACAATATTTATCAAATTATAATTTTTATTTCTTAGCTTTAAATTTATAATAAATTATTTTGTAAACAGTTACAAATGATAATGATATAGGTGAGTATGTGCCAACCTAGTTGGGATGTACTCATCTATTATGATGCAACGAATTCCTAAATAAATTTATACTTGTAAATGATTTATTAATTATTAATAAAGAAATTATTTTTATTATCTTTTATTTTTATAATTTTTTGTATTTGTAATTTATGTCATTTCAAATTATTAATATTAATATTATTTTTTATTAGCATTTTTTGTAATTTTTTATGTATGTTTCAAAATTTAAAGAGATTTTTAAAAAATAAAAAAAATAAAAAAAGTAAAAAAATCCCTGAGCCAGAGCCCGGCCCCGGCCCGGGGCAACCGGGCCCGAGTCCAGGCTCCGGTTTTGTCCGGCCCGGGCCCGATTTTCTGGCTGGGCCTAGCTTGGCCCGATCTGGATGGACATGCTAACTATATGCTCACAAGATAATTACATTATGCGCATAAACATAGCTTAAGGGGCAAACTAAGCAAATTAATACCTTAGGACGTAAACTAAGCAAATTAAAACCTTAGGAGGTAACTTCAGAATCATCAATACTTTAAGGGAAAAATGATTATTTTATTCATTTTGCCTTGGGAAAAAGTATATGTACGATCTTTATTATCATATTTAATTGTTTTTGAATTCATAACAGTTATTGTACTATATATATATAGATTAAATATCCATATTGGTATTTTAATTCCACCCCAATTTCTAACAAGGTATTTTAAATAGGCAAACCCGCTTTAAGACATTTTAATTGATCCAACTAATCAATAAGGCATGTTTTCTCGTCGGCAGGTAAATTTCCGACAAGATCTCGTCACGTGCATGGCACGTGATGTCTCAAAACTCATTTTTAGCAGCGGCGACGGCAACAATCTCGTCATATTCAGCCTAAAGTAGGATAAAATAATGGTTATGACGCCGCTTGAGATCGCTAACCCCATCGAATCGGCTGAATATGACGAGAATGTTGTCGTCGCCGCTGCTAAAAACGAGTTTTGAGACATCATGTGCCATGCATGTGACGAGATCTCGCCGGAAATTTGCCCGCCGACGAGAAACATTTTTTGAGACATCATGTGCCACCCAGTTTTGAGACATTATTGGTTAGTTGGATCAATTAAAATATCTTAAAGCGGGTTTACCTATTTAAAATATCTTGTTGGAAACTAGGGTGGAATTAAAATACCAATATGAGTATTTAGCCTATATATATATATGACGGGCAAAATTTTAAAACAGATCCATTTGCAAAAATATTCTTAAAAAAGACATGTTTTGAAAATATTCGCAAAAAACGACCTAATTTTAGCTTCAGGGCTGAAACTGGGTGTTTTTTGTAAAAAATGTCCCAAACTTCACGGGAGTTGAACTCTCGTGAAGTTTTTTTTAAAACAAAACTTCATGGGAGTTCAACTCTCGTGAAGTTTGGAAACATTTTTTGCAAAAAACGACCCAGTTTCAGCCTTGAAACTAAGTTATTTTTTAAAAATAAAGTGGAAACGAGTCTTTTTTTGGGAATATTTTTGTAAAGGGGTCTGTTTTCAAAATTTGTCCTATATCTGACGCCTAACGTTCAAATTTCGTTATTTCATCTCTTTTATTTTATTATTACATGTGCTTAATGGACTAAAAGGATAAATTGCGATTCTAAAGCTAGAGTTAGTTGTGATCTTGGTGTCACGCATAAATGAAGCTTCTAAGTCTTAGGAATGTCAGATTTGACTATCTTTTCATCTGTTATCTTGCATTTTTGCCAGGTGTGTTATGTGTTAGTCACCTCGAATTTTTGCTGGTCACTTTTGTCACTTATTATCAACATTTTGAATTAGTGAAATGTTCATGGTCGAGCTTAAATGTTTAAATATGAATCAATCATGTAATTTTGAAAAAAAAATTCTCCTAAAAAACTCGGTACGTGAATGGTTTTCACTTTTCAGAATGCATACTCATGATGAAAGTTATTCCTTAGGATTAAACTAGTTAGACTCACAATTAAGATATTTGGGAACTTTAAAATTTTTTTTGGCTAGACTCGCTCAATTTATTGAAGGTTAATGTAGAGTGTTCATGGAGGAGATACCGGTATCCGTATAATATCTAATACATGCTGACATGTCTCATTTTCTAGGTTTTAAATATAAAAAAATTATAGATGGTGAAACCTCTCTTGTAAAACCCTTGGAAAATGTTTTCTTCATATCAGTCAATATCTCATTCCAGTTCGATTTATCCTATGCATGCATGGATCTTGATATTTCATAATAAAATTTGAAATATAAAAATACTGATTTCGACAATACTTTACAAAAGAGTGACACTACAGGCACACCCCTCTCTCTTAGCTACAGTGCACGGGCCCACTTTAGATTTTTTTTAAAAATCTAAAGTGGGCCCCGTGCACAGTAACTGAGAGAGGGGGTGTGCCCCAATGTGTGGTTGGGGTATGCCTGTAGCGTTTTCCTTTACGAAACGATTTGAATCCATAGTTTTAATTAGACGTCAAAAAGTGTGGATAAATTGAGGCCGCTTATGCCAACTCTTGTCTCTTCTTGACCTTTTCTCATTCTTGAGAAGTAAATGCTCCGTGTAAGAGTTCCAATCATACATAAACAATGGAGCAAAAAAAGTTTAATGGGAGTAGTTGGTGTGTGTGTATATTTTATTTGAGCATACGCTTTTCTTGCACTTGAAAAAGCCTCATAATTTAAAGCATTGTTAATTTCCTTCCATTAAATCATACATATACAATTAGATGAATAGAGGGTCCAAATCATTATATATTTTTATCTTGTCGCCTAGCTCGTCATATACTTTAAACAAACAAAAGGAGCAATCTTCTTTAGATTCAATAACAAGTATTTTAGCATGCTTAAACTTTGTGTAAATTAAAGCAGTAAAGCTAGCTACTTGCATTATTCTAATTGGTTTTGAGGTGTACCAAGCCATGATCGCAATCCATATTGCTCTTTTCATAGTCACATAGTTTTAGCTTATATTGTATTATAATTTTTTCTTTTAAGAGAGATTTGAACATCTGTATCGATCAAACTTTTTCTATTCATTAACCAATTACCTCAATTAGAAATAGTTCTTCCAAAGTGAACGTGACAGTATATAATTCTCCTAACCAATCTACAAGAGGGAGAAAGATGCAACACATTGGTAATCTTAATTATTACACTATTATATACATACATATATCACTTATATAGCTAATAAGTTAAAAAATCCACGTCATTCTCTCTACTCAATGGCCAATAAGATGCAACACCTTGTATTGGCTCTAGGGAGCAGATAGCCACAACGAAATTTTTAAACATTTGATTCACTCAATGCTCCCTTTAATCTTGGCATGTTTCCTTTGAGGAACACTAGCTACCCTGTAAGCAATTGGCTTGATAATTAAAGAACGATCGATAATATAAGCTTTTGATGTCACCAAAGCAAAAAAAAAAAAACTTTGAAAAGAGATGTATAAATGGAGTCTAGTAAGCAATTCATGTCCTCATTTGGCGTTATTTGATTGTATTTTAGCTGCTTAATTAGTGGCGGTAGCGACCTAAACATGATTAGTAAATTTATGTTGCTTATCTTGAGACAGCCGGTGGAGGGTAACCCCTCGGAAGAGACAAAAAAGGTAAAATGGCTAAATGGGCAGGTTTTGATAAAGGCAGAGTTCGGACGGCCAAAAAAATCTTGGGAATTTGATGGGCATCAAACATCTACTTCGATGTTTCTTTAGAGCACATAGGTTAAGCATTTTCATGACGCGTAGCAACAAGTGACGGAGAGGAGTATTAATCATTAAGATTAGATGAAATCGGTGAACAAATATTCCTAATGGTGTGGTAGGGTCTCTGGGATAATTTAGAGTAGTTTGAGCTGGTTTTCTTATCCCCCAATTTGGGGTGTAACTAGGGTGAAGGGAGGTTGAGGGAACTTCTGATAAAAAAAACAAGGGAAAAATGCTTCCAGCCCCCAAAAGCTAAGGAAATGTGCTTCCCACCCCTAAGACTTTGTCAATGGGTGTTTTACCCCCAAAAATAAAGATTCTGTTCTCTGAGCCACCAAAACACAAAACCCAAGACATTAAAATATGTAAAGACCATAATACCCTTCTCTCTCTCTTTCTTTTTTTATTAAAATATGATGAGGATTATTTTATTATTTTTTTCTCTCTCTCTCTTTATCATGATGTACTGAGATGATAGTTGAAATGATTGATGAGGATTATTTTATTATTTTTTGTTTTTTATTATTTTGGTTGTTTGTATTGGGAGATTGTTAAAGTTACGGGTTAATTGTTAATGTTACGAGTTAATTGTTAATGTTACGGGTTAATTGTTAAGGTTATGAATCCTCTCTCTCTCTCTCTCTTTCTTTTTTTATTAAAATATGATGAGGATTATTTTATTATTTTTGTTTTCTCTCTCTCTTTATCATGATGTACTAAGATGATAGTTGAAATGATTGATGAGGATTATTTTATTATTTTTGTTTTTTATTATTTTGGTTGTTTGTATTGGGAGATTGTTAAAGTTACGGGTTAATTGTTAAGGTTACGAATTAATTGTTAATGTTATGGGTCAATTGTTAAGGTTATGAATCCTCTCTCTCTCTCTCTCTCTCTCATGATGTTTCTTTGATGATATTAAAATGATTAAAGAGGATTATTATTTTATTATTTTCATTTTTTATTCTTTTTGTATTTTTAGAATATTCGTTGTTAAGGATAATGGTTGGTTGTAAAGGTTATGCATTGATTATTAAGGTTACGGATTGGTTGTTAAGGTTATGGGTTTGTTGTGTAGGTTACAGATTTGTTGTTAATGTTACGGGTTTAATTGTTAATGTTACGGGTTTAATTGTTAAGGTTACGGGTTTAATTGTTAATGTTACATATTTAATTGTTAAGGTTACGGGTTTAATTGTTACGGTTATGGTTTATTAATTGTTAAGGTTACGGTTTAATTGTTAAGGTTATGAGTTTAATTGTTAAGGTTACGGGTTTAATTGTTAAGGTTACGGGTTTAATTGTTAAGGTTACGGGTTTAATTGTTAAGGTTACGGTTTGAATTGTTAAAGTTACGGGTTTAATTATTACGGTTACGGTTTTAATTGTTAAGGTTACGGGTTTAATTATTAAGGTTACGGTTTAATTGTTAAGGTTACGGTTTAATTGTTAAGGTTATGAGTTTAATTGTTAAGGTTACCGGTTTAATTGTTAATGTTACGATTTAATTGTTAAGGTTACGGGTTTAATTGTTAAGGTTACGAGGGAGAGAGAGAAGGGATCCATAACCTTAACAATTGACCCGTAATCATAACAATTAAAATCGTAACCTTAACAATTAAACACGTAACCTTAACAATTAAACCCGTAACCTTAACAATTAAACCGTAACCTTAACAATTAATAAACCGTAACCGTAACAATTAAACCCGTAATATTAACAATTAAATACGTAACCTTAATAATTAAACACGTAACCTTAACAATTAAACTCGTAACCTTAACAATTAAACTCGTAACCTTAATAACAAATCCGTAACCTACACAACAAACTCATAACCTTAACAACAAACCCTTAACCTTAACAACTAACTCGTAACCTTAACAATCAATGCATAACATTTCTAACCAACCATTATCCTTAACAACGAATATTCTAAAAATATAAAAAAAATAAAAAATAAAAATAATAAAATAATAATCCTCTTTAATCATTTCAATATCATCAAAGAAACATCATGATAGAGAGAGAGAGAGAGAGAGAGAGAGAGGATTCATAACCTTAACAATTGACCCGTAACATTAACAATTAATTCGTAACCTTAACAATTAACCCGTAACTTTAACAATCTCCCAATACAAACAACCAAAATAATAAAAAACAAAAATAATAAAATAATCCTCATCAATCATTTTAACTATCATCTTAGTACATCATGGTAAAGAGAGAGAGAAAATAAAAATAATAAAATAATCCTCATCATATTTTAATAAAGAGAGAGAGAGAGAGAGAGGGAGAGAGGGAGAGAGAGAGAATTTATAACCTTAACAATTGACCCGTAACATTAACAATTAATTCGTAACCTTAACAATTAACCCGTAACTTTAACAATCTCCCAATACAAACAACCAGAATAATAAAAAATGAAAATAATAAAATAATCCTCATCAATCATTTCAACTATCATCTCAGTACATCATGATAAAGAGAGAGAGAAAACGAAAATAATAAAATAATCTTCATCATATTTTAATAAAAAAAGAAAGAGAGAGAGAGAAGGGTATTACGGTCTTCACATATTTTAATGTCTTGGATTTTATGTTTTGGGGGCTCAGAGAACAGAATCTTTATTTTTGGGGGTAAAACACCCGTTGACAAAATCTTAGGGGTGGGAAGCACGTTTCCTTAGCTTTTGGGGGCTGGAAGCATTTTTCCCAAAAAACAATTATATATGAAGAGACTATTTTACCATTTATTTAAGAACAAAATTTTGAATTAAACTCATTTAATTTTTTTATTATAAAAATCGACTCAATCATCTTTTTATTAGAAAAACCGACCCATTTCGTGTCACGTCAACAGCGTGGCCACGAAATGGATCGTTTTTTTTAAATGACGCCGCTAAATAGTCGGGGTTGCCAACCCCGACTATTTAGTTATGTCGGGGTTGGCAACCCCGACTATTTAGCTATGGACAAGCTAAAATAGTCGGGGTTTTCAATCCCGACTAATTTAGGCCCTTCTCTAATTGGTCGGCGTTGGCAACCCCGACCATTTGGCAGAGAGGTAGAAACCCGACTATATGGCAGAGACCTCTGGCCCAGTCGCCGAGCGGTGAAAACAGCTAAGTGACAATAGTTGGGGTTCACAACCCCGACTATTTGTTCACTGGGCCCGCGACCTATATAAAGGTCACGACTTCACTCTCCTCCCTCCTGTTCGGTTCCAGCCGCCTTTCTCTCTCATTTTTGTCGTTCTCCTCCTCCCAAACACTCTTTGAGCCACGGATCGCAGCTTTCAACCTCAAGTTTTGTGCGAAATTTTAGGGGTGAAAGATCTAACAGGTACTTTCTCTCCCTTCTCTCCTCTTTTGACACGTAGAAATCTAGGGTTTTCTCTCCAAAACATAAAGTCTATGATGGATGGAGGTCGGGAAGGAGTTCCAAAAACAAATAGATGTGAATATTGTAGACAACCGGGCCACAGGAGATCTCATTGTCCCACCAATCCAAATAAATAGCAATTAATGGGTATAATTATTCTATTCTTTGTTAATTATTCAACTTCGTTTATACTTCATTATATTCTACTTCATTATATCATCATATGTGCTTCATTTATATCATCATATGTGCAGATATGGAGGCGGGGCCATTGACGTATGAGGTCCTTTATGACCAACCTTGACATCGATCCGCGAAGATTGACACTGGGGAGGTAATTAGATCGACATCGGTCCTTTATTAATTACATTTTCATTCAAGGATTATTCTAAGTTATTGGTTGTTACTGAACATTTGCACCGTTTATTATATGCAGGCTCCGAGCATTACTATCGTTGATCACACTCGTGCACACTCGAGCTGGGAGTTGACCGATCCACATGTCCAATATTATGTCCGTCAAGCACGCTTCTTTGAGTGCTCACAAATTAAATGGGTGAGACTTGATTGGGCTCTCTTGACGGCACTGGTTGAACGATGGAGGCCCGAGACAAACACATTCCACCTGCGCCAAGGAGAGTCGACGATTACATTGCAGGATGTAGGGGTTTTGCTTGGACTCCGAGTGGATGGAGATGCTGTCACAGGTAGCGACGACTTCAACTGGTCAGACAAGTGTGAAGCATTGTTGGGTCAAGTTCCTCACATAAGGGGTGGAAGGATCAAACTTGAATGGTTGAGAAACAATTTTATGAATGTTCCGATCGATGTGACCGAGGAGATCGTCAAGATGTATGCCCGTGCATACATACTTCACATGATCGGTACTATTCTATTCCTGGATTCCACGAAGGTTTTGGTGCACGTGAGGTGGTTGCCACTCCTGGAGGATCTTGTGGATTGTGGGGGATTGTCATGGGGGAGTGACGTGTTAGTGTATCTGTATAGGGAGATGACCAAAGTGGCTCTTGTTCAAAACAAAGAATTCAAGGGTTGTCTCACTCTGCTACAAATATGGTCTTGGGAGAGATTGTATTTGGGTTGCCCAGATTTGAGAGAGGCACATACTCTCGATGGCCATATTCCGTTAGGCTGCAGGTATTACTAAGTTGTTTAAAAAAATATATGATTACATGTAATTTTATACATTTATTTTAATTTATACTAACTCATTGTATATAAATTAGATGGAATGTATCTAGATCTTGGCATACCTCACCAAAGGGCCATGAAAACTTCTATAGGAACGAGCTCGATCAAATGGAGGACGAACATGTATTAAATCATAATATCTAAAAATTTTCAATCATTACATAATTTATTACTGAAATCTGCTTTACTTTATCTTTTTATAGGTCAAGTGGATGCCATATGAACAAGTTTTAGAGTCACTACCAGATATATGCACAGAAGAGCCAGATGTGTAGCGTGCTCGCGTCCCGATCATATGTTTTGAGATTGTCGAGATGCACGTGCCCGACCATGTGCTCCGACAATTTGGGCTACAACAACATATCCCGGGCCCTGTGGAGATAATAGAGAGAAATCCCAGAAAAGGTGCACATCATCAAGATTGGGAACATATTCATAGTGCTTACATCGGGAGGTGGGATAACAGGGAAGAACAGTTGGTGATGGAGAGGGTTGACACACCTGACCTAGGTATGTATTTGCGGTGGTATTGGGGGATTACTCGCCGGTGGATATTTCAGGAGAACAAAGCCCCTAAGGAATACATACCAAGAGGCCCAGTTGAGAGAGAGTTGGTAAGTGTATAAGCAAAATATACAGTTATCTTGTGAGTTTTATTTTATTATCATCCAAATCATAATAGCTTTCTTGGGGTTTTTATTGTATAGGTACAAGAGCTCGAGGAACTTTCTACTATGGCGCATGATGCAATCCGAACGACTACCGAGCCAGGACGGAGGAACACGTTCCTTCGCATGATCAAAAAGATTCGGTCCGCTCTTCAAAGGACGCGTAATGCAAGACGAGATGGACGTGAGGAGCGACCAATTGAGTACGGTCGTCGCCGGTTCCGAGGACACACAGGGGTAGGCTCAAGCGGTGCACATGATGAAGCTGGCGGCTCACAGCAGGCCCAAGCCGGATGTTCACAGTCGGTTCGAGTCGATGAGGATGTCATGCACTCCCAACTTCACACACAACCGGACGAGGAACTGATCCGAGCTCACGTCGAAGGTGAACATGTCAGGGGGAGAGGGAGGGGGAGAGGGAGAGGGAGAGGGAGAGGAAATGGAGTTGTATCCGATTGAAACTGAATATTATGTATCTGATTGAGTATTGATAGGATGTTTGCGTTTGAAACTAAATATTATGTATTCGATTGAGTATTGATTATTAGTATGTGAATTGCATGGTATGTATCCGATTGATTATGGATTTTTAATGTTGAGATTATTGATTGGTATGTGTGTTATTGTGATTGTGATTGCATTGTGGATTGATATGTAACAGCACGAGTTTGAATTTCCAGCGGAGTTCGTATTTCCAGCTATGTTCAGCTGGAAGAGTCTGCCAAATGGTCGGGGTTGGGAACCCCGACCATTTTGTGCACGAACACGAAACGGTCGGGGTTCCCAAACCCGACCATTTTGTCATAGCAAAATAAATATCAGCTACCTCTCTGCCAAATGATCGGGGTTGCCAACCCCGACCAATTAGAGAGGGGCCTAAATTAGTCGGGGTTGGAAACCCCGACTATTTTAGCTTGCCTATGGCTAAATAGTCGGGGTTGCCAATCCCGACATAACTAAATAGTCGGGGTTGGCAATCCCGACTATTTAGCGGCGTTATTTAAAAAAAACCGACCCATTTCGTGGCCACGCTGCTGACGTGGCACGAAATGGGTCGGTTTTACTAATAAAAAGATGATTGAGTCGATTTTTATAATTAAAAAATTAAATGGGTTTAATTCGAAAATTTGTTCATTTATTTAACTTCTAATAATAAAATGACTTAGTTAACTTACATGCAATGTTAATTATGTAAGTTTACATATATTCCCCTCACTTTATTAAACTTCTGAAACGAGGCTCATTGACTCCTCTTACTAGTTTCCCACACAAGGTTTACTTGTTCCCATTAACTCTCCTTCACTATAAGTCCAAATCATAACGAGCCCTTAATCTATGCAAATAAATTATCTATAAACACAAGCTATCGTGCTTACAAATTAACATTCGGGACGTTCCCTCACATGGTGTTTTAGTCTTATGTTACAGGTTTGTTTAATCACGATCATTAGATTAATAGGTTAGAAACACATAACATTTAAGTGTAATCCGTGACTAGTTTGGCAGGTCAACTAATTTTTTTTTTTTAAATTTCTGAAAAATACCTTTTCAAAATTGTTATGGTGTTCACTCACCCAAGATACGGATATTTGTAAAATGATACAATGAGAGCCCTAGTCAACTTTCAAAAGTTCTAAGCATTTGATTCCTTAGTCGAATTATAAGCCCAAGGCACGACAGATGATCGAATCCTCCAATACAACTCGACCATCATGGCTAATTATAAGACATTGGTACCTTATCAGGGACAAACCCAAGACACGACCATAGAGGACTCGGCCCTCACTAACTTATCAAGTCGACTCTCTGGTGTCGTCATCAAAAGCGATATTGGTCGGCACGAGAGATCCTGACCTCCTATACAAGTCGACATCTTTATATCGACTCAAGAGACGATTATTAGTTGAGACGAGACAACGTTCTAACCAGTCGGACAGGCCGACATTCCTGGAGTCAACGCAAAAGGCGGTGTCTTCGACCCTATCATAAAGGACGACCCTACTTAGGGCACTCGACCACTCACTGGGCAATTCTCAAAAGCAACTGGAGGGACATCCCCTGCTATCAATTAAATTGAGAATTCGATCCCAGCTCCAAGCCTCTATCCCAGAGCATATGTCGACATCTCCGTCCACCTCGGACAAGCCTTATCTGGATTTTGGCCTGATAAGTCTCTATGACTTGTCAACTCAACAACTTCCCGGAAAATGCGGAAACACCCTCTCCCATGTCGAAGTGACTTCCCCTCCAGTCACCAGTCGACACCTGAAAAGCGAGGGATGATTCAATATGCCCACGTAACTTCTGTCACGCTATCAATCACTTCCTGGAGAATGCAAAGACACCCTCTCCCGTGACGAAGTGATTTCCCCTCCAGTCGTCAGTCGACACCTGTGAAGCGAAGGAAGACTCACTTTCCAGCTCACACTTTGTCACCGCCATTTACATGGCCGAAGTGACCAGTCTGCAGAGGATCATCCTCTATATATACAAATGCTATTGGCCATCGCCAGTGAGGGAGGTGAGCAATCTAAAACCCTCTAAAGCATAGATGACACAAAAACAAGAACACACAGTTCTTCGTCCATACAGGAGCTCACGTAGATCCTCTGGGCACACACCTTGCCACCTTAAAAATCACATCGGTTCTTGACCTTCCACTTCTCCACTCGAGTTTTACTAACTTGACCGTTGGAGGAACCACGGGGGAACCGGTTCCCGCCCTCTCACGGGTTATTCTTGTTTGTGCAGCGTGGACATCAAGCCATCTTTTGAGAATTAGGCATAAAAGAACGGTCCCTCCATCATCCTTCATCAACTCGCGACCATTCTCTTATGGATTAATCGGCTGTTTGATATTGAGCATCAACAAAAATTAATTTACAAATACTATTTTTTTTAAAGGAAAAAAACATTGTAAAATGTTCAGATGGAGAAAATCAATAAAAGAACATTTTTTCCTCTTCCTTTCATTTTTCTTTTTTGGTTAGAAAATTTTAGAACATTAACTATCCATGCAAAAAGATGTCATTTTGAGCAAACGGTTGACATCACATGACACGCCACCAAATCCATATTCTTATCTTGATCTCTCTCTCTTATGTTAAGGATCAATGTGTGAGCTATTCTCTCCAAAATAAGACTACCCAAAAAGTGATAGAAAGCTACATCATTTTAAATGCATCAATTTTCGACCGTTCAGATTTTCTCTTCTATTGCTGACGATGGACGTTAGCAAATTACGTATCCAAATACATGAATTTTGCGTACGTTTGATCTTGCATTTGGCACTAGGGGCACACCCCCAACCACACCTCTCTCTCATTTGCTACAGCGCACCGGGTCTCACATGAGATTTTAAAAGTTTAAAATCTCATGTGGGACCCAGTGCACTGTAGCAAATGAAAGAGGAGGTGTGGTTAAGATTATGGTTAGGGGTGTGCCCCTATCATTTTTCATATAAAAAACAGCTAAGTCATAAACAAAGCTAATAACATGTTTACAAACCCCCGACTCTAGATATTTACAAACCCCCGACTCTAGATATTTGAACCCACATTAAATCCAAAAGCGCGTGGGCCCAGCAACCACCATGGGCCATCAGCCCACCATGGGCCATCCCTATATCCACGCATGCGTTGCGACAAAGTATATTGCTAACCTTCTTCTATTTAGATAATCAAAGAATCCTCAGAATTATAGATAATTTTAACAATTATATTCGAAAATCATCGTAGCTGCTTTGTACTCCCATGTTACGCAATTCCTTAATTTTACTGTCCACTGTAACCTTTGAAGAACGATAAAGTAATTTTCTATTAAAATAATTAAAAGTTTGGAAAGAACGAAGATACTTTTGATTAAATCAATCGTTACAAAAAAAATGTATAATGTATTATTATTAAAGTAATAAGCCCTTCATTTGAGTCAGATATTTTGTATATATATTTTTAATAGTCTCAGATTAATTAATTTAAAAGAATATCATAATTTTATTCCTTAAATTGAATGGTTTATTAGCGATTGTGATGATTTATGTAATAATATTAAATATCAATAACGTTAAGGGTGTATATGAAACATTACCGTTATTCAATAATAAAAAAAAAGAGCCGTCAAAAAGCAGAGGTGATAAGTACAGAGAGACCGCAGCGCAGAAACCCACAATTTTTTCGGCCGCCATTAAAATCAAAGAACGAGAAAGAGAATCTCCCCCCCTCTCTCTCTCTCATTCTCAGGCGAAAAAATTAACAGTCTCGTAACTTTCCAAACCCCTTATTTTATGAGATTTTGGCTGGGGTTCCGATGGATCTCACGCTTTAAATCTGTCATTTGTTTGTAGGGATTTGGTTGTTGGGGGTGGAATTTGTGGTTTCAGATCTGAGGGATCTAGGGTTTGAAGAATGCAGAAGACGAACGGGAAGTTTCTAGAGAGGAAGCTGTCGATGGCGAGAGAGAAAAGGGGTTTGGATCAGGATCACGATGGCGAAGATAAGCAGCCCGAGGCCAAGCGCCCCAAGGTCCCAGCTCTCGCTAGGTAAAAATCTAATCGGTCGCTGTTAGTTACCTTGATTTCTGATGCTTGTGTAGGATTTGCATTCTAGGGTTTTCAACTGGAAAACGGTGTGATAGAAAATCGATGTATGCAGTTGTATTTGTCATAAGGTTTTTGTTTTAATTTTTGATACTATTTACTAATTTCTCATGGGTTCCTTTGCTACTGGAAATGTCTGCGTAGTGTCTTTCTATGAGAATATTCGTGATTTGTAAAGAATTAAACAACTCTGAACTTTGGGTTAGGGGGAGTATATACTCTGATAATATATGGTACTATCCCCTTGTTGAAGAAATAATCATGCTCATTTAGATGTCTGTGCTTCTACTTTGACAAGGGATCTCCTTTAGTTTATTTTTTCTATTTTTTGTGCGGAAATGTATGTTCTTCTTTGTGAATAGGTTAAACCTTCTGAAGGGTGGGTTGGTCGACTCTTTAGGAGAAATAATTAGATTCAGAGGTTTTGTAGTAAGGGAGTCATTTTAGTCGTGTTCCTATTGGCTATGCGGTTAGAGGTTGGAACAAACGTTAACATCTTGCAGCCAGTTTAGTGCAATTAGGCAACTGACCTTGTATGTAGTATATCATTACTTTAATAAAAAGCATAAAGGAAGTATAGCCATTTTTCTCCCAAAAAAGAAGAAGAAGAAGAAGAAGAAGTATAGCCGTTAATTTTTTTTAAAGAAGAAGAACACGAAGAAGTATAGCTGTTAAATTTTACTCCTGTTCAAGAATGTGAAACATGTAATCATTTGAAGAAGAGCAGGGTGCTTATGTAAGTCAAACTTGCAGGATGTTTGATTTTTTGACGTTGTGTTTGAATCTATTAATACTTTTGCTTCTCTGTATTAATTTATTCTACCTGTCTGACCTATTTAAAGCTCTGTAGCAACATCTCTCTTTATTTTATCTCTTATAAATTCCTATTTAGTTTGTATATATTTTACAAATCCTTATAGGGTTTTTATTTTGTTAGATCTTTGTATTTATTTATTGAGGATCATTGTTCTGTGCAGTGTTATTGTTGAAGCACTCAAGGTGGATAGTTTGCAGAGGCTGTGTTCATCACTGGAGCCTATACTCCGTAGAGTTGTAAGATAAACAATTTTTGCTGGTACTTATTTTATGATTTGCAGCTGAGCTAAATTGTGGTTCTTTTGACTTTTCACACTCAATAGTCATTACGTATCATCAACAACATTATCATATCAAGAATTTTATCCTTTACCCATGGAATAAATTTAGATCTTTTGACTATGCTTGGAACTTGCCTTTTTCTGTGCGGTCTTCTTATATGTTAATAGCCATACTCTTTACGTGTGGTTTATTTGTGTTGTTTTTATCTCTTTTAAATGAGCATTCATTTTTGTGAACGAAAGTCATGTCGAAACCTTGAATTTGCATCCCTCCCCCCTACTCCAAATAAGACCCACCATTTCAAACAGGCGTAAGTGGCATTCCTATGTCAAGAAGTGAACAATTGGTGCATGACCTTGTTTGTTTCTGTTAAGGTAAAATATGTACCAATTTACTTGTTATTTTCCTCCATATGTTGTTCTTTGGGGTTTTATGAGTATGAGAGCTTGTCAGGGGCCAATTCTATTTCTTTAAGTGCTTGGTAAAAGTTCGGCACGTAGTCTTGCAGATACTTCTCATCTTTGGTTTTTGGTTAAATGGCACTTAAATACTTCATCACCTTTACACTTAAATACCCTAAGTTGTAATACGTAGCACTTTGATACCCTAAGTTATAGAAAACTAACACTTAAATACCCTATTGTTTCATCACCTTTACACTTTAATATTCTAAGTTGTAAAAAGTAGCGCTTTTAATGCCCTAAATTGCAAGAAATTAGCACTTTAATATCCTAAGTTGTAAAAAGTAGCACTTTCGTACTTTTTAGTTGTCAAGACAATTTCCTAAAAATATTCCTATGAAAACTAACAAAAGGTACTAATGTGCAATTTTTTTATAACTAAGGGTTTTAAAGTGCTACTTTTTACAACTTAGGGTATTTAAGTGTAAAGGTGGTGAAACAATAGGGTATTTAAGTGGCATTTAGCCTTTTTTTTATCTTCTTGCCAAGAAATATGCAACACTTGTTAGTTTTGATGCCCACGCATATGTTTTTTTTAATCTCCTGTTATACATCATACAAAGAGAATGGATCACATCAAACTTTTACCGAGAGGGTTCCTTTGCTTTAGCAGGTCATAGGTAATTTGCATATTAGATGCAACAATTTTATGTAAATCTGTTTTTTAATTCTCTTAATTGCTTTATTCTTTTAATTATCTGTTGATTCAAACTATTATGGATTATCAATTTGATGAATGCATGTTCTAGTAGGTTACTGAAGTGTTTTTTTCCGCTATATTCTTCTCTTTTTGAGAAAAAAGGATGAAACCTCAACGAATGATGCTCCAGCCATTGCCATTACTCAATTTCGCTATATTTTTCTGGTAGCTCGTTATCAAACTTTTAACGGAAGGGTACTTTTGCTTAAGCTTTGAGGTCATAGGTAATTTGCATATTAGATGCAACGGTTTTATGTATTTGTTTATCCTCTTAATGAGTGATTCTTTTAATTTTCTGTTGATTCAAACTGTTATGGATTATCAATTTGGTGAATGCATGTTCTGGTTGGTTACTGAATTGTTTTTTTCCATATTTTCTTCTAAAAGCCCGTTATCTTTATAAATAAATAGTATCCTCTTTATCTGTCTTAGTGTGTTCCATATTTTTTTTCTTTTGTGTTGCTTGTCTGATTGTTCTGCGTTTTTCTTTGTGCTTGTATAGGTTAGTGAAGAAGTGGAGCGTGCTTTAGCAAAGTTGGGTCCTGCTAGACTTGGTGGAAGGTGCGGGATATTGACACTTGCTGCTGGATATGTTCTTGCTTTATATTTTAACTCTATTAATACTTACTGCTGGATACATCTTTTCTATAGAACTTTATATCATCTTATTTTATGGATTATATATTCATGACTAACATTCGCCTACTCTAGCCATTTTCGTTGTCGTCGCCTTGAAGTAAGAAACCTGTGTGTGGTTCGGTTTTGATGGTACATCTGCAATTGAAAATTTTAAAATATGCCAGTAAACATTTTTTCATGGTTTATTTTAAAATGACGTGACCTTATTTTACTGGATTTTGTTCAGCCTTTTAGTTTTAAGGCTGCTTAAAGATAAGTCCTGTTCAATCTTTTGGTCACATTGAATTTCTTATTTCCTATTTCCTACATCCCATGGTTACCTGAAGGATATTCATTTATGCATCTTTGTAGTCAGGTAACATTTATGTCTTACATTAATACTTAAGTATGAAGCATTTCTCAGAGCTTAAGAGCATTTTATTTGACAGCATTTTGAAAACATTACCATGTTAGTTTTTTTATTTTTTGTGATGCGGCTACTCATTCAAGTTCCTGTATTGTACTTTATTCAGATCATTTTTTCTTAACTATATTTTATTTTAATATACTTGATTACTCATTCAAATCTAAACCTCTTATTATCATACATCTCGTGAATCAGGTCTCCTCCAAAGCAAATAGAAGGTCCAGATGGAAGAAACTTGCAGTTGCATTTCAGGTCAAGGTTGTCCCTGCGCCTGTTTACGGGAGGTAAAGTTGAAGGGGAGCAGGGAGCTGCAATTCATGTTGTATTGCTCGATGCAAATACTGGCCACGTCGTAACATCAGGGCCTGAGGCGTCTATAAAATTAGACATTGTTGTTCTTGAGGGCGATTTCAACAATGAAGATGAAGATGGCTGGACGGAGGAAGAGTTTGAAAGCCATGTAGTCAAAGAACGAGAAGGAAAGAGGCCACTCTTGACTGGGGATTTGCAGGTATCACTTAAAGAAGGTGTTGGGACCCTGGGAGAGCTTATATTTACTGACAATTCTAGCTGGATACGTAGTAGAAAATTTAGGCTTGGTCTGAAGGTTGCTTCAGGCTTTTGTGAGGGAATTCGCGTTCGAGAGGCAAAAACGGAAGCTTTTACCGTCAAAGATCACAGAGGGGAATGTGCGTTTGCTACATGTTTATTGCAGTTCTCCATTATAATCCCCTCAAAAAGTTGTCTTTTAAACACTTTTTTCCTTTTTTCTACAGTATACAAGAAACACTACCCACCTGCTCTAAAGGATGAGGTCTGGAGATTGGAAAAAATCGGGAAGGATGGTTCATTCCACAAGCGGTTGAATAAATCTGGAATTTTTACAGTTGAAGAATTTCTTAGACTTGTTGTCAGAGATTCTCAAAGATTGCGCAATGTAAGAATTAAAGATAGTTTAGTTTAGGCGAGAATTTAAAGATAGTTTAGTTTAAGCAAAATGTTTCCTTATTGATTGCTTTGCTGAATCTTCTTTTTTCTTTTGTAGATTCTTGGAAGTGGCATGTCAAATAAGATGTGGGAGAGTCTTGTGGAACATGCGAAGACATGTGTTTTGGGCGGAAAACATTATATTTACTATTCTGATGAAACAAGGAGCATTGGTGCTGTATTTAACAATATCTATGAGTTTACTGGCCTTATTGCTAATGGGCAGTATTACTCAGCAGAATGTCTTACTGACAGTCAGAAGGTTTGCAGCTTTGACATCGTATTATTTATTCTGTTTATTGGACTGTATGCTGGTGACGTTCTTCGATACATTTGTTTTAGTTGAAGTTTCATTTCAATGTTAATAGAGGTGCTATCTGAATTTCTTGTTGTGCAAGAGACGATAGTTCAAGCTTCTATCCTTCTTATCATATGGTTTAGTTAAAATTAAAAAAGTTACATTGGCATGGCATGTAATTGTTTGACTGCAAGTTTTCATTTACAAAAAAAGGCAAGTAGAAGCCTAGCAGGGCAGTTCGCTATCAACTAAAGGTGTTACTAGTTATAAAATGCTTCTATATATGTAGTTTTATGGATCTTTAAAATATTTTTTTGGTTTCAAAATAATGTTGATTCATGCATTATACTCGTGTCATCCACACTTCTTTCTGTATAAATTTCTTTGCCATTGATCCTTATAATATCGTAAATATTTCTACACGGATATAGTTTATATGGTAATAGGTTTGTGTTGTTAGATAGTTTATATGGTAATGTTGATTCATGCATTATACTCGTGTCATCCACACTTCTTTCTGTATAAGTTTCTTTGCCATTGATCCTTATAATATCGTAAATATTTCTACACGGATATAGTTTATATGGTAATAGGTTTGTGTTGTTAGATAGTTAAGTAGGATACCTGTTAAATTATTTTTAGAATTTAAGTCTTTGGTCTTCAACGTTAAAGAAAAATATTAAATAGCGAAAGATGATTTTCTGAGGAAGCTTACACTGACATTTAATGTTCACAGGTTTTTGTGGATACACTGGTAAAAAGAGCATATGATAACTGGAGGCATGTCATAGAATATGATGGCAAAGCTCTTTTAAACTTCAAGCAGAGCAAGAAGGCATCTACTTCTCTCAACAAAGCTCCAGCAGTTGCACCAAGTTGTCGACCTTCATATGATCAGCAAGTCGCTCAGCCGCAGGTGTCAATTACAGTTCCTGTAGTACAGCCTTCATTGGACGTCGGAGTGGTTTCAGGTGGTAACCAACTCTTAAAACAGAAACAAAATTTAGCACACTATTCAATCTTAGATTTTGATATGGTTGTTAACAGAACTTGTCAATAATACCTTAAAATCAATCCTCAACAAGTAAAACATGCAAGAGGTAGTTGTACACAAGTAAAGCTTTGTTTGAAGTCGTCCTATGACTTATGTACAAGGTGGCCACTTATGATGCACATCCCAAAGAATATTCAGGACTTGAGAATACAAAACAATAGTAACATTAATCTCCCTTAGGCTGCATAGTACAGTTTTCTTTACTTTCTTTTTCTTTCATAGGCCAGTCTTGAGATGGATAATACTCATTAGGTTCCAATTAAGTGATGCATAAATACCAAAGTATACAAGTTCAGTGAAACATAGAATTGGATTTAAGGCTTGTGCAATATGGCCTATCATCTAACCTTTAGCTATCTACATAATTCTTCCACTATATAAGCTTCTTGTACTTGGCCTGAGTTTGAATTGACCTAGGAATCAATTTAATTCGATTTGAGTGAGATTCAATTCCTATTTGTGGAACAAATTGTACCCCAAATTAGATTTATACTGATTGTGGATAGGTTACCTTCAGTGGACTATTTGATCTCATATGCCATTACACATTATAAAGAGCTGATATTGCTCCTTGCTCACTATTTACTGTTTTTGTGCATCAGGTTCCAGTTCTTCCAGTTACAATGGGAACCAAGTGAGTAGATATCAACCTCCACAGCAAGAGGTGACCCCCAATATCAGCATGCAATTTGAGGACGCTTCATTTATCCCACAAAACCAGTTCATTAGTTCAAACCAAACTCAATTTACAAGAAGCGACAGCACAAGCCTAGCTTTGGCTCCACCTCAACACCAAAGCTTGGAGTTTGAACCTATTAGCCAATTGATTCAGCCCACTAATGATAACTCCTATGACGACTGGTCTCAACCCCAAGAAAGCACTCGGGTTGCTGATGATTTCTTCTCAGAGGAAGATATCCGGATGAGAAGCCATGAGATGTTGGAGAACGAAGATATGCAACATTTACTCCGTGTTTTTAGCATGGGAGGCTCTAATTTACACGATGATGGATATGGGTTTTCGCCTTTTATGCCATCACCTGGTCCAAACTTCAACTTTGATGAGGATCGTAGCCGTTCCTCTGGTAAAGCTGTTGTAGGATGGCTCAAGATCAAGGCAGCTATGAGATGGGGTATCTTTGTTAGGAAGAAGGCAGCTGAGAGGAGAGCTCAACTCATTGAGTTGGAAGATTAGAATGACCTAACAAAGGGGTAGGGTTGGATTTAGAAAAGCTTCGGGTAACAGACAATATTTGGTGCGGTGGAACGGGAGATATCAGAAACTCAGTTCCACGCTAATATCAACATTGTACAAAATTTTTGTACAGTTACTTGTTTCATGTTTAATCTTTCGGTATGTTGGCTTTTATATGATGTTTTATCCACGCCCTGTGAGGAGTATGCAAAACAATTAGATGGGGAGGCTTTGCTTATCTAATGTGAACCGCTTCAATGGCCTTTTTGAGGTTATAATTCTGTGGGATGTATGTGAATGGTCCTTTGTGTCGGTTGTTTTGTAGATTTGAGTTGTCACTTGAAACAACCAGAGCAAAACTTTATGATGCTCAGAAATCGTTATGCTTTCACAGGGAAACATGGTGACTTTTTATGCATCAAATGAATATTTACATAGGTAATGGGAAGCGCGGAACCTCTCTGCTGATGCGTGGTATTATTTGAATTTTGATAATAACGGTTGTGCTTCTTTTTTTTAATTTTAATATAATATGGCTACTGTAGGTCGTAAGATGAGCTCAACGAGAACAGAAATTTCGTGTGGAATAAAAGTTAAAAGCTTGTTTGATTCTGGCGTAAATATGAACCATGAAAGCGTGGCATTTCAATCCTTTCAACTTTCGGAATTTGAAACTAGAGGTGTTAGAAAAGTTACCACATGGATAACTGGCTTGTGGTAACCAAGTGTTCATGGCAATGTTTCTTTTTGATCATTCGATGTCGGCTCTTCCTATCATTGCGCAGCAGAATTCACCGAGTGTTAGGTTGTTCACTCACCCACCAATAGGGAACATGATCTGGGTTTAAATTGTAATGCTATAGGTTAGTTCTACCCTGTTGATGACTACGTTGTGATAGTAATTCAACCAAGATGAGAGGAACCGTTGATTCACGCAATTGATCATCGTGCTTGGTTAAAAAGCCAGTGACGCGAAGCTACCGTGTGTCGAATTACGAGTAAATGCCTCGAAGCCAGAACCCAGGCTAGTATAGTGGCGCTATAGCTTTTTCTCTCAATGGGAACTAAAAATAAATCAACATAGTAAACTAGAAGAGAGCAAAAACACAAAGCTACAGGTGAAGCAAACAAAGTGCTTGTTGTGGTGAGTTTGCATCTCTCCTGGGATGGTACCTGAACAAACATAAAAGGAAAGAGCCGTAGGGGCTATTTGGAAAGAGGTTTTTTAGGGGGAAAGGGCTGGAAAGCCTGTCAAAACTCTGTCAAAAGTGCAGTTTTTGGCAGATTTTCCATCCAAATCGTCTCTTTTAGAAGCGATTTGGATGGAAAGCCTGTCAAAAGCTGCACTTTTGACAGGCTTTCCCCTATCCAAATCGCAAACAAACAGCCCCGTAGCGTAGCATGATGGAATATGGGAGCACGTTTAACCTCAGTAGTCATATTCAGCAGACGGCATTGTTACGTACAACAGCTTTCATGTGAATCCACGCCATCATTCTGTACGGTTAAATTAAATTTCGAGTCTCTCATTCTAGACTTTTTTTTTATAGGCATACATGGAAAGCGTGCAAGGGGCCAAATATTAATGAGAAATGACTTTCTTAGTCCCGTTTTAGACCTCTTATGCACCTCATCTTTTTTAAAGCAATTGATATTGGTGTAAATTTTCAGCCGATAAATATTAAACTAAAAATTTTATTCAAGTATATGAAGATGGACAAGGAGAAAGAAAATCAAAGAGCTTTAAATTTTGGTTGATATACGATCAGTTGTCCTATTAACCTTTTTCTTATTTGCTGGAGTCAAGAAGCAAATACTCACAAATAGTACAAGTATAAAGCCCATATTCACATAAATATTTTTTGTGTGTGTGTATATATGGTGGAAACGAACCAAATATTTGACTATATTCGGTATATATTCGACGAAGTATTCGGTCATATTCGATTCGATAGTTCATTTAATAATAAACGAATATCATTTGTTTAATAAACTACTCGTTTATAAAGTTTAGCCCTTAAAATTTTTATTTTGCTACTTGTAAATGTGGATAAATAGATCTTTATTTGTGAATATTATATATTCACTAGGTTGCATACTCATCAGGTATGTAATGTTTGGCTCTATTGTATTACTAGGATAACAAATATTTACTGAATATCTAACAAATATGTACCGAATAACTTTCAAAGATTACCTAAACCCTATCAATGAATATTTGCAAATAGCTTTCGGATATTCGAATACTCTCCGAAGTGAATTCGAATATTGATTTCCTATTCGTTTAGAATTTGAATATGAATTCAAATAGTCGAAATGGAACGCGCGCGCGCACACATATATAGGTTCATACGCTCTTCAAATACGTTTAGCTATCTTAGTTTTGAGTGATAGTCAGATTGTGACTACATACCTCTAAGTCAGATTCCAAGCTTATAAGAGCATCTCCAACAGCTTCCCCAAAATTTTCTCCAAAATGGAGAAACAAAAGTTATATTCTCCAAATTATTTTTGCTCCAACTCCAACAGCTTCCCCATTTTGAAAAATCGCATTTATTACAATAATAAAGCTCTCCCCAAAAAATTTGGAGAATGCTGCAGATTTGGGGAAGGCTCCCTATTTTTTCTCCTCCTTCCCTATTTTGGGGAATGAGATGGGGAATCTGTTGGACAAAAAAAAAGCTCTATATTCTTCAAATTTGAGTATTTCAAGAAGATGAGGAAGCTGTTGGAGATGCTCTAACAAGTCGTGCTTGCGTGATATAATATAGCTCTTTCTTTGAATGGGAAAAAAATATTCTCCTAGGAAAATAAGGTTAAAAAACTTTAAAAAATAAAAACACCTCTAAATCAGGCTAGAAAAACAGTGCGTGCTAGGAAAACAACAATAAAAAAATGTTATACAAAGGGATACGAGCAATAGTTGCACACGCCCGGTGGGACTCGAACCCACAGTCGCCTGATTAGAAGTCAGACGCCTTATCCATTAGGCCACGGGCGCTGGATAACATACGAGCCCACATTTATTTAGTGTACATTTATTAAAAAAAAAACCCTAAAACAACACCCAAAACCCTCATAAACCCCTGATGATCTTCCTCATCCTCTTAAATTCTCCCGCCTCCAAACCCTAAAAATCAAATGGAGCTTCTCGTCGCGTCCTCATCCGTCGACTCCACTATCGGATCCTGGGACCTTCGATCTGGATCCGAACAGCTCCGATACCGCTCCTCCGCCTCCCCTCCTCACGGCCTCCTCTCCGTTTCCCGCCGTTTCCTCGCCTCCTCTCAAATCCGCGACTCCCCCAAATCCTCATCCTCTCAGATTCTCTTTTGGTCTTGGGACAAGGTATTGACGAAATAGAGATCAAGTCGTCTTTTTTTTTATTAATTTGATTGCCCGTATAGCTTAAAGTTATATCTTTTGTTTGATTTGATTTGTAATTGGTTGTTTTTAGCCCCAAATTGAGGTCAGAAGTTTTCCAGCTGAGCCTATTGGGCCGATTGTGTCGAATTCTGATGGGGCTTATATCGTTGGTGGTGGCTCTTCTGGTTCCATTTATTTATGGGAGGTAATTTTCTTAAGAACATTTTTGTGAGTTGATCATTGTGCAATGTGTAGGTAATTATAGGGGTTTTAAGTGTTTTAGGGTTTTAGTCAGTGTGGGAGCTTGTGTCAAGCTATGCTTTTGTTTGTCATATACTATTCTTTGTTCTTTTCCCTTCACTAAGGAAACCCACTTGTCAAAAAGTCTTCTTTTTCTGGTCTTCTTATTTAGCTTCGTGTTAATGGTAAAAACTGTAGACTGAATTGTATTGGTGCTTAGGGAAATTTGTGGAGAAGAAAAGGACAGGTTACTTATGATTATTGTTTAATACAACAAAGGAGCAGAAAGCATGGAGTTGAAAGAATTTCAAGAAGAATGTTGTAAAAGAATTTTTTTTTCAAGTGAAATCTGTTTTGATTGTTGAGATTCGAAAATTCAGATTTGGAAAATGCATGTATTTTTCGCATGCTTCTTGTATCTGAGAATAGAGCTATATGAAAATTTTAGTACCAACTTCAACGGATGGCTCATTTCAGTGTTTAAGTTTTTTATTTGTTTGGCACGTAGTATCAAACATTCGGTAAATATTATCTAGGAGAAAGGTTTATTGTTTTGATTGCATGTTGTTTTAATTGGAATTTTATGTGAAGACAGTGATATCTTACTTTCTGTAACACCTCAGCTTTGCACAAAATTTCCCCCCCTTTATCATAACAACCATGGCTATTTCTTTAAACCAGGTGGCAAGTGGCAAGCTGCTGAACAAGTGGCACGCTCACTACAGATCTGTCACTTGCCTTACATTGTCTGATGACGAGTCTCTATTGATATCTGGATCGGAGGATGGATGTGTCAGAGTGTGGTCACTTTTGATGTATGTGACATTCTTTTTCTTCTGTTATGTTAAATCTTATTATTATTTCTATACTATTCAGTTTATGTTGTTACTGTTACATTGGTGTAACAGGATGTTCGATGACATGGGGAAGGAAGCTGCAAGGAATCTCTACAAATATAGTTTCTCAGAACACAGTTTACGTGTTACTGATGTTGTTTGTGGTCATGGACTTTGCAACTCTATCATTATCTCATCTTCTGAGGACCGTACCTGTAAGGTTCGCTATTTATGATTGTACTTATTAACTAAAGATTGATAATTGGTAACAGTAGTTATGACATAATTTGCAGTTATTGACCTACAACTTCCTTACTCTTATTTCTGAGATGATGCACTTTGTGATTATACCTTTATGTATTCTAAAATTTCACATCAATATGTTGAATGAAAATATTTGTACAATCTTATATGCTATTGGTTATATGAATCGACTATTTTTTTTCCTTTCTCCAACTCTTTAGACTGTTCATGTATTATTATCATTGTTATTATTCATCACCATGAAAACCTTAGTTTTCTTTTGACTAATTCTTTTCCAAATGCTGTCTTGCCTCATTTAATCATCAGATGTTCTTCTATAGTTCATGATCTCTTCTGAGGCCAAGTACCATGTTCTTCATTACTTCATGATTTATTCTGAAGCCAAGTGCTTTTGCTGTATGTAATGAAGTCCACTTTTTCTTTGGTAATGCTATTACATTCTTTTGCACGTGCCTTACATGGTGTCTGTTTTCTTCTGATGCTAATTAATTTCCAATAATTCCTGTATTATTTTTTTAATAGCCATAGAATACATCCATTTATCTTCGTTGACATGTATGTCCGGAATCTATCATATCATACTTCTGATGCCTTCAACAAATCAAAGGATAATAGTGAGATGTGAGAAATTACTAAATCTATAGTGTGTGGTGTAGATGTTAGGATTCTTATTTTCCTTGTTGTTAATGAGTTGTTTAATATTTTGTTTCATTCTTTTGTTGGATGTTTAGATTTGGAGCTTATCTGAAGGTATATTATTGAGGAATATTGTGTTTCCTTCCGTAATCGATGCAATTGCAATGGACCCTGGAGAGCATGCATTTTATGCTGGTGGTAGAGATGGCAGGATATATATTGCTGCACTTAATGCTGAACCTGATCCTGACAACCGTTATGGAATGTACATCATTGGATCCTTATCTGACCAAAGGTTAGTCATCTTCTTGACTTACATTGTGTTCCAAATATGTTGCATCAGTCACTTCTACGTATCCTTTTATATGTAATATGCACATGTTACCTTTTGTTACTTTGCAGATACGATGACTTAAGTGTGTACTGATATTTTTTCAGGCTGCTGCTGTGGATAATTCAAACATATAAGCTATCCATAGTACATAAGTCACATTGGTACTGTGTTTCCATAAATATCATAATGCATTTATAGGTTATCATATGAATGCACAATCTATGTGGTTGATCTTGTTACTTCTTCAATTAGATATAGTCAAAAACACCATCATGTGATTCGTGTTGCATACTTGGATATTATGTGGCGCCAGGACTGCTTCATGACTTAAAGCACAAGTTTCGATTTAAGATAAGTATGTACTGAAGAAACAGAATAACTAACAGAAATGAGAAAAGTTCAAAATTGAGATTGAACAAAAAATTAGACTTTTCGGAACAGTCTCATTACAATTCTTTTAGCCTAAATATACACTTAGGTGTTATTGGCTTTCTCGGAAAACTTGCTGCATTAGCATTGACATAAAAAGCCAGAGGGAAAGAAGTCTATGTAAGGAAAGATGTTTGATCGAGTGACCTTATATGAAAAAGTTAAGTATTATCACTCCATGTGAGCAGAAGTTTTGATTTAAGATTCGCACGTACTGAAGAAACAGAATAACTAACAGAAATGAGAAAAGTCCCTCAAATTGAGATTGAACAAAAAATTAGACTTTTCAGAACAGTCTCATTACAATTCTTTTAGCCTAAATATACACTTAGGTGTTATTGGTTTTCTCGGAAAACTTGCTGCATTAGCATTGACATAAAAAACCAGAGGGCGAGAAGTCTATGTAAGGAAAGATGTTTGATCGAGTGACCTTATATGAAAAAGTTAAGTATTTTCACTCCATGTGAGCAGAAGTTTTGATTTAAGATTCGCACGTACTGAAGAAACAGAATAACTAACAGAAACGAGAAAAGTCCCTCAAATTGAGATTGAACAAAAAATTAGACTTTTCAGAACAGTCTCATTACAATTCTCTTAGCCTGAATATACACTTTGGTGTTATTGGATTTCTCCGAAAACTTGCTGCATTAGCATTGACATAAAAAACCAGAGGGCAAGAAGTCTATGTAAGGAAAGATTTTTGATCGACTGACCTTGTATGAAAAAGTTAAGTATTATCACTCCGTGTAAGCACACATGATATTCCAGACTGTACACCTGCTTGTTAATTCTTTTGTGATATTGGTATCTTTTCCTCCCCTGCAAACTCCATTCTGTTTCGTCATGGTAAGTGGCTTAGGTCATTTCATTTGCATTTACATTTTGTTCACTTAATATAAATTCAAGTCCAAGGATGAGAAATTTTCTATTTGGAATTTCGTATGACTATTAACACTTTATATGTCAGGCAATTCATAGCAACTAAAAGTATTTCAAACATGAAAAACATTTTATACTAGAAATGTATTCACCTTTGAGGCTAGCATAAGAAACAACTATAAAACCATATTGATCCTTTATCCAATCATTTGCATCAGCAAATTGAATTTGTTTTCTCCTGTAAGGTGCATATCCCTCTTAAAATAGTTGCTATCCTGTCTAGTGGCACACAGATTCAGTTGGACTAGAATTTGACTGTGAAAAAGTGGTATATTGGATTTTTATTTAGATTCAGTAAGAAGAAAAAAGATTTGAGGGTTAACATCCTTATGTTGGCTTTCACGTTGGATAAAGTTCACACCTAGAGTTTTGCAACCTCATTCACCAATACTTGGTTTTTGAAATCAAATTATCATAATTTTCAACTAAAGAAAATAATACAAGGATCACTTATGAACATTTCTAGATAGACGATCCAAAATTTGCATGGAAGTAGAATTCCTAGTCATAACTAAACTAAAATTCTAAAAATAAAATAAAAATCCCAATATCTCGTCTTATAAAGAAAGGACTACGTAAGAAAATTGAAATACTGATAAAGCAACTGTAATAACAACCAAGCTAAAATTTCAATCATAACTAAACAAACATAAGCTTGGACTCTTATCTAAGACTAATCAAATTTAGAAGATACTTTCCATTTTTCAGAGACTTCAACCCTCTAGAAGAAAGTTTTGAAGATCTAATCTACTGCAAATTTGTACATTTTCTGGATTCTCCCTTTATTTGGTCTATAATTAATTTGTTTTAAAATGTTGTTTTCTCCAGCAAAGCTGTGACTTGCCTAACATTTAGCACGGATGGAGTTACTCTGGTTTCTGGATCAGAGGATGGTATGGTTCGGGTTTGGGATACTAAAAGTCAGCATGTTAGTCGTGTACTTAAGCATGGGAAAGGTACATGTGACATGGGTTAATGATCTCTTCTGTTATTATATATGAAAATATCCTATAGTTCCTTTATACATATGGTTCGTCAATAGAAATTTTATTGCATTTTCCTTTTAGGTAATTGAGCCTGATGTTTGATCCATGTGTTTTCCTGTTCTATGATTTGATGATCACAGCTGTAGTTCATCCCTTATACATGGAGTTCCTACATTGTTTTTAGGTTTGCGGTTGATAACTTCTCTAGATTTATATCTCAAGTAATTCTTAATGCATGTTTTCTCAACGTTCAGAACTTTTAGAAAACTCTAAATTTTGTTCTAAATTTATACGTCAAGTAATTCTTAATGCATGTTTTCTCAACATTCAGAACTTCTAAATTTTGTTCTAGTCTTTTTACCATTAGGTCCATTACCTAACTTTTGACTTGATAATACTGATATTTTTAACATGTTAAGTACTTTGCTTGGAGATTATATATACTAAAATTATTGTTCATCTGGGCTCAACAGGATTTAAAAAATATGTAAGCTTGCTGTTGTCATAAATTGTGAGATTGATGAGGTGGTTTCTTTAAATTCAAAGCACTACATCCTTAAGCACTCTGGATTTTAACAATGGCTTGTGCATTTGGTGTTCAATGACATTATCTCAGTGTTTAGCACATTTTAGGTAATTGCATCTTGATCTCTGATGATTTGTTCACTCGCAAGTTTTTACATTTGATCCTTATTTTATTTGAGTCTCTGATAGATAGCCCTTCTGGAACTTTTCACATGTATGTTTTAGAACCTAAAGTTTTGGTGACATATATGGTACTGCAAAAACTGCACTCTTTATTTTTCTTGCCCGAACATTTTCTTAGAAAGTAACAAGCTAATTGTGGAAATTTTGACCCATAAATTTTCTACAGGTCCTGTCAGTAATGTCCTCATAGTTAGGCAACCTCTCCGCTCAGGTCCTCAAGGATTTGGAAATTCCCAAGTATCCATGTCTAGAAAGCGATCGAATTTGTCACTGCCACCACCTTTGGAGAAGTATATAAAGACATCAGATGCAGAAGCTGGAAATAAATCTTTAGCTGTTCTTCACCCATCTTGGCAGGATTCGCATGATAGCCAATATTGCAGCTCCTATATCATGGAGAGTCAAATCAAGGACCTTCAGGTTTTTTTCTTTGCGAGATTGTTTTTTATATGCTCTTTTAATCAACTAATCTTTTTTTACAAACATCTGTTCTCTCCTGCAGATTATGGCATTTATTTCTGTTTGTTCAATCATGCTGTCTTTCTAAACTTGTTGCTTCTTCTGGAGCTTTCATGTTCTTGCACTGCATTATGTTATCAGTCATGAAGTATAGGGTATTGTTTCATTTACTTACAAAAAGTGTAGAGTGCGCCAAATATCCATATTATATATTTTATTTAATATTATGATAATTAATGGAAGAGATTTGCAATCAAGCAAATCTTGAATGATCCAGTGAAGGGACGTCAATAACTTAGAAGCTTGTCTGTCTTAAGTCTATGTCCCAAATCCATATCAAACATAACTGATAGAGTGCTTCATTCTCATCCTCCATGTTTTTCTTATTCAGGCTAAGAACCAAACATCAGCAAATTATAATACATGTGACGAAACCCTTCCATGATAGAAAAACCTAGAAGTCTGAATACCACTAGTACTTTCGAATATTCATGCAAGACTGCAACACAATCAATTCTTTGCAATATAAGAGCTTTTAATGGCCTTTGGTCGCTTCCCATTTGACAGACTAAAAACTTGCCTTCTATGTCACAGTAATCATGCACAACTTCTAGTTCAACTTTGATCATTCCTACCAACTTTAATTATTCCTACCGTAATATTTTGCGATGTTTTATAAAAATTTTCTGTTTGACAGACTCATCTACAAGATGTAGATAAATTAGTATATATGCTACAACTTCACAAGTAATGTACACAAAGATAAACAAATGGCCCCATCTGAGACATATTGCATTGATTAATGGCTTATTAGATACATTAATTATCGTCTCTTCACAGTTTGCAAGCAAAGGCTGTAAAGATGGCAGGAACACGGTTGTGGACTTTTTGCGTGATAGGATAAAATTGTATCTCACTCTCTCTCTCTCCTAAGGCAGAAAAAAGTCTATTCTGCAGAAAGTGGTAATGACTTGAGGGAAAATGGTTTTTTTTTTTAGAAAAAGGATGGATTACCACGAAGGTAATCCAGCCAGCTAATTAACAAAAAAGGTTGTTACAGAAGAAATATACACACCCCAAACCAAGAGTGTGTATTAACGTTCATAGTCAAGATTACAAAGCAAAAGTATAACCCAGCACAACTCTGTACATAACCATAGATCTTTCCCACAAGAAGAAGACCATAACCAAAAACCAAATGCTAAGAGCTTCACAACTAACCAAAGTTTTAAAAAACAGCCACTAGACAACCTCAAAACAAAGCCTGAATTGAATGTAAATCATTCTAGCTGGATCACCTCATCCCCCAGATCTCTGTTCTCTCTTCTATCTGCACCAACAGCTTGCATTCTATCCGCACTCCTTTTCCTCCTTTCTTGCAATTTGATAGCCCGAGCAGAGATATTTTTAGAACCTAGCCAAAATGATGAAAATGTCATAATTTTGTTCAAAAGCTCAAGAGATCTTTTTCTTTTATTAAAAAAAGTCTATCATTTCGTTCCTGCCATACACACCAAACAAAAGAACAAATGAAGACATCTCTTTTTATTTTGCCATTATCAATTTCTCTTGCTTCCAAATTATGCTACACCTCTTTCAAAGAATTCCAACTAAAATCATCCTCAATCTTCAATTTGAATTGAATTGATCTCCATATAGAGTAAACAAACTCACACTTAATGAATAAATGTGTATGACTTTCTTCCAAATTTGAACATAAACAACATATTTTTTCTAATTGTATTCCTTTTTTTTCCAACACATCTTTTGTGTTCAAACCATGCCTGAAAGCCAACCAGACTAGAAATTTTACTTTCAAAGGAATAGGCAACTTCCATATATTTGCACAATCATACCTCAGTCCTCCATCAATTAAAAAAAGATAATAAGATTTCACTGTGAAACCCCCTTTCGATTCCCACAACCATTTTCTTTTATCCTCTTTTTCCTCTAAACATATGGAATTAAGTAAATTCATTAAAGAGAAATACCGTGACACTAAAGTCCCGGTTAATTGTCTTTTAAACTGCAAATCTCATCTCCAGACATCATTTTCTTTCTTTCTCATACTACTCACAGTAGCAAAAGGAGAAGATGTGTTAACAAATAAGGACGGATATATGGCTGCAAGAGTATGTGAATCTAACCATTTATCAAGCCAAAATAAAGTTTGATTTCCTTCTCCAACCTCCACTTGAGAACTGCATAGAAAGCTTTCCACATTAGTAAAAAAATTTCTCCAAAAATGAGATAGAAAAACTCTTCTAGAGTAAAAATACTCAGACCAATTTTTTTAAAAATATTTGTAAAAACTAATTTGTTTCCAGAGACTAGGTTTTCCATCAAACCATTTCCAAATCCATTTTTCTAAAAAAGCTTTATTCATAATTCTCAAATTGATAATCCCCAAACCACCACAGTATTTAGGTTTACAAACCTCTTCCCATTTTAACCAAATTAGAATATCCTTTGTGATCCAAAGATCCAATCCACAAAAATCTTCTTCTCATTTTATCAATTTTATCAATAATTCAAGAAGGAAATAAAAAGAAGGAAAGCCAAAAAAGTGGCATAGAGGAAAGGACTGAGTTAACTAAAACTAGTCTACCTCCTCTTGATAATGTCTTTCCTTTTCATAATGCTAATCTCCTCTCTATTTTCTCAATCAAAGGAGACCAATCATCTTTTTTTTAAATTTCCAGGCCTTAAAGGCACACCCAGATAAGTAATAGGAAATTTTTCACATTTACAATTCAACATAGTGGCCAGATTCTGTTGTAAATCTTCATTATTCTCAATAGCTATAAGAACGCTCTTATTAAAATTTATTTTTAAACCTGAAACAAGTTAAAAGCAATATAAAATCAGCTTCAAAGCTGTCAATTGCTCTCTGTTATTCTTGCAAAAAATCAAGGTATCATCTGCATATTGTAGACAAAAAACCTTGTGAGTCATATTAATTGGACCTAATCCTTCAATAAGTTAAGATCCAACTGCTAAAGATAACATTCTTGTAAATGTATTAGCAGCCAGCACAAATAACAAAGGTGAAAGAGGGTCTCCTTGCCTAACACCTCTTTTGGACATAATCCAATTCCCAGGTTTATCATTGATTTTGATAGCTGACATGCCTTTATTTAAGCACATATTTACCCAGTTTATCCATTTTTCACCAAATTTTTTAGCTTTCAACACCTCCAAAATGAAGTTCCAGTCTAACATATCATAGGCTTTTGCAAAGTCCAATTTTAGTAAAATTCCTCCCTTTTTATTATTCTGAAAACAGTCATCTATAATTTCTTGAGCTGCAACTACTCCAAGCAAAAATCTGTTTTTAATAAAACCAGATTGCATTGGATCTATAAGCCACTCAAGCTTAGTATTCAGCCTATTAGTCAAGACCTTAGTAATAATATTGTAAACTACATTTAAAAGACTGATAGGCCTGTAATCATTGACTGTACTAGCTTTAATTTTTTTTTTTTTGAATAAGAACAATATGAGCATAATTAATTCTATTGATTTCTAGTTTTCCTTCATAAAACTCCTCAAAAAGCCTCATAATATCCAATTTCACAACCTCCCAAAAGACTTGGAAAAACAAAGCAGAAAAACCATCAGGACCAGGGGATTTGTCTCCATTCATATCAAAAATGGCTTTATGAACTTCCTCTTCAGAAAAAGCCATCAGGACCAGGGGATTTGTCTCCATTCATATCAAAAATGGCTTTATGAACTTCCTCTTCAGAAAAAGGAATTTCAATATCATTAGGCTCCCAGTCAACTGTAGGGAATAAACAATTCCAATCCAATTGACATCTATTAGGCACATTTTGACCAAAAATCTGTTTATAATGATTTGAAAAAATCTGTGCAATCCCGTTTTCTGAGGTCACTTCAACATCATTATGAAATATTGAAGAAATCAAATTATTCTTTTTCTGCCATTTGTAATTTTATGAAAATATGCTGTATTATTATCTCCTTCCTTAAGCCAATGAGCTTTGGATCTTTGCTTCCACATTTGTTCTTCTTGAACAAGAATCTCATTTAATTGTATAGAAATATCATTTTTTTTAATCAACTCATCATCCTCTAGATCTCTATCCTCTTCTATAACTTCCCATTCTAAGAGATTTTCTAACAAGTCTTTCTTTTTTTGTTTGACACTATAAAATTTTGAATGTACCCATTGTTTGATACATTTTCTCATAAATTTCAATTTACCAACAATGTTTTTAGCAACCGAATCATTCCTGGGAGCACACTTCCACCAAATTGGAACATTTTTCATAAAATCTTCAGATTGCAGCCATATTTTTTTAAATCTGAATATTTCAACTTGCTGTTGATTATCTTCAAAATCAAAGCAAATGAGAGCATGATCTGATAATTGACTACTAAGACCTTGTTGTCTTGATAAAGGAAAAGCATCTTCCCACTCAGAGTTGAAAAAAACTCTGTCAAGTCTAGCCATAGCAGGTGATCTTCTCTTATTTGTCCAAGTAAATTTTCTTCCATGTAAAGGACTATCAATCAATTCCAATTCATTTATAACTTCCTTAAACTCTTCCATTTTTTTTCTATGATTTGTTCTTCCTTTTCTTTCTGCAGAATTAATGGTTACATTGAAGTCTCCCACCACAACCCAAGGGCCTAAAAAGGCATTTTTAACCTCTTTAAGCTCCTGCCAAAAAAGGGCTCTCTCCGTATTACAATGAGGACCATATACAGAAGATATAGTCCATTCAAAACCATTTTTTTTATTTTGTAACTTCACTGTCAGAACAAAATTACCCAAAGCATCTTGAATTTTCGACTTGAGGGAAAATGTTGAGGGCTTCTAAATGAAATATGTGTCAACATCTGCAAAATCAACAAATTTTTTTTCCGCATTGGTAATGACTTGATGATTTTTATTTTTATTTTTTTGAGGATTTTCAAATGAGTTAAATATTTTCAAAGCCTTGTGTAGCATCCTGTGTCAATCCGGCCTCATTTGTTTTTATTTTTTGCCTTTCCAATTCGTTGTCATTTGCTTGGTGATTTATTTATTGATGTTCTATAATCACATGCAAACGAATTAATCACTTGACTCGTTACAACAAGATATATAAAGCTCAGTTCATTCCATTTTAACTTTTATGCATTTTCCTGCCAGCCCAACGAGCCGGCTTCATCCGTGCCTGCCGCGAAATGGAGGTTGGCAAGACTAAGGCAGAATGCAAGAGGATCAGCAACAAATGCGGTCAAGCAATGGACAAGAAAGTTGTATTCAGGACCTGCAAAAAGTGTCTGCGCAATGAGCTTCTAAAGTGAAGTCCCTACTTAGGGACACGGCTGAAGCGGTAACCAATGCCATATTACCTTTTTGTTATCAAATTACTAGTGTTTTATGAACACGAAAGTGTATAATTATTATAGCGAATGTTTATTTCATTCATTAAGAGAAATACTCCGTCGCAACCCACACTAACCCCCCCAACCCCCCACCCCACCCTCCAACCCCAACTTTCTTGGTATGGCTTAGGTTGGAACGCATTCTTAGCTGTGCATAATATTGTATTATGCTGTCGGACATCATGTGCGTTGTCTAATTTGTTGTGTCAGTTATAACACAACTTGGTAGCTATAATATATGTAACCTTCACTTGAGTTATGAGAGTTTGATATCCCTGTGATTTGTTCGTTTATATTTGTGTTGCTGATGGAAAATATAGGGTAAATAATACTAGCGGTCTAAGACAAATGTTATGGGGGCTATGAAATCATGTGACGGTCTTGGAGGAAGCTTGCGATAGGTATCGGTGAGTGAAATTTCACAAGGTTATTGCAGTCCCATTTTCGAAAGTTTGGTCTTAAAAAAGAAGCCCGCATCATATGTTGTTGCTATAATGAAACTAATTTGTCGTTCAAACTGTTTAATTACGTACGTTTATATGGTGCATGCAGACGTAGTTTATTTTGAAGAATCAGTTGCCTAGTTTTTTTTATATACGCATGCATGTATACGCGCGTGTATTTTTTTTGCGGTCTGGACTGTTGGCAACGCAAAAATCTTTATTTTCTTGGACGTGGGCTCGAATCTCCCAACAAATATAGATATTTTCCGAAGAAACCTCACCATTCTAGGCTCGGCGCTGTTTGATTTTCTGCAAGACCAACATTATTGAATTTATATCCAGTCCTTTGGGGGTTCCACTGTATACGTCTCCTTGGGTGGGAAAATGAAAGGTCATGATGAAAATGAAAGGGTAGGATCGGATCTACTTATTAAGAGATATTAGGAGCTTTTTTATGTGAGCAACATGTGCACTAGATTCATACATGAAAATGTCCACACCGTACCGCATCAATGCCGTCGCCTTCACCGATGAATCCCCGCCCACAATTAATACTTCCCGTATTTGGAGCAATAAACATGCTGATCATTTTATCCTCCCATCACAACGGTTGTGGACGCTAACAAGAACACTTGGCTCTTCCTGCTCCACAGGTCGAACGCGTCAAATGCGAAGAAATGAGAAGGCCCGACTTAGCTGGAGGTGGGTAAATTTATATTTTACTGCTGACTCTTGTTCTTCAATGTTGATGGTTAAGATTTCCGTGATGTTCCATTATCTCGCGAACTCTTTAACTACCCGCAGAACTAGGGGCGGAAATGAAACAAATAATTATCAAATAGTTCGATAATTGTTCTAGTAACTATTCGGTCATATTTGATTCGGTAGTTCATTTACCACTAAAATATATTTTACTTTCGAGTTTACTAACGAATAGAATTTAATCAGGTATATGTTTGATTCGTTTGTCTATTAAATATTCGTTTAAACTTTCATCACAGCTTATTATTTGTATTAGTGCACATATGATGTCATATTTTTAAATTCACTTACCATTTCTACTTAACTTTTATATACTGATTTTAAGACTTAAATAATCTTAAATCTATTTTCATATATTAAAATGAAATAAATATAATTTGATATTCGATAAGTATTTGTGAATATTCATGAATATTTATCAATTACCAAGTATTAGAGTCTGCATTCGAATTCGATAATTTTAAATAAATACAAATACGAACATCAAAGTATTCGATTCGATCGTTTACCACCCCTACACAGAGCCATTAGTCAAAATAACCCCTTCCCCCTCGAGAGAGGAAAAAAACAAGGAAAAAACCCCTACCCCACCCGGGCTCCAACATGCCAAAAAAAAACGTGGGTGGGGGATAGTGAACCTGCAGCTAGCTAATCAAGCTGCTTTGTTCTCTTTATAATTAAGCCTTTCAAAGGTTGGGAAGTGGATACAAATGGCTGCTACACTATTTTTTTTTCCCGAAGCCAGCACAATAATAAATAATCGTAAACCTAGAAATATGAGCTTTATTGCTCTCATTGTGCTTTCATGATTGGAGACAAACTGCTCATCACATAATTCTCCATTTCTCCACCTAGAAGATACTTCAATTAAACTATCATTAATTAAGCTTTCATGAATTCTGATATTAATTAAGCTCTCCAAAGAATACCTTATCGGCTTGTCGAGTGCCTGCGTGCAAAATAAATGATCGGTGTACATGTACTGAGATTAAAATTATCTTTAAGAGCTTTGCTACAGGGACCCAAAATATGGGACAATGGTTGTTTCATATGGTTGAGGACTGAGTTGGCATTTCATTTTATATTAATTCATTAAGTGGTTTTGGCTAAACGTAACGTAAGTAATCACAACCCAATTGTATGACATTTATCCGTCTATTTAAGTTTGTGATGTTGATGCGTGAATATTATTGGCAAATCTCTCTCTCTCTCTCTCTCTCTCTCATCGCCCAGGCTTCATGCGTTTGTCACTTGTTTCTATCATGCCAAACTGTAAAGAACTAGTCACATCTATTTGGTGAAACGTTGTTTGCATGCGCTCTGTTTACTGATTTCATTGATTGATAGAAAAATGGATAAATTTACTGATTCTAAATCGATTTGTTCGCAGCGAATATTTCAAAATTCTGTTCCGTTGGGTAATTTTAGCTACTTGTGTCTAAGTTGTTCAACGGAGATATTGCTTTCGGTGTGTTCTATATTTTGGTAATTTGAGCGATCCGTGTCCACGCTGTTCATCGGAGCTATCGGTTGAAACGTTGCTTTCGTGTTTTCTGTATCATTTATTGATTTCATTGATGAGTACGTACGGAAAAATTGATTGATCGACGTAAAAATGATTGACCGTTTATATTGATATCGTACAAATTTATTCATAGCCACTAAGGTAATTATCATAAAATCTCCTTAAAGCAGCTTAGTCGCTTGTTAGAAAAACTCGTAAAGATATTCTTTTTATTTTGATTGCTACGAATGTCAAATTCCAGCAGTGTGAACATCATGCAAAACACCGCATATTTTTTACCGCTACAGTAATTCTGGTTTTAATTGCTACAATATTTTTTTTCTGAATTTCGGTTTTATGTTTGCTACATCAAATACTACTGTAATATTTATTGTAGCATGAATAGTGAATATTGTATTCTGTCATTTGTATGGAGGAGTAGATTTAAAATGGCGTTTTCGGATTTTTTTTTTTTCTCTCAGAATATTTTTCCAATGACACTTTTCTTTTTTCTCAAATCATTGCATAACCCCTCTCCCCCCCTTTTCACATTAAATTCAAGCTACGTCAAAATGACGAAGAGAAAATCGGTGGAAGATCAAGGTAATCTCATCAAAACTTTTGGTTCTCACTCTTCATTTGGTGTATTTTTCTGTTTTCAAGTCGTGAAAAGGAATGCGGAGTACCGTATGAATATGATGGGCCCGGCCCACTTACCGCAAACTCGGGGCCCAGTAAATACGGCCTTCCGATCCGTGATGCTCATCAGGCCACGTAACTAGCTACTCCGGCGGTGATAAAGATCGTGCTCAAAATGTGAACACTGAACGGTGGATTTAGATCCCAAAGTTTTAAAATGGCAAACTGTTAGGTTGGTTGGAAGTAGAGCTACAAATATATGAACAGAGCAATCTAAATTATAAATACTTTATTAAATTTATAACATTGTACTTAGTAAAGGTACATATATCGACCTGTATTTTATATAAAAAAAATTTCAACAAATGCTATGGTCAATTTTATGGGAGGAAAAACAGCATTCTTCAAAATAAAAATTCCACATCATAAAAAAAAAAACTTTTTTAACCCAAACAATAAAAGATCTATATGAAAATTCCCTTATATGGAAAAAATTGTATAGCTATAGCCTACTTATTTTCAACCAAACAATAAAATCACATTTGAAAATATATTTTCTACAATAAAATTGCGGAACATTCAAACATCGAATTTGAAGTTGGTTTCATGTAACAAATGTTACCTGCAGCATGCGTTGCTGCAACATTTGCCGCAATTTTTTTTTTTTTTTTTTTTTTTGCGTCGGACAAAATAGCACTCAATTTTACTACCCATCCGAAAATAATCCCATCATCGTTTACCGATTAGATCCTCTATTATCAAGCGTTAGATTGGTCCAGAGTCAAACCGAATGGACAAATCGAATAAAACCGAAAAAATTTGGCTAAATGCCCATATTGGTGTTTTAGTTCAACCTCATTTGCCAAGAAGGTATTTTAAATAAAAAAATCGGCGTTAAGGCATTTTAATTGATTAAAATTACCAATTAGGTCCTTTTTCTCGTCGGCGACCACTTTTCCGGCGAGAACTCGTCACGTGCGTGACACGTGATGACTTAATCTGTATAAATACCCATATTGGTATTTTAATTCAACTCAATTTGCCAAGAAGGTATTTTAAATAAAAAATCGGCGTTAAGGCATTTTAATTGATTAAAATTACCAATTAGGTCTTTTTGCTTGTCGGCGACCACTTTTCCGGCAAGAACTGGTCACGTGCATTTTAATTCAACCGGTTTTCTGACGTGGCAGTGACAGGAAGAATAAGAGTCGATGCATTTTAAAATCCCCCATTTCTAAAATTGGTAAAAAAATTAGCGAAAAATTCGTGGAGAAGTTACCGTATAAATAGAACCTCTTTCTCTTGCATCGATCCATGGCCGCGCCGACGGCAATCTAGTCTGCAATGATCTTCGTCTTCTCACTCTCTTCTCTCCGAATTCCCATGGCGTTTTCTTCTAGAAGTTCCTGGAATCGGGGGTTTTTGCTGCTTCTGTTAGCGGTAAAGGTAAGATAATTGAGTTGAATCTGAGATCTGGAGTGAATGCGTGGAAGTTTGATCTTTGTTTTGAAATTTTTAGGGTTCAGGTTGGTTCGTTTTGGACTTAAATTGTGATTAAGCCACATCAGCAGCTAAAACCGAGCCACATCATCAGCTAAAACACAGATTAAGTCATCACATGCCACACACGTGACGAGTTCTCACCGAAAAAGTGGTCGCCGACGAGAAAAAAGACCTAATTGATAATTTTAATCAATTAAAATGCTTTAATGCCGATTTTTTATTTAAAATACCTTCTTGGCAAATGGGGTTAAATTAAAATACCAATATGGGTATTTATACAGATTAAGTCATCACGTGCCACGCACGTGATGAGTTCTCGCCGGAAAAGTGATCGCCGACGAGAAAAAAGGACCTAATTGGTAATTTTAATCAATTAAAATAACTTAACGCCGATTTTTTTATTTAAAATACCTTCTTGGCAAATAGGGTTGAATTATAATACCAATATGGGTATTTAGCCGAAAAGATTTAGTTCAGTTCTATCCATCTCGGTTCGGTTCGGTTCGGTTCGGTTAAAAGTAACCAAAACCAATCAAACCGACCGTGTTTATTCTGACTGTTAAACATGAACTCAGATTAAGCAGGAGGTTAGTTAATTCATCAGATATATAGCACCCCACATCAATGCCATTAATTTCACACTCTCTCAACTTCCGCCAATAAATATGCATCACTAGAGAAGATACAAACAACAACAACAACATCCATATCATGTTCTCGAGATAGAGAGAGAGAGAGAGAGAGAGAGAGAGAGAGAGGGGGGGGGAGAGAAAACTTCAGAATGGAAAAGATGAGCAGGGTGTTAAGAGCTGAAGTTTTCATCGGCCGCCGTCATCATCCGTTTCGACGCAGAGACGAAGAAAGTCATGTTCATCGAGAGGACAGTTTATGTCAAGGAATTGCCAGCTCTTTGGTACGTCAATTGCTAAAAGTTACAGCTGTAGTTATAGTTGTTTGGTTCAGGGTACCAGTTTTTTTTTTTTTTTAACATTTTGTAAGGAATGACTTCATTGCAGCTAGGGATGGAAACAAACCAAACAATTAACAAATAGTTTGTTAATTATTTGACTAACTATTCGGTTGTATTCAATCTGGTATATCGAACAAATAATATTTAGTATTCCAGTTCATTAAGGAGTAAAATTTAACCAGGGGTATATTCGATTCGTCTGCTTACCGATCAAATATTCGCTTATAATTTGTATCATTACACGTGATTTTATATTTTTAACCTATTTATATTTTTTACTTAAGTTATATATACTAATTTTGAGAAAGATAAACAATCTTAAATTAGTTTTCTAATGAAATATTTATACTAAAAATATATATACATCATAACTATAAAGAAATAATTTTCATTTATAAATTTAAATACTATTTCAAATTAAATTCTTTAGCAGAATGAATATGCTTTAACATTTGATAAACATTCATGAATATTAATAAAATATTGAGCATTCAAGTTCGAATTTGAAAAATTGCAGACATACATATTGGAATTTGATTTCGAATTCGAACAAATACAAATATGAACATCTCATTATTTGATTCGATTCGTTCGTTTACCAACCCTAATTGCAGCTTGAAATGTGCGTTTTTCCTTGAAAACACATTAAATAGGATCATTCTAACAAAAAATCGTATTAGGTTGCCAATTTATATGTAAACCACTTTTAAATGGATGTTCATTGCAATCAACCGTTGTCCTCACATTTAATTCAAGTTTTCTGGTTTGCTATGATAATTATTTGTTAATTATTGCACTAAAAATCCTTTTAAGAATGATTTATGTATAAATTGACAATCAAAGATGGTTCATACGAAATGACCCAATTTCATGGTTGGTTTATAGGGAATTAATACTCCTTAAAAATGTTATAAATATTGTTCATATCCAAGCAAGTTGTCACTACAATTAGATACCCTTCTTAATTGCAATTGCAAGTATTTTAATCAGTTACGGCTGATCGAAAAGGTTGCGATTGAGATGTAAATCTACATTGGCATACATTGTCGATTTGCAATTGAAGGTGTTTTGCAGTTGTAATTGCATTTATCAATTAGAGTGAAATAAAGAATTGCAACAATATATATGTTCCATTTGCATACAACGGTAGCAACAATTCTCATAGACGCAACAGATCAAATAATCTGTTGACCATCAGAGATTTTAGATTGGACAAAAAAAAAAGGATGAAAGTGATAAATATAGTATTTTTTCGAATAATAATAATAATAATATGGGTTTGTGCAATCATTAGGGTGCTTATAACTGTAGCTTCGGTTGCGGCTGGCTATCATTTTCTCCAATTGTGCCGATGCTTGGCTCTTGCTTGGATCGGACAAAACCTGTGCAAATGTAACAAAATTTTCTCATGGGTTTGCCTATTATTTGATCAAGTAAGTTTTTTTAATTTCCTTCTTCTTCTTCTTCTTCATATTTTTATATTCCTTTTCGAGTATTTGCACTTTGAGTTTCTACTTTTAAATGAGCTAGTGTGCACCCCGCGCAAAACACGTCCTCCATTTTTTTATTTTCGCTACAGTAATTCTAGATTTAAATACAGTTTTTTGCAAATGCTACATTAGTATTTTTAAATGATATAACATCCTGCTTGAGCTACATTAATAATGTTGTAGTAATGTTTTTAAACGTTACAGTGCCGTCTGTGCTACAGTAATACTACTACAGTAATCTACTGTAGCATCAGCGGTGAATCTTAGAAACTACTGCCTGTGCTACAGTAATTTAATTAATTTACTGTAGTATTTACTGTATCGTGAATAGCATGTTGGATCCTCCCTCCCGTTGTTATAGAGGAATGGATAGGACCAACTGTAAATTTAAATAATATAATCAACTGTAATTAAATGCAAACTGCTTTCCATTAATTTGCAGGGGATGAGTTACGCAACGTTTGCAGCGACCCTAGCAGCAGGGCAGGGGGCGTTGATAGCTCTAACGGGGGTGAAGCAATTACAATGGGAGAAGCTGTGTCATTTCTATCCCAGGTTCTGCGTCCAAGGCGCCGTCGGAGTCGCCCTCGGCGGCGTCTCGTCCCTCGTCATGATCCCCGTCGCCTTGATCTCCGCGTACCGCGTCTTCCGTCTTTATCCCTCCCCTAATCGAAATTAAGGGCGTTTGTTTAATTAAAGGCCTCGATTCTAATTACTAATGATAAATAAGTATTATGGGGTATAACAATTCATTTTGGTAAACGAAGTGACAGCTCATATTTAATGTCGTTTGTGTTTCGTTTTAATTATGTGTATCACAAATGCAATAATACAATGAAAAATGTGTTTTTTTTTTCCTTATCTCTTCTTTTAGGCTGTTTGGTTCGTTTTTTAACTCGGTAGAAAAGTTTTACACCGTCTCCACATCAGATTTTTCGTGGCCACGTAGGATATAAGTTTTCCGTCAGTTTTTTCCCATCTTTGGTTCGCTAGGGTTGAAGAAGGAAAACTCTGTGAAAATCGCCGCCACATCAGATTTTTTTCTCTCCACTAATTCCTTCCTCAACCTCGTGAAATCAACGAAAACTACAGCCACGTCGGTTTTTTACCATATAAACAAAAGTTTTTCCTTTTTTTTCCATGCGAACCAAACACAAGAAAATAAATGCATTGTTTTCCAACCATTTTTTTGTGCGAACCAAAGCGAAACAATCTATTTCTTGGAAAAGTTTGGAAAACTCAAAACTTATGTTTTTATATATGGAAAGGATTAAATGAGGTTTCTGAACCAAATTTTTCTTTCCTTTTTTTTATATTATTTTTTGAAATACTCACAGAAACGTAAGTTAACGCCTTATTAATTTTCTTAATACATAAATAATTGATTCTTTTTTTTTTCATATCCAAATTTTGCTTATTGCTTTTTGCCCCCTAGTCCGCTACCCAGATTTTAAGTAACTGCTAAATGACACTTAAATACCCTGTTATTATATCACCTTTACACTTTAATATGTTGTAAAAAGTAGAACATAAATACGCACCTTTTAACATTAGGATATTATGAATGCCATTAAAAAACTTTGTTATAACAAACATACCCCTCTATAGAAATAAATATAAATTTTAATAAAAAGATGAAAGATACTTATAGTGGTGGATATGATAATAAATGGGGTTAATACAATTACAAAAGTGTCATATGCTTATCACATGAGAATATTCCTAAGAATATTTTATTGTGCAACTAACAGAACGTACTAACGTCAAAACTTTTTTATATAATTTAAAATATTAAAATGCTATATATTTATAATTTAGGATATGAAAAGTGTTGTTTTTTATAACTTAATTAAAATATTTAAGTGTCATCCAGCTTTTTCAATAGTCACGGGGCATCTCCAACAGCTTCTCCAAAATAGGGAAACAAAAGTTATATTCTCTAAATTATTTTTACACCAACTCCAACAGCTTCCTCATTTTGAAGAATCTCTTTTTTCCTCCAAAAATTTGGATTTTTACACCAACTCCAACAGCTTCCTCATTTTGAAGAATCTCTTTTTTCCTCCAAAAATTTGGAGAATGCTGCAGATTTGCTCCAACAGCTTCCTCATTTTGAAGAATCTCTTTTTTCCTCCAAAAATTTGGAGAATGCTGCAGATTTGAGGAAGCTTCACCATTTTTTTCTCCTCCATCCCTATTTTGGTGAATGAGATGGGAAATCTGTTGTACCAAAAATCTAACTAAATTCTTCAAAAATAGGAAATGGGAAAGCTGTTGGAGATGCTCTAATGTCATGGGTCTCAATCGTCGCCCCAAACAAGAAGCGCGGGGGTCCAAATGGGCTAACAAATTGCGGGTCAATTATCCATTGAAGTGGTTGCCTCAAAGTCGTAATATGGAATAAATAAACCAGATGGGCGTTAAATAGAAACTTTATGGGATTCAAATTGACGCAATGCCCATCATGACCATCCATCACCAGGCTCAGCCCAACTAAAGCCGGTGGGCTCCACTCTTTCGAATCCGATCCACATAAACATCACTCCCAGACCCGAACCCTAAAAAAATAATAATAAATTAAAAAGAGATGCCGCCAAATCTCAACGCTCTCCTCTTCTTCCTCCTCGATCCTACTCTTCTCACTTCGCTCCGCCGCCGCTTCGTCGGAGACCGGCGATCCAAAGACATTTATAGTAATCGTTGATCCCCAGACGAAACCCGACAGTTTCAATTCCCACAATGAATGATACTCTTCTCTCATCTCATCGTCCTCCTCCTCAAAGATCCACACTCTGTATGAAACCCTAATCCGCGGTTTCGCTGCAACCCTAACCCTAACCCTAACCCTAGCTCTCGAGATCGAGAAATCGCCCGGTGTCCTCAGCGTCTGTCAGGATTACACCCTTCATCCGCACACAACTCGATGCCCGTCCTTCCTCAGTCTCGACCCTCCCCTTTCCATTCTTTCAAATCTATCGAAAATGGGATCAGATTCGATCATTAGCGTCGTCGATACCGGGATCTGGCCCGAGAGTCCGAGCTTCTCCGATCACGAGTTCGGCCCGATCCCGGCGAAATGGAGCGGGACTCACGCGATTCAACGGATCCAACTGTAACCGGAAGCTGATCGGAGCACGATACTTTTCTGCAGGTTACGCTGCTGCAGGTTACGATCTTAATTACGAGGACTACGCGGGGCTATTAAGCGGGTTAGGGTACGGGGAGAGCCGGAGAGGGAAATGAAGGCGGTGAGCGGGAGGGGAGGGTTCCCATGCGGGCTTTTTGGCGGGAAGGGGGCTCTAGGGTTCAATTACCCGGGGTTCGTGGTGAGGGAGGATGACTTCTTGCAGGCGGGGGAGGGGGCGGTGTCGAGGGGTACGGTGTCGCGGTGGAGCCCACGCGAGGCTGTGGTTTGATGGGAGGGTCGTACTCGTCGGGGAGCGGGCGGAGTTTAGATTGGTGTTGACAAGGGTTGGGAGGAGGAAGAGGAGGGTGGTCGGTCGGGGGATGTTGAGATGGAGGGAGGAGAAGGGGAGCCACAGTGCTGGGATCGAGCCCAGTCGTCGTGTTTTCTGAGGGCATAACTTAGGCCCATGGGCCATAGCCTAATTCGTATGATTTTTTTTTTATATTAATGAAGAAGCACATTTGTGAGGCGGTGGTGAGGGACGACTACTGCACGATTCATGAGAACCGCTTTTATGCGAGCGAGGGGTTATCGATTGTTTTATTTTTTATTTTTTAATTTTTATAGTGAAACTATGGAATTTACTCTTGTGTCTCATTGATAAGAATTTGAGGAAGCAGACCCAAAGTACCATTGATGACAAGAAATTGTTACCCGCCTTATACTATAATTTGGACCTTTGGGATATTATAATCGGCGAGTTCGCTGCATTCACTGCTAGCAGGAGTACGATTAATTCCACAAATATATGTTCTCTTAATGATCCCCTAGCTCACTCCCCTCAACTTCTAAAAATATCTACAATCAATCTGCTGGGGCCATCACTCACAATCAAAGATCACTTTATCTAATTAATTAGCCAGTTCGCAATCTCTCAACTTCATATGGCCTGCTCCGAGCTCGGATGCCCTAGGTTGCACGTCAGTTTTTTCTAGCTCAGATCTTAGATATATCGATCACTTTATCATTGGATTGGATGCCTAACTGGGTGACGCTTTGAGCTAGGAAACTTCAAATAATTATATACTCGATCATCATCTGATTTGATCGCAGAGATTGGAAAGCATGCACGCGGAGAGTGCATCTAGAGCTCCAAACAACCAAAACATGCATATGAATATTATGATGCGTGCACTTAACTTATAGTGCGCTGCAAAAGGTGTAAATTAAAAAGTGTATAATTATATATCCTCTTATTAAGTATATTCTGACACTGAAATTTGTTGAAACTAGCAAAAAACAAAGAAGGTCGAGGACCCTTTCCACGTCTCCAAAGTCCATTTCACTGCATCAAAACTCTAGAGTTATGGTAACAGTTGATCAGGATTATAATTTTCTATTCTAACGGTTTCAAGATAGGATGAAAATTTACATGTGCTTAATTAATTTCCTCAGAGTTCATTTGATGACCCCAAAGAGTAGTTGGCATCATCAGCTTACTATAAAGGAACATGAGCTCTGGAAGCCAGTTTTTATATATCTTGAGGGTTTTTCATTTTCTTATCTATTGGATTACAGTGCGAATCATGATCAATTTGTGTGGTTAGGGTTCACAACAAGGAATCATGTTGCACAAGCTAGATGTTAATAGTATGTGACAAACAGTCTCTTTTGTTTAGTTTTTGTCTTTGATTTTTTTCCCCCCTTTAATTACTTTCCATCGAGTAAAGGACATACTTGGGAGTGTCGGTTTTAAAAAGAGATAAAACTGTCGGTAACCGAGAATATCAGGGGAAGGCAGTGATGTGATGAAGAAGATAGATATATATGGCCAATATTCTGAATATTATTATCAATTGCAAATGAACACACCTATATATATCTATAATATATTATATATATATATATATATATATATATATATATATATATATAATATATTATTATATAGAGAGAGAGCAGAGAGAGAGAGAAATGGCGTATGCTTGGTACCAAGCACAAATTTTTTGCTTGTAGCTGATGTGTCACATCCTCATCCACTCAGTACTCCATGTGAATGTGATTCCCATATTTGAATGAGTGGAGGGGGATGTGACAACTCACTACCAAGCACAACTTTTTTGGCTTAGCTACAAGCATATCCATATTGCTATCATATATATATATATATATATATATATTATATATATTAATATATATATATATATATATATATATATATATTAGATTAATGGGTATCATTGTCATAGGAGGGATTTCCTCCTTGACGCCTATGTGCCACAATCTCCTCCTATGACAAGGATACCCATTAATCTCTCTTCTCTCTCTCTCTCTCTCTCTCTCTCTCTCTCTCTCTCTCTATATATATAATATATATATAATATATATTATATATATATATTATATATATATATATATATAATATATTTCTTTAATTGAATTAATGTAAAAACCATCCAAAATTATTTAAAAACCAATAACAACCTACGGAGTAAAAATTTTAGTGTAAAAATAATAATATTATGAATAAACAATTATATATTAGTTCTATGGTATAATATAAGTTTTGAATTTTTTTTCCATAAATAAAAAAATAAACAGTATGGCAACTGATTGTCTTGAAGGGATCGATCATAAAATATGCAAATCATTCTAAATATATATATGTGAGCGAAATACAAAGCTAAATGCATGACCTGCTCAAAAAAGTCAAGGTTAATTATAACCACAATAAATTAAAATGACTATATATATATAGCATTATCAAAATCCAATTAGTTTCAATAACCTAGTAGCGCTCTAACCATTATCCTTGACAATTAACGAAAACAAAAACAACATAATTAAACTAAATATAGTACACCTAATCAAATCAATTTCCCAACTTGAAAAGTGAGATGCATCGATGCTCTCTCATAGCCTTAAAGACAGGTCAATATTATTGTCCTGATCCTTATCGGACCTCCTCACGCTCTTATTACCGTTACTCCCACTATAACAATATCGATCTCCGTTACCTCTCATATCGGGCCCGGGCCCATTTTGGCTCGAACGGGCCGCGGCGAGCTCTCGGCCTCTCTTCGCGAGGCTCCTCTCGAGCTTGTGAGCGTTCTGGTGACCGCCGAGCGCTTGCGAGGTGATGAACTTCTTCTTGCAGTAATGGCAGGTGAAGAAGCGGTCAGGCTCGGGTTCGAACGACGGCTCAAGGCCCAAGTCCAGGTTCAGCTCGTCAGGTGAAGAAGCGGTCAGGCTCGGGTTCGAACGACGGCTCAAGGCCCAAGTCCAGGTTCAGCTCGTAGGAGCCCATTTTGGCCAGCTGGAGAGTGGTGAAGGGAATGCGAAGGCTAGCGTTTGTTGTAGATTGCGATGGGGTTATAAGGAGTGAAGGGGTATATTGTACTCGTGGAACACGATAGTGGGTTTAGGGTTAGTTGCTCGGTGGTAGTAAATAATTAACCTCGTCTCTTGCTCTTTTATATTTTCTTGTATTTTCCTTTTTTAGATTGAGAACGTGAGATGTTCCCAAATCTAAACTTCGAATCGTCACTCACTATTAATTAGGATCGCCGTCATTATTTTCGATTAAATGCAATGAGACTAGCTCTTAAATTACAGCCGTCCATCAAAAAGTACATCTTAGATTAAAGGCTCGATATCGATATGATTAGTTGCTTAGGTGTGGTTACGATGTCAAAGCAAGTGCTAATATTCTCAACTGTATCTAATTGCAACGATGTGATTAGTTGCTTAGGTGTGCTTACGATGTCAAAGTAAATGCTAATATTCTCCACTGTATCTAATTGCAATATTGTCGCTTTTAACTTTAATTTATTTAACAAAATATGGGTCTAAAATTAGCCATTAGAAGGGTAAACTCTTTAAAACACCTCTTTTTTAGGCACTTTTTCTTATCTCACGTATTTTTTTTAAACTAGGTTGTAGGCATCAAAAAATGCTTACAGACATCCAAACACCACTCAAGACGACAAAGAAGAACAATATACACATCATCAAGCAACACATGGCGGCGCGGCAGGACATGGTGTCGCGGCTAAGGCGCGGCAGGACATGGTGCCGCGGCTAAGGCGCGACAGCCCATGGCGTCGCGGCTAAGGCGCGGCAGACCATGGTGCCGCGGCTAAGGCGCGGCAGCCTATGGTGCCGCAGCTACACAGATGCTGTGGCGGTTACAAGACAGTTGTACGGATGATTTTTGAAGTCCACGTGGCGGCGTATCAGAGATAGAACGTGTGTTGACGTGGACAGGCAGTTAAACCACGAAAAAGGTGGTTAAAGGTCGTGGGAGAACGGTTTCAAGCACGATGGAACGTGCTGGTAACCGTCTCTTTGGCCGCGGCAGCCCATACTGCCGCGCCAATAGCCGCGGCAGCCCACACTGCCGCGCCAATAGCCGCGGCAGTTTCGACTGCAGCGGCCAAAGATGGATTGTCTGGTCGGTTATTTCGCTTCCATTTTAACTGTTGTGCATTGCTACCCCTATAAATACCTCCCTAGACACGAAATAAAGAAGGGGGCTGATGACAGAGAGCAGATTAGAGCAGAGGGCCTGGAGTTTTGGTGAATTAGAGCAAGAGAGAAAGTCTTCCTTCTTCACAAACATCCTCAAGAAGCTTCTGGCGATTCCTAGAGATCTAAGCTCTGACTTGATCTTTAGAAGAGTGAACATCTTACATCGATAAGATATTCGCTTCAAATTCTTACTTCGATAAACGAAGGAAGAATTCCCAAAGCCTTCACGATTCAATCAGAATCTGTGAATCGGTGGTCCACGAGTCAAAGCGCTCCCGGCACAGGCAAAGATCCCACGCAAGCAGCGATCCAAACAACGATCCTGCGTTTGTTTCTAAAAAGTTGTAATTTTCCTTTTGTTGTGTAAAAGAAGTCTTATAAAAAGGCTATCTCTTTTGAATTTATTGTAATCGACCGAAGATATAATAAATTCCACAACGAGACCAACTTTTGACGCAAACAAACTGGCGACCACAGTGGGTCTCGTTTGTTTGCGTGAAACTTCTATTTTATAATACTATAATAATATAAACTAAATATTATAACATTTTTATTTACAATATATTTTATTATAATTAATATATTATATATTAATAATATGTTTAATACTAATGTTATAATAGGTCAAACTAGTGTTGACAAAAAATAGTTAACATGGTGTTTTGAAAATATTTTAAGGGAAAAACACAACATGTATCATGGTGTTTTTGTAACAAAAACACAAGAAGGAAAACACCATGGTTTCCAAATAAAGCCTAAGTTATAGGTAGTTCATTTGAGATTAGTATTGAGGATGAAGATAGATTAAGATTTAAATATAATATTCAAAATAGTTAAGTGTAATATTGACCGTGAAATTTTTTTCTCAAACTCGTACTTTTAAAGAGAGTATGATATGATATGATTATTATCAAGAGTGCTTGCCATCTTGTTGAATTTACTAACATGCGAGTGTAATCCCACATCAAATATAATAATAAAGAGTGATTGATTTAAATAGGAACCTGGGTTCTAATGTGAAGCACGAAGACGACAATTGAAATGGCGAGGTCAAGCTAGCCCATGGATTGTTTGATAGCCATGTGCCAAATACTTGGTTGATAGCTAGTTAAGGGGAGATGTTGAAGTTATTAACTTGCAAGCATTGGGGGAGATGTTAAAGTTATTAATGTGTGTGAGTATAGGCTCACATCTGATATGATAAGAAAAAGTAATCTATAATACTTATTATAAAAGAGAATATGAGCGTCAAAACTTTTGATTTCCCATAATATCCTTCAAAATTCACTCAAATCACCATATTGCACTCAAATTAATATGCAACCCAATTTAATTAATTAATATCCTTCAAAATTCACTCAAATCACCATATTGCACTCAAATTAATATGCAACCCAATTTAATTAATTAAATCATCAAATGTAATAATTAACCATATTGCACTCAAATTAATATGCAACCCAATTTAATTAATTAAATCATCAAATGTAATAATTACACGAAACCATACCCCATTCAAATCAATTATGTAACATCTTGTAAACTTTACTATGTGCACTAAAATATAGAGGGTAATGTACTAAACCAAATTGTTTGCTCTGAATTCCAAAGATTGAGTTATGGCTTTCTCTCTTAATTAAAATCAGCTAATTAAATTATGGAGAGTTAATTAATTTTAAAGGTGTAGACGTGGCGTTTACGCTTTCTCAATTAAAATCTATTAAAATGAAGAGTGCTTGGAATTCTAAAGGTGGATTTGCATCTTTCTCTCTCAATTAAAATTAGTTTGATCATGGTGAGTTTTTGGGATTACATGTGACTCTCATAATGTTTGTTAATGTATTAAACCAAATTGCTTGCTCTGAATTTCTAAGATTGATTTATGGCTTTCTCCCTCAATTAAAATCAGCTAATTAAATTATGGAGAGATAATTAATTTTAAAGGTGGAGACGTGGCGTTTACACTTTCTCAATTAAAATCTATTAAAATGGAGAGTGCTTGTAATCCAAATGTGAAGTTGCATCTTTCAATCTCAATTAAAATCAGGTTGATCATTGTGAGTGCTTGGGATTACAGGTGACTCTCACAGTGTTTGTTTAGCTTGAATTTGAGCAACGACAGCTGAGCCATTTCCCAGCATCCGTTTGGGGTCACTTACTACTGAAGCTCGAGCCACTCAAATGAAATCACTTGCAACCTCTCATTCTTCACAATTTTCTTATCTCTCATAATCAATAGGTATCAAATCTCGCATAAAAACTTACAACTTTACCTTTGAATTTATCCTAGGTTTTAAATTTGCAACTAAAATCACAAGATCAGTTGCCGACAAGCTTATGAAAGATAATGGAGAAGCTAGCGAACGATCACAATTGAACAGAAGGGTGCGTATCTTTATAACCAGTTAAAATTAGACATTCTTAAAAAAAATCTGGTTGACTGTTAGAAAAAGAAATATTTTTTATTTTTTAATTTATTACAGATAGCCAACAACCTCAACGTCACAGTATACGAAAGCCAATAAGGAGCGCTGCAAGATCAAGAGCTTGTTGGAATTTGTGAATTAGGAATTGAGAAGCAAAACAAAAGTATGTTTTATTATATAAACTAAAAATTTTGATTTAATTGATCCATAATGTTGTTTGATGTTTAAGAAAAGCTCTCTCAGTTAGATATAGATATACTAGGCGATGGAATTTTGGCTATGTGTGGTTCAAGCTCTGGAAATGGTGATGTCAAGGACTTCTTTGCTTATGTGTCCTTTTTAAATTACTTTGTTATTACAACAAATAGGTCATAGCTAAAATTAAAAAAAGTTTTTCTTCCACATATACCCTCAAATTTAGTGAAATTGCATCTTTAAAAAGAATAGTGATAATTAAACTATTCATCTAAAATTACCCCCCACCCCGAGCAACTATAGAAAGAAGTGTTCTGATTTGGCTAATCAAATGATATAGATGAGAAAGGGAGCAACATTCAGGCATCCATATTTTTGTAGTTAAAGCAGACATTTTTTTTCTAATAGCCCAAATTGAATCTTTTTGGAAAAAAATTTCCTTTTCTTTTTGACCGTATGTATGATAACATGATTTCATCCCTTGTACTAAGAGAAAATCAATTACATCATTTTTTGACCGTGAAACTTCTGTCCTTCCTTCTTTGTAAGAACCCTTTGGACAAGATGGACTTGCGAGTAATTACAAAGTTTTCAGGGGCTAATATATAACTACTAAAAATTTCAGGACTAATATCTAGATAACCCTAACTATTTAGCTGTGTAACTATAGTTGCTCTCTTTAGTTTACCACTGCCAATTGAATGTTTATCGTGTTTCAAGTCATGATTTTTTTGGTGTTTTAGAGGGGGGAGGGGGAGAGAGAGAGAGAGAAAATGGAAGAGCATGTGGTACCGAAGTTTCTTTCATTAAACTTGGTAGTAAGGTAGACAAATCTGGCCGCCTACATCCACTCCTCAAAAGATAGAGAGCCTCTATTTTGAAGTAGGTGAAAAAGTGATTGAGGCTCTATTTTCGAGGCGTGATGTATGGGCTAGATTTTGTCCACCTCACTACCAAGTTCAATGAAAGAACTTGGTACTAATGTTCTCCATCATTTCTCATATATATATTGGGAAGAACTAATTGTAAGTTTTGTCATATAATTAAATATTGATGCATCGTAGAAACACACTGTTACATCTATGTATGTCAGAAAATCAAACATACCTATTTGTATGCCTAGTACCCATAGTTTAGGGTTGGTGATAAACAAAATTTTTAAAGTGAAATATACATTTTCTATGTGTTACTAGGTATGTATAAACTACTACAAAATCTACATATTTTGCTTTTCATCACATATATAATCTATTTTCATAATATATTACTACAACAATTATCATTACTTTTTTCTCAATATCGATTAGTTCTACATGTATATCATGTTCAGCCTAAGAAGCCAATAACAATGAATCGATCAAAAAGTTATATATCCTTATTCATTGATACTCATTTTATCTGTAAATGTACGTACTAAAATACTCAAAACTTCTTTCCAATAACTTTCTATAAATAATTCTTTATCTTTTTCCTTCAAGCCAGCGTACTACCTTCTTGTCCACGAAAAAATCTAGAATATAAAATAAGTATGTCACGTGCATTACATGTACACTATACTAGTGGATTTAAAAAACTCTTAAGTTTGGCCGATTCTGAAATAATCTCCCTGAAAATGAAAATTGTAACTTAAATCCCACTTAAGATTGAGGCCTTTCTTAGGATCTCCTAAACGTTTTCAATTTTCAACTACACCCCCAAATGGTGTTTGATTAAATAGTAAAGGACAAAAATACCCTTATCAAAAAGATAGGCAGATACTTTACTTCTCGAATTAGTAAATTAATTGCTCTAATAAAAAGCTTACTAAATGTGACCCTAAAACTGGCAAAGTTCAAGGGTCTGTGTGAAATTTACCTTTAAAACTATTTATAAGAGATGAAGGGGCTGTTTGGTTGTTGTTGGTAAAGTTGTGTATTTATGACACAACTTGGAAAGTTGTTGTCCACCTCATCAATTTCATTTTTATATTTTTCTTTGTTTGTTTTTGATTCCATTGGAATCATAAAACACTTGTTTGGTTTGCAAAATGAAACTTTAATTGTTTGTTTGGAAAGTGTAAAAAGTGGTCCCTACTCAAATGATCATATTGGTTGGAATTATTTTTTATTATTTTTTCCTAACTTCAATGTTAGCTTTCTTCTAAAATCATGTCTTTTTTTCATGAAATCACTTTACAAGCCACATCAGCATATGAAATCACTTTACACTATTTTCACAACTACAAACAAACAATTGAAAGTGATGAAAGCTGACATTGGGACCCACTTTTTTACACTTTACATCCTTTTACATAGTAAAAACATACAACCAAACAACCCCGAAATGTTCTTTTCCACTGGAGATGTTTTATTAATCATTTGGATGCACGTGTGTTTCACATGCGCAGTCAAATATAATAGTGTTAGTTTGTAGAGTATCTGACAAAACTTAAGAAAGATTTAGAGTGGTGTTAAGGACACACCATTAAACCACACTCCCAACCACATCCCTCTCTCTCTCTATAGTGTTGTTTGTATTTTTTTAATGAAACATGTGGGTCCCAACAAGCACTATAGGAAGAGAGGGATGTGGTTGGGGGTATGGTTTAATGGTGTGCCTCTAACATTTCTAAAAGATTTAACTGACATTTATAAAGTCTCAGGGGTCAACATTTGATAGAACTTGTTTTGGGGGCGGGTGGGTTTTCCCATTCTTTTGAACGTACGTACTTGAGAGTTTAGGGAGCATTTTCGCAACTCGCAACGCATGTTGACTACTCTGTTCATTTCTTTTAGTGGAAAAGAGATTTTTTTTTTTGCCATTAAAAAAGGAGATTTTGTTAGATCTTCATGGAGCATATAAAAAAGGACAGATAATGATTGAAAGATAAATTCGTTCAAGTTGGATCTTAATTTCTACAACGCAGAACATGTGTTCTCCTAAGTCCCTTTCAATTTTATTGCAGCTTGATAATTAAGCTAAGGAGTTACTTGGATAAGACGAAGACCACATAATTTTTATAGGCCAAAATCTGGTATGACACTGTTCATGATTAGGAACCTCTGCCTCAAACAATCGAGAGGCACTAGGGGCACACTCTTTACCACACCTCCAACCACACCATCTCTCTTGCTACAGTACACCGGCCCACATAAGATTTTATTAAATAAAATCTCATGTGGGTCCGGTGCACTGTAGCGAGAGAGATGGTGTGGTTGAAGGTGTGGTAGAGGGTGTGTCCCTATCATTTCTACAAACAATCAATAACTAGATAATACAAGCACATTCTAAACTTACAAAATAACAATAAACAAACTAAGCATAAGAAGAAAGAAGGCAATGAACGTGCTTTAAACTCAAAAAAAGGTACACCGAAGAAAATATCAGGAGAAAAAATTCGCGTGTAGTGTAACTGAACTGTGACTTGATCATTTACTGTTGCATAGAAACAGAAGACGTCATGCAAATTTCTAGTTTAGCACAACTCATGACCATTCCGTTGTATTCTCATCTTCATATATCAAATTTTTTTTTTCCTTTTACCATGAAATTAATACTTCAGGTCCAAAACTTTGTAATAATAACAATAATAAAAGACTAGGATTTGCATCTAGCATCAACTAAGATATGGCAGTTATTGACAACTGCTCACGTATAAATATAGAAAAATGATAGGGGCACACCTTCAACCACAAACTTAACCACACCCTCTCTCTCATTTGCTAAAGTGCACCGGGCCCACATGAAATTTCAAAATTTTTGAAATCTCATGTGAACCCGGTGCACTGTAACAAATGAGAGAAGGGGTGTGATTAAGATTATGCTTGGGGTTGTGTCCCTAATGCCACCCTAAATATATGCCATTCAAATGTGGTCCGTATTTAGCCAAGAATAACATAGTCAAACTACTGATGTTGCTCTCGAGCCTCATTTATTGCTAAAAAGTTGGTCCTTTGCAGCTGTCCATCACGTGTCACAATCCTTGTTCTTGCTCCACGAATCAGAAGAACCGCGACATAAAACTTGCATGAGCACAACTGTTATATTAGATTTTTTTTGAGGGATTAATTTAATTTAATTAATATTGGCCAACCTAGATGAAACCAAGTCCCTTTCTATGTCACTTAGTTATGAACTATCTATCAAAGTCATCTGAGTACCTGTGTACATATGTCATGCATGTATATATACACTAGCCGCCGTATAATATTATGGATGGAGCCAAGGGAAACTTATAATAGCATTTAGTATTTGCGAGCATCCTTAAAACAAGACCTAAGAAAGTTCACTGTGTCTTTCTTTGGGATTAAAATTAATTCAACTAGTGTGTACCCGTGCAAACCATGGTCTCCTATTTTTTTAAACATTGCATTTTGTACGTGCCACCCTCTAAAATTTAATATATTTGATTTGATTGTTGTTTGCTTAAAACTAGAAATTATATTTACTGTTCTATACTTAAAATATTGTTCATGATACAGTAAAATACTATATCACGAACGATAAATTTACCATTTATTTAAGGACCTAAAGATTTACTACTTATACTACAATGAATTCGCTATAGCGTTAACAGTAATTCTTTAGACCGTTTTTGGAGGAGTAGCTGTGCCAAATTTTCAACATCAATTTTTAAAGTATTTATGGTTGGCTCCGTATGAAACAAAAAGGACATAAATTTATGCCCACATGCATTGATCGTCAAACCATTTATTTAAGGACCCAAAGATTTACTGCTCATACTACAATGAATTCGATGTAGCGTTAACAGTAATTCTTTAGACCGTGTTTATAGGAGTAGTTGGGCCAAATTTTCAACATCAATTTTTAAAGTATTTATGATTGGCTCAGTATGAAACAAAAAGGACATAAATTTATGCCCACATGCATTGATCGTCAAACACCCCCCCACCCCCACCCCTCATAAAGTGGTAGGGGTTCTAGTTTTTGAACACGTATATGATTGATTGATGGGGAGATAAGATGATCATCGATGGATTGCGTTTCTTTTTTCTGGGTGCTGATTCCATGTGGGAAAGCTGTGAGCAGGAGTTAGCATCATATCTCTTAATTTTGGCTGTTGCTTAGATCCGTTTCGACGACGTCGGGTCCAACTATTGCAGGTCCCCACATTTTGTATACATAGGCCACACTAAAATTTTATACACAGTGTCTTTTTTCTCTCTAAATATCATAAAACCCCTCCTTGGACGATTACTAGAAAATCACCCTTAACTTCGAAAATATTAAAAAAATCCCCGTTAAGTTTAGGGGTTATCAGAAAACCCCCATTTAACTTTAAGATTCTATCAGAAAACCCCCCATTAACTTTGAGATTCTATAAAAAAAACCCTTGATTTATGGCGGTTTTCTCATGAAATCTCAAAGTTAAAGGGGGTTTTCTAACAAAATCTAAAAGTTTAAGGAAAATTTTGTGATAATTCCATTGCTTAAGGGGGTTTTCTAATATTTTAAAGTTAAGGGGTGTTCTTTGATAATTGTACCAATTTTTTTTTTCTTTACTTTGCTTGTTTGGTTCAAAACAAGAAAATGTCCCATAACTTAATAGAAAATAGCAAGATTTCCTATAATTTGTAGAAATTAAACCAAACACCCCCTAAATTTATAGAAAAGTGTCAACTTTATAGAAAAGTGTCAATATGATGTCAGATTTTTAGGTGATTTCTGTCTATTTTGAGAGGAAATTGATTTCTGTAAAATTTGGTATTTTTTTATGCTTTACAGAAAATATTTCTGTAATTTTTTTTTGAACGAAACACAGTTTATGAAAACCTACAAAAAAAATTTAATTACATAATTATCATTGTCACACATTTTGAAAAAACTTTTATATAAAATTGTGTAACCAAACACCCTCTAATTCTCAAAGCTTACGCTGCCGCTCACGGTTGCCAAGAGTGATGTGTGTGACATCTCAATCCCATCTTTAAAGATAGTGATATATGTACTACTCCATCTAAACCCTTTCCATATTATTCTATATATATCATGGAGATAATGAATGCACATTAATCATTCATTTTGCTGCTAACCGTACCGAGGCCCCCACCCGAAATTTCCAGTTCTTGGACCACATTTTCCTTGCTTCGTTTTTCATCACGTGCCAAAATTATCTATCCGACAACTTGGATGGCTCTATCAAGAAGGAAAAGGACACGTGGAGCCCACAAACGCTTATTCACCTCCTATAAGGGGTTCCTTTCCTAGCTCCTACGAGAAATAGGGTTAAACCTTATCCTCCTAAATATTTTTTTAATTCTAACCACGTTTGGTATTATTATATATTAAAATTTCATCATCGAGGTTTAAAAATAGCCAATGACCACAAAGGATAGGATAAAAACTAGCGAAAAGTTTAGGCTTGATGTTTTAAGCCATATGGAATTATAAACAACTTAAAAAAACAGTTTGAAAACTTACAAAAAAAACCCTAAAACTAAATTACAAATATCTCCCTGTTGAATAGGAAATTACAAATAAACCATGAACAATTCTAAAACTACAAAAACCACCTTCAAAAAATTCAAACTTGTAAAAACACCCTAAACAACTCAAAATTTAAAAATAACATTAAAATTTTCAATCCTTATCAATAGCCTCCTGAAAAAATTGAATATAAAAAAAACACCATGAAGTTTTAAAAATTACAAAATACCGTAAAATTTAATTTTATAAAAAACAAAGTACAAAATTTGAACCAAAACTAGTATATTGAAAATCTAGGAATTACGAACAGTCTCCTAAAAAATTTAGACTTTGCAGAAAAAACATCCTAAACTTTAAAAATTGCAAAAAAACCCACTAAAATTTGAAATTTACAAAATATTTCAAACATAAAACAATTTACTATAACTATACGAATTACAAACATCCCCCTAAAATGTAACTTTCAAAATTTATAGAAAATACCCTTAGAAATTCAAAAACTATAAAAAAATATAAAGCTTTTAAACATGAGACATTATATTGAAAATCTAAGAATCACAAAAAGCTTCAAAATTTTTTAAAATTTATAGAAAACATCTCAAACTTTCAAAAATTATAAAAAACATCATTTAAAATTCAAAATCTACAAGAAACTCTATGAGTATTTTAAACCAACCGATACTACATTAAAATATATGAATTACAAAAAGTCCATGAAAATTTTGGGGTTTGCAAAGAACACCTTAAATTTTTAAAATTACAAATAATTCAAAAGTTACAAAAAAGAGTCTGAAAATTTCAAACCAAAAAAGGACAATAAAAATCAAAATATTACGAATAGCGCCCTAAAAGTTTTAAATTTTATAGAAAACACCCTAAAACTTTCAAAAGTTACAAAGGAGCCCTAAAATTAAAAATTTGCAAGATCCTCCCTAAAAAATTTGAACCTAGAAATAGTAAATTGAAAATCCAGGAGTTATAAACAAACCTCTAAAAGATTAAGAATTTACAAAAAACACCCTAAAATTTTCAAAAGTTACGAAAAATACCTTAGATTTTGAAATTTCCAAGAAAACCCTAAAAATATAAAAACTTATATAGAGATGTTTTCTATGTTTTAAATTTTGATGGTTTTTTTGCGATTTTTAAAACTTTTAAATTCCAAAAGTTACAAAAATTACCCTTCAATTTTGTAACTCCAATATTTTTAGTGCGATGGTTGTGAGTTCGAAATTCTTAGGGTGTTCTTTTGTAAATTTTACAAAATGTGATGGCGATTCCATAACTTTTAATATTTTGCAATGTTTTTGCAATTTTTAAAGTTTTCATATTCTTGTTTATAACTCCGACATTTTCAATTTACTTCAGGTAGTTTCTTCTAAGTTTTGAGTTTTAGGGTGTTTTCTGTAACATCAAAGTTTGGATTTTTCTGCAAACTATAAAATATTTCAGGGGCTATTTATAATTTTGGATTTCTGGTGTACTTTTTTTGTTCAAGATTTTTAGAGTTTTTGTGAAATTTGAATTTTTAGCTTGTTTGTTTTTGCAATTTTAAAGTTTTAAGGTGTTTTTTGCAAAGTCCAAAATTTTCATGGAAGTTTTGAAATTTACTTCTATTTATATGTTACAAATGTTGAGGGCATTTGTGTAAATATTTTGAGTTGAGAACTGAAGAGATTTGTCGGAGTTTAACCTCGTTTTCTTTATCCCTGGTTGTTGTCCGCCTGGTCTTCAACCATCAGTTTCACTGGCATTCGTATCCATCTCCTGAGTAGTAGTTTTTTGTGGCACGTGTTTTTGAGCATTGTTGCTTGGTTATGATTTGCAGGTCACGTGTCGCTCTCTGATAGGCTGACACAATCTTTCTCATTTGTTTTTTTCTTTCTAAATAACGAATACGAAAGTAGACTGATAGTATTGACAGATTTTTATTTTTTATTTTTTAGGAATCCGGATAGAATTGATTTTTTTTTATTTTTACTAGAGCAATGATAATTAACAATACTACAAAGTGATTCATAAATTTTCTTGATAATTTTCAAGAAAGACCCTACACACTTGTTGGGGGTTATTGGTTGGGATATTTTAGGGGATAATGAGATAATTTTGGAGATTCTATTTCATAGTGTTATTCATTGGGACCAGTGGCGTACCCAGGAATTTTTTTTTCCCTGGGCAAAAAAATCGCTAGGCTACGTCCCTGCCAGACTGCCTCCATAAGCAACGTCCTCCTTGGTTTCCACGCGAAGGCGAGCAACATGAGGACGGTGATTCAGGTCACCACCGTGGCCGGAACAACGACGGAGAGGGCGGCGCCCATGGAGAGGAGGCCGAAGACGCCGCCGTAGAGGACGGAGGCGTAGAGGGCTGGCCAACCGGCGAAGAAGTAGGAGCTGATGCGTAGAGGGCCTGCCACTTTCTTACCCTGGGCAGCTGCCCAAGGCAAGAGTACCCTGGCTACGCCCCTGATTGGGACAATGGAACAAGGATAATACCTTTTTGTGTTATTGATTTTTTGGAACATTAGTGAGACAATTACACCACTTGGGATAAAATTACCCTACTCATATACAAAATTTTTATCCCAATAGTAAAAATTTACCCCATCCTCCATCTTGGAACAATGTTGTTCCACTTTGAAGGCAATTGGGATAATTTTAAAATATTTTTTTTTACTTAACTAATACGTGTAATTATATTATAAATATATGACATGATATATAACATATATTAATAACATAATTTACTAACATATATTAATAATATTATATAATAACATATATTAATATTTTAATAACATATATATAATATTTTAATAACATATATTATTATATAATATATTATTATATAATTAATTTATAAAATATTACTATAGTTATTATATATATGACATACTATTATAATATAATATAATAATTACTAATTGTATTACATTGAATAAAGTAAAATATTATAATATTTTATAAAGTACATTATATCCTATGATACTATATTATAATATATTAAATTAAATAATATATTATTAAAGTATTATATTAAATATATTATTCATATATTATATCAATTATTATATAATGTAGCATACTAATATAATGTTAATTAGTAATTATTGTATAATATATTATATTAAATATTACATTATTAAAATATTATATTAAATATATTGATATTATATTATATTAATTATTATATATAGTATAGCATGCTAATATAATATAATATAACACAATATAATATTTAATAATAGTAATTTGTAAGTATAGTACAATATCTTATATTTTAATATAGAGTAAAATAATATTTATATTATAATAATATACTAAACCAATTGGATAAGTTAATTTAGAAGTAATTAATAGATAAAATTATATTTTAATAAGATGCCATATCATCAATTATTTCACATGAATTGTCAAATCAAAGGCTCAAATTATCTTATTATCCCACTTTATACCACTTTACTCCACTCAAAATATCCCAAATGCATTGGAACAATTTTCCCACTTGGCCCCAATTTGTCCCAACCAATAACCCTTCTTAAGAGGGTGCTTGGTTCAATAATGAGCTAGAATAGGATTAGGAAAATGATGTTTTTATGGATTAATACCTAATCTATAAAAAAATTATGGACAATTTTATGTTATCATGGAATATTGTGGAATCCTTTTTTTTTACCTTTCTATGTTTGTTTCATAACATGAAATATAGAATCCAACTTTATAGAAACCCTCTAATTCCTATTCTTTAGTTTGATTTGTATTGAGAAAATATAGAATCATTTATATGTTTGTTTTTTATGGATTTCTAAAAACAAAGAGAAAGGGAAATAAAGTGGGTGGTGTCAGTTTTTTCACCAAATTCCACCCAAAACTATTGGATTTGAGTTTCCATAACCCTCCCCCTCTTTTCAAATTTTATTGATTTCAAAATCTATAAAATTGTTATGAACCAAACTTAGGAATATGATACATTTAGAATCATTTTTTTATAGTTTTGCTCCTGTCAGATTCAAATCCTAATCCTACTCTATAAAAAGAGTGAAACAAGCACCCCCTAAATGTAGTACAAAACTTGTCGCGTAGTTATCTTTTTCCTTAACTATAGAACATTGTTTCTACTTCAAGGATTAAACCTTTCAATTGTTGTAAATATTCTGATATCTGTGGACCAATAATTTCTTCATCCACGTAACCCGCAGTGTTATCAATGCTTACCGACAATATCACAGCCTATCGCAAAGTTTCTTCTTTCTTTTTAGGGGCTGTTTGTTTACCTAAAAAAAGAGAGAAATCAAAGAATAGGAAACCAAATTCTAAGAAAAATTGTTTTAAGATTGTTTGGTTGGCTAAAAAAAGAAGGAAATTAAAGAATGAGAGATGGGTTATCACATTATTTTATTGGATGATGTGGGTGATTTTTTAAGAAAATTTATTTTGAGGTTGTTTGGTTGGCTAAAAAATAAGAAAATAAATTATAAGAAACATATTTCCTGTAATAGGTTATTTTCTTGTGTTTGGTTCATTCATAAAAATAAGAAAATAGATGAGATGCGATGAGTTATCATTATATTATTGGATGATGTGACCCGCACTTAAGGAAATTGATTTCCTAGCTTTTTTAGAGGAAATGTATGGAAATAAAATGTTAATGAGATGTGATGAGTTGTCACCATATTATTGGATGATGTGAGTGATTTTTAAAGATGAGATGTGATGGAGATGAGATGAGTTGGATGATGTGACATATTTTTTGTATTTGGTTTATTTTTAGGAGATGATATGAGATGAGTTGTGGGATAAAAATAATATTTTATTGAATGTTATTGTGAGTTTTAGGAATGCAAATGGATGAAATTAATATTTTATTGATTTCAATGTAACCTTTTCCTTTTCTTGATTTTTAGGAAACCAACCAAACATCCCCTAAGAGATCCTTGTTATCAGAGATTTAGCACTCTATTCTAGCTCCTTTATCATCTAATTAATTTTGGTCAAAAAAGTTAGATTATTCAAGAAGGATCCTTATCCAGATATAAATGTCATAGTTAATAACTTGCTATTTGTGGTGTAAGAATGTTAATGTATAGGAAATGTGGTCATATTAATATATGTAATTGATATTTGTCTTGGAGTTGTTCTACAGGGACCCCAAATCACGGGACCCAAGGGGGGACATATGAGGTGTCAACCCCTGGGTGCATGATCTACTGTTCATGAACAGTAGATCATGCATCTAGTGGTTGACACCTCACCTGTCCCCCATTGAGTCCCATAATTTGGGGTCCCCAAGGAATTTTTCATTTGTCTTGCCTCAAAATGATTTTATATATGACTTTTTTTCTCTTGGGCATTGACCATGTCTACCTAGATTGTTAAATGGCTGACCAAGGATTTTCTCTTTGGAAGGCTTGGCCCACAGGTAATAATAACTAGTATATTGGCACATGCGTTAAACATACCAAGTTATACGATTAGTCTTATATTTTTATATAAAAGTTTAATGATGACTTAATTTAAATAATTTTATTATAGGGTTCTACGTAGAAAATATATCTTAAACTGTTATTTAGCAATTAAATCCATCCTTAACACAAATTGGTTGAGTAGTTTTCTAATTGAGGGTAATATAATTAGAATAAACGATTAAAATAAAAAAATGAAAAATGGATATATTGCTATTTAATCATGTGTGCATTATTATTTCATGATTTAGAATGTTGTAGAAATAAGAAAGTTAAAAATAAAAGATTCTCTTAAAAACTTATGATCTTAATTGCGTGAGTTCAAATCCTATTCTCATGTCATGATTTAGAGACTTGTAGAAATAATAACGAAAATAAATAAAAGGAAATAAAATAAAAGCTCTCACAATATTACCATTTCATCCTCCATCTTACAATAGGAAGGAGGATAGTGTCTACCACTCATCCAACTTTTAGTACCCCCATTATGTGCATTATATAGTATTATAATTAGTTATATGATTAGTCTTATATTTTCTTTTAATAGTTTGATGATAACTTAATTTATGCAACTTTATTATGACGCTCTAAATTAAAATATACATTAATCTGTTATTTATCAAATAAATCTATCCTTAAAACAATTTTGTTGAGTAGTTTCCTAATTGAGGACAATATAATTATAGCAAATGACTAAAATAAAAAAAGAAAAAGAAAAATGGGATATTACAATTTAATTATTTGTACATTATCATTTCATGATTTAAAAATGTTTTAGAAATAAAAAAGGAAAAAAAGAAAAGAAATAAAATAAAGGTTTCTCTCAAAAAGTTACAATATTAATTATGTGGGTTCAAATCCTATTCTCATGTCATGATTTAGAATCTTATAGAAATAAGAATGAAAAAGAAAATATTTCTATTACAAAATGATTATTTTACCCATTAAATCTACTCCTCTATACAAATGGGAGAACCCAGCATTCACTATTCATGACACAGTAAATGCTACAGTAGTATTCACTGTAGCATTATTGCTACAGCAAATATAAAAACTGGACAACATGGATTTTTTTTAAAAAAATTATTTCTGTAGCACACGGGAACTGTAGTGGAGGCGGAATACTGTAGCAATTTAAAAAATAAAAAATATTAATGTAACAGTTAAACCGAGGTTACTATAGCGAAAAAAAATATGACGTGCTTTGTACGGTGTTCATACTAGTTACAAATAATAGGAAGGGCGAAAATGTCACCACTAATTATATAGTAGTATAGATAGATAACACTGTATTAAGGGCCGAAAATGGACCCCATCCAATTTAACGGACGGTCTTTCTTTTTTATAAATAGTCGGCCCTAAGTCTAGCCCATAAATTACGGTCTATCTCTATCTTTTCTCCGAAGTTAGGGCTTCTGATAAACCCTAAACCCTTAATCCTCCTTCAGTGTTCCTCATTTCTCTGAAATTAGGGCTTTTTCTCGCTTTTATCGTTAAAGTTCTACGATACTGTAATTTTTTCTTCGATTGAAGAATTGGAAATGGCTGAAGCTGCAGAAAGAGAGACGAAAAGGAGCGAAATGCTTACTCTGTGCCTCCCATCTCTCTCTGAGGATGATCCCCTTTTCTCCCAAAAGAAGGTACTTTTTGTTAAGCAATTGCTTGTGCTCGCGGGAGTTGTATTTTATTTTGATTATTTTTTTGTTCAATGAGTCCTTAAATCCCGTCGATTTCCAATCTTCATTTCATTCGATTTGATTTAGACCTTATTTATGTTAGACTTTGCCCCGATTGTTGAACCTAGGGTTTCTTTTTTATGTTTATATTATAGCTTGTGACAATCATAATAGATGAAGGTTGGTCGTTAAAAGATAACAGGTGAAGCTAGAATTTTGAGCTGAATGCAACTTCTCTTCGTGCAAGCAACGTTTGTAATTAAGCATATTCATTCATTTTATTTCAAGCTTGTACAAATAACCATTTCCTGTTGCATTTTATGAGTTGATTGTAAGATTTATTCCTTTTGTCGCCAGGATTTAGTACATGGCAGCGACCTGACGTTTAAATTTCAAGTGCCTGTGCCTTCAAATAGAGAAGAGGTGTTCCATATATTTGAACAAATCGTCAGATCTGCAAGAATATTGTATCTAGATGAGGTAATATATTGCTGCCGGCCAAAAATTTTCTTCTTCCTTCATAATTGTGAAGTGTTTTTTAATTTTTGATAAACTACTTTGTCATAATATTTTTCAACTAGAACTCAGGGACTTGAGTTTCTTTTTCTTCCACTCAGGTAGAGCTATATTTTATGGAAGATGATGATTATGGTCCCTTTAGCTGCAGAAATGAGCTTGAATCCCTTAATACAATACTCTTAATGATTAGTTCCTTGATATCTTGTGCTAAACCTGATGGGTTGGAAGTCTTGCAAATCTTACAAAATGCAACTGTGGCTATGATAAACTCTGTCGGTGCTAAATACACAGACTACATGGTTGCTAAGGACTTTCCTGTTGATGCTAAAGAGCTGTTAAAATGGGGGGACAGTTGTGGCATAAGAACAAAGCTGAAGATTGCTTGTAAGTCTGAAGCTAGACTCCTTATGTTGAGAAAAATTATGTGTTCATATCCTGGTTATCATTCCAATATAGTGCTACTTGCTAGTGTACTAAGCGTACTAAGCAACAAGGGTAAGTTACGTTATTTGGTTACACAGACTAGTAGATTTGGGCAACTTGCTAGCGTACTAAGCGAACGATTTAGAATCCTTGTAATGGCATTCACTTGTATGAACAATCCATGCAACTATCACAACCAAACAACCAGAGTTTTAGATAGATGATCATTGGAGACTGAAGGATGCTGGTAGCAGAGGAAGATAAACTTGGAAAGTACTGCATAGTGCATAGACACTTGATAATTTCTTTTGGTGGATCAACATGGTCAGGATCTATCCCATTAGAAAATTATGTTCAGCAAATGAACTATTTAAGGATGAGGTATAAATAGGACAGTTAAGGACTTCTCTGATTGGTTCAGGGAGAGAGGTAATGTAAGTATCCCTTTAGTTTTTCTTGTTACCTGAATAGGGGATAGATGAGAAATATCAGTATTCAAGGAATACGAATTTATTGATATCTGCTAATCTAGTATCAAAAGTAAATAGCAGCACCCCCAAACCGCCACTGCATCCTACTAAATACAGAAAAAGATGACCTGCATGAATATTTAACCTCTTTTGCAAAACCTGAATTAACCCATCTGGCGTCTTCAAAAAACCTTCAAAACAAAATCTGAACCAAATATTCATCAGAAATTTACTCTCAGATAAAAGTGGGCATAAATAAATGTCAAAGTGTCATTGTCAGATAAAGCTGAATCAAATATTTCAGCACTGCTGCTATATTTCCATCATTAGTGTGTGCATGCTATCTGGTCCTGTTGTTTGCAAACATTGTCATCTGATTAAGTACAATCTATTTCTGATCTCTGGCATTATTCTCATAGTTATTTCAAGAGATCATTCCAACCTTCATCCTGGGTTATTCCTGCCTTATCATTGACATTCTTATATTTCTTTTCTTCGATAGTTTAGATTTTGAAGAAGCTGGAAGAGGAGCAGTTGCATCAGAAGATATTAAAATTGGTGACATAGCTCTGGAGGTTCCTGAGTCGCTTATCATATCTGAGGAACATGTCCGTGAATCTGATATGGTATGAACTTATCTTTCTCGTGAATCTGATATGGTATGAGGTTACCTTTAGTTCTATGCTGCATTGTGGATGTTTTTGATATAACAGTTCTTAAGAAATCCAACATATCAGAAATTATCTGTATGTTGGTCGATATATTAAATGTAGACATGGATTTATAATGGCAGAGTGATCAAGAAAGCATACATATCAGAAAATATGATTCATTTTGAGCTATATAAATCAACCTTACTGTTCTTCATAAAGTGAGGTTTGTCTATTATATTATTAAATTACAAACCCAATGGAAGCGCAAACAGATTATTTATGAATTAGGTTTTTTTGCCGCTTGGTCTTGGTCACGTCATTTTATATGCTTGGGATGCAATTTATATTTTATGCACATTGGAGGAGTATCTATGGAGTACCATGCATCCAAGCATACATTGTGGCTACTACTCTTTTCTTGAAGTGACCATGCACCAGTGTTTGTAATTAATAATATCTTTGTCTTGTTGATGAGTGCTAAAGTTTGGTTATTTTTACTCTCTTTCATTAATGAGACATTAGTAAAGATTTACATCATAAAGTACATTGCTCATCCAAGCAATAATGGACAATTGACTGGAGAGAGAGCATGTCCAATGTTTTCCCTGCTTTCCATTTTTATTTATTTTTTTTGAAGGAAAGGAACTTGGGCCTCTTATCAAGAGCTCCAGCCATACCGCATCACTGCTTTCAATTCTTGCGTCAATATGATTGTCAATTGCTCGGCTATTAGGAGTTTCTGCTAGAGTAGTAATAATATGCCCTTAAACATTAAATTATGTATTTTTTAAATATTAATAGATTTAATTGTTGCGCATATAATTTATGTATCATTTTTATAATTGGTATAATATCTTTAGAAATTATTTTGTTAGATCATGCACTATGATGATCACTTGCTTGGTGATATGATCTAATTTAGAGGTTTTTTTTAACTTGTGCTTAGTCTATAGCTAAAAAATGATAACTTCATTATAACCAGTTATTATGCATGACACTAACTATGAGATGTGGACCATGTGGTGGTGGGTCTCAACCACTGTGAAATAGGATTCCCGGAGTGTATATCTTAAGCATGCATTGTGATGTGTGTATTACTAGACTACATTTGGATGTTCTAGGATGAGTCACCTAAGAAATAAAGAATTCAAATTGTTGTATGGTCCCTTTGACCTGATGATATTGTTATTTCCAATTTGATAATTTAATATGCTTTAATGTGATGATTAAACTTGCTTAATAAGCGTAATATAACCTGAAACGTTAGGTTGCTAGAGATTTTATTAGATGACTATCTAGATGGAATCCAGTGTGCTCATTATGATGAGTTAATTTATTATGCATTTTCATAAAGTTATTAAATTCTTGTTAGTAGTTGGCTTTGGAAAATATTTTCAATATTTATTTTATTATAAAAAATATTTTGATGTTTTAAAATTATTTATGTTCATGTGAATTGCAATTTAGGCATGAGCAAATAGGTTAATTTTCCTGCTCAAAAGAGTTGCCTTAAATAAATAATACTGGAAATGATTGAATGTAAAATAATATTATTTTTAAATAATTAATCTCATAGAACTTTTATGAACAGTTGGTCGGATAGGGGCTTGACTCTTAAATTGAAATTATTAATTTGATTAATAATTGATTCTCGATATGGGATCCAATTGGTCTCACTAATGTCATTAAAATAGGTACAAGTGCAATACGGTTTCATTCTATCCTTGACCATTATGGATTGAGTTTGTGAATAATTCTAAGTCGTTTAGAATTTGTTATCTACAAGGCTAGTTAATCCTATAAATAGGGTTCATATGTGGCCTTATGAAAATACAGAAAGTTTTATGAAGATAAGATGAAAAATTAGAAAAATAAATGAACAGAAAATTTCAAGAACCTATCTCTTTGTATTGCTCCTTTTCGATGATGGGTGGATATCAAATGGATGCTTTTTCTCTTGGGGAAGCTTTTCAGGTAGATCTTGAGATTTTCATGTAGAACTTAGGAGATAGGATTGACAAGCGTTCCAGGTATTCTTTTAATTTTGATTAATAGCCACGATATGCATTTTTTGCATTGTTGTATATAGTGTATCCAGCAGTTTCTCCATCCTCCACTTCCACATGGCTGTGTAGTAGAGGGAAAACAATCATGTACCCGTCAACAATAATCGGATCCCTGACATGCGAGACCCAAATTGTATTCATCAGACCCGCAGCATCCTCCCCAAGTCCATTCACAACTCGTTTCCACTTGACATTCCTGCACTGGGTTGCATTGTGGATGCGAACATGGCGTGATCAAGAAGCCCTGACATCCTTTTTGGTACTACCTTCTCTAGAATGACACGATACTGGTTTGTCATGTCAATAAATGAGTTTGTGTGTAAAAACTTCTTTTATTTATCCATCCCTGTCATCCATTCTGTGATTGTCCTCTCTCCTTGAGTTTGTGTAGGATTAACTTGTAGATGGAATAACGATATACCATAGAAGCGTCGAGATAAATATTCAAGGTACATTGAGATACCAAGATGAATAAATTTCTTCGAATTGAGTGATTATCAGATGTAACAGGGACAAGCATCGTTCCTTGAATGAGCATTTTTCTACATTATTATATGTTTTCATTTCTTTTATTATTTAAGAAATTCCTGGTATTGTGTTTCAGTTAAGACATTAATATGTATTCTTATTTGTATGATCGGCTTCTTGTTCATGTATTCTCGCATTACTCTATAGTTTGACGTTTTGAAAGAACTGGATGATGTTAGCTCTGAGACAATGTTGTTGTTGTGGAGTATGAAAGAGAGGAGGAACTCCAATTCCAAGTTCAAGATCTACTTCAAGACATTGCCAGAAAAGTTTAAGACAGGTACTTTTCTCATGCTCGAGTCTCGACAATTTCTTAACATGGATGCGAACTGAAAAAATATTTTTTGTTCTCTAAAAGAAGTAATTTTGCATATTTAGATAAGTGGTGATTGCTATCTTTTGCTTGTTTCATCAATACTAACCTTTGTAAAGGAGTCTGTCTGATGCAAGTCGTTTTTATACTGTTGACCAATCCAGGATTGACTTTTGGAATTGATGCTCTTGCTGCTCTTGAAGGAACCCTACTGTTTGAAGAACTATTGCAGGCTAAAGAGGTGCTCTTTCATCCTACTGTAGATTGTTCGCTTTAGCTGGAAAGTCCATCGTTTTTTCTCATCACTAACTGTCTCTTTCTTCAGCATTTGCGCCAGCAGTATGACGCATTGTGTCCTACTTTATTTGCTAAATATCCCAAGATATTCCCACCAGAGCTATATACCTGGGACTGCTACCTGTGGGCTTGTGAACTTTGGTATTCAAATGGCATGAAGATTGTTTGTTCTGATGGAAAGCTGAGAACTTGCCTGGTTCCTGTTGCTGGACTTCTTAATCATTCGGTTTGCAGCGTGAACTACAACCTCTTTATCTTTTCATGAAGGCAATTTTGCACTCTTGCAATCTAGAAATTTATCTCTTCTACATTTCCCCCTTAAGTTAATTGCATCTAAATCTTCTACACCTTGACAGTTTGGATCTCTGCCCTGACCATCACCCTACTATTTGGTTAGCTGAGAAAACATTGTGCCTTGTTAATGCTAATTAGATATCTAAAAATAATATTATAACATCCCTCTCCAAAATTATGTATCTGAGGGGTCAAGGAAAGAGCATACGAGTTTTTTCATGCCCTCTCAACTGGATTTATTGTGTACAGGAACTGTGTCAGTCAACAAGTTTATGACCACAAGCTTATGAACAGAGGAGTGAATTACATGCAAATCACAAGCCTAAATTGTAAAACGTGAATATGTGAAATCTGAATTTTAGGCAATAAATATGGAAAGGTCCCACTACTTTATTTACTTCTTTTTTCTTTCATTGTTTGAGTGTTTCTAATTCTGATGGTTCTGCTATATTGTAGCTATGTCCACATGTATTACGCTATGGCAGAGTGAATTCTGAAACAAAGTCCTTAAAGTTCCTTGTATCAAGACATTGTGGTGAAGGAGAGCAATGCTATCTTAGCTATGGAAGCCTCCCTGGATCTCATCTAATCACCTTCTATGGATTTCTCCCAAAGGGTGACAACCCTTATGATGTTATACCTTTAGGTGAAGTACTAACTTTTCTTCTTTCCTTACTTGACCTTAAAACAACTGAAGGATAAATTCCTGTGAAAGAAAATATCTGATAGCTTGCTATATTAGTTGCTTGCTTTTTCTTTTTTATTTGGCATAAAGAGAAATATTTCCTCACTACTTACAGTTCACAGACAAATCACCTTCAAACCTTCAGTTAGAAGCAACTGAAAATTGTAGAAATAATATCTTATGTCTTTGGACAGATCACTGTCAAACAATCAAGTAGAACCAAGAAGGGGACTTAGTGATAGCTTGAGAGCTACTCTTCGTTCAAGTCGTATTAGAATCATCCAACAGATGGAATCCAGTGGTTCAGAGAATCAGAAGAGCACTCTTCATCAAGCACCAAAACCCTAGTCCAAATTATTCTAGATAAGGTGGTTTGGTTGGGCCCGTTTGACTAGCCTCAACACAGTCTGACTGAGCTGAGCCCAGCCCGAGTTTCGGTAGAACAATCCACCGTAGTTTGGGTGCATTCCTGCTGGCTCAAGCACAAGCTTGGATCCGACAATAGGCCTGATAATAGCCTGTTACCTTGTGGCTGTGCTATAAATATTCTCGACATTATTGTCATTTTTGTCAACCATCCCATCCCATGATTAGTGTTTAGGTTTAGTTTACCATAATGTTGATTTTGCAGGCAAAAAAGGTGGCTCTAACAAAACTCTATGATAAAGATGGATTCATGTAGATCTTCAGAGTTCTGGTTTGCCTAGGATTACGACTTGTTACTGAAATTAGCTCCCTTTCTTTCAGTAGTATTGATTTTGACAGATCTCTACTTAAGAGTTCACTCAGGAGCACACCAGGTCATGACTCTCAGCCGGCCCATGTTTCCACCATCCCATGTGGTTAACATGCAACATAGGCCCATATGCATCAAAAAGTCCCCTTAGGAGTGTTATCTGAAGTAGGCTTTGAAAGTATCATGGGGGGTGAATAGGGTAATTGCTAAACTAATTCGATATTTATGCCAAATTAAAAACTTATTAACTATATCCTAGCAATATGATATACACAAGTGATAAATGCAAGGATGTAAATGGACGAAATAAACATGAACACAGGAACATGAGAGAGAGTGCGCAAATGACAATCGCAAACACAAGGCAATGATCACGGAGTTTGGTTGACCCACGACCTACGTCTCCGCTCATCCTCGAGGAGAATCAAAACATAACTACACAATCGGTTTTCAACGCTCACCGATAACGTTTACAATCTTACACAATTGTTAATACACAATACACTCTAAATGTTGGTCTAGCCCGTGTCACCTTCCTCAAGTGCTCGGAATTACTACCTCTTCTTAGGATTTACAACCGATGTCACTCTTTTTGGAATTGACCCCGTCTCTCACCAACCACTTCTATAAGTGTCATTGTGTATTACAACGTGATCTCAACTATTAAGCACAAGTAAATAATTTGTTCTCTAAATAAGGATGAGAACTTAATATAAGCTCACTCTTAATGTAACACTCACAACCCAAATACTGTATGTGAAATTCTTAAGCTCAAAGGCTGTGTGTGTAAACAATAAAATAAAATTTAACTCAAATCAATTTATCATAAATATATAAGAAACAAAATGATAAATAGCTAAAAGATGAGTTAAGAAAACTTCATCAAGAATAAGAGATGTTAGTGTTGAGGATGAAAGCCTCAAGTTTGAAATTGAAACCCTTCTCTTGTGAAAACCTTTTCACATAAACAAATTTTTGATCTTTTAAAGCTTGAAATATATAGCTCAAAAACACTTGTAAAACTCTTAAGAAAAACCAAAGCAAGAGGGGCATTTATAGCCCAAAAAACTCAGCTTATCAAAAACTAGTCGTTGGCAGGAAATACTCTCTATTGGTCGACTGAACAGTAATATCGGTCGACCGATGATCCGATTGTTGGCTGAGTTCTGGAAAGCGACACTCCGTCGGTCGACTGATAGAAGCTATCGGTCGACTGATGAGATGGTTCGATCGACTGATGGACATCGGTCGACCGAGCAGAAACAAATTAGAAAACCCTGAACAGTTTATCGGTCGACTGATGCAAGCTATCGGTCGATTGATAAGCTGTTTCGGTCGACTGATAGGAATCAGTCGACTAAGCAGAAACAAACGACAATTTCAGAGGAGTTCTTCGGTCGACTGATGATCCTTGTCAATCGACTGAAAACATGCACATATACTTGATTAAACACTAAAGTTGAATTTCAAAGTGCATTTAAAAATAACAAATAAATTCTAAAAATTATAAAACTTGGGGAAATGTTTAGAAACATGAATATAAACATGTTAGAAAAGAAATTTTTAAAATATCATTCCCCGTTTGTGAAAACTCATCATTTTGCAAAATCGATCAAAATACAAAATCTCAAAACACTTGATTTTGGACAAAATAATTTTAAACAAGTTTGAAACACTTTTCAATAAACTAATAGACTTAAGGAAAGATATAAAATAGTGTAAATAAGTCTTTAGTCCGTAAACACATTATTTTCAAAACAAAGATGATAAATATGAAACGAATGTATATGTATATCAATATTTCTATTATTTTATATTTATACGGTTAAACTTGAAAATGATAAATCGAAAACGCGTATGTGTGTAATATTTGAGCTCTTGAGTATAACACATAAAGTAAACACACCTAGACTAACAAAAAACTATACTAAGCTATAGATTTTCAATAAGCTCGACTTGGTAGGATGAAGCTCAATAGAGAATCTTTGACTTGAATGCATAAATAGTTTCATTTCGATTCCGTTAACCTCCTTTGAATATTATCGTTGAGGTATAATTCCATCTAACCTCCAACTAGAGGATCTTTGTGTAGAATACCTAATAAGCAAATACAAACACTCGATAAACGATGTTAGAAATTATTTATTAATCATCAAAACTAAATTAGATAGTAGGCTCATAAACATGAGACCTAACAATCTCTTTTTTTGGATGATAATAAACAATCTACACAAAAAGTATAAATATGCATGATACCAAATGAATATACACTTTATAATCCCCATGCATTAAATCAATAGGAAGCAAAAAGCAAGATATACTTATAAATACTTGTTTCTCCCTCTTTGTCAACATCAAAATGGGGAAAACAATAAGAGATAAGAGAGCGTAAGCTTCCCCTATTAAAAAAAAGGGTGAGTATAAAAAAAATATAGGAAAAAAGTTCCCCCTATCAAAATTCCTTAAAACATATATAAAGAAAAATATAAGGCAACAAGATGTGAGCATAGATAAAAAAATATCATGACAACTCACATTCAAAGAGACCATGAGAACACATGAAGATATATCATTATGAACGGTGTCTCAAAACATATATGTAAAAACAATTCTTAAATAAGTCATGATAATTATGATATATATATCAAATGAAAGAAGATCATGAGATGAAAATCATGAGAATCGATGAATGAAAAGCCACAAGTCCATAAAAATTTAAAATCCAAATGAAAGTAAAAAATTTATAAGCCATGAAAAGATATTTTCAAGTAAAAGCAAATCATAGCGCAAATAAGAAGAAATCATGAAAATTCTAACCCGCCTCTTATACAACAAAAGATTTTCTTGGTAAAGAGGCTTGGTAAAAATGTCTGCTATTTTAAGATTTTGTATCAATATAAATAAGGGATACATATTACTTATTTACATGATCACACAAAGAGTGATGTCGAAACATTTATATGTTTTATCCACAAAGATAAAAAAGAAGTATGCTTAGGATAAAACAAACATACATCAATTAAATCATTTTCGACAAGAAAACTAGAAAGGCAATCTTGATTCAACCCATATAAAGATTTTGCACCCGGAAAAACATGATATGGAAGAAAAAGATCAATAAATCTAGGAGGTTGCTAAATATATACCTCTTCTTCTAAATCAAAATCAATAAAAATTCATGATATGTAATGAAAACAAAAACAAATTCTCAAAAATAAGTTTGATCAATATAAAAAATTTAAAACACTATTTATTTTATATAAAAAATCAAGTTCTTTTCTAAATATGATGAAAAATATTCTCTATTTTTTTAAAAAAAGGTTCATAAATTTGTTTACGAACAAAGTCCAAACAAAAATCATCTTTTAAAGAACATGAAAAAAGGCTAAAAGTTTTGTTCTTTAAAAAATCACTTGTTTTGGTATCCAAACACTCTTGGTACCGAAGAGTTTAGGGACATGATCCCTATCAATAAAGCTCAAAGTCCTAGGGTTATGATCCTATTTGGGCATATTTTGTGCATGGGTCCGGTCATAACAATATTCACGCAAATGACCCTTCCTATTGTAATAACTAATAAGTGCAATGGAATAGATTCACTTGTTTATGTTGATCGTTTGATTGTGCACGTGAAATATTTGCAAACAAATATGGTTTTTTTAGAAACATTTTACAAATGTGAAACTTTTTTTAAATCAAAATAAAATTTGGTCAAATGATCAAAACGAGCACAATAATCACACTTGAACACATGAACATGCTTATGATGAACAATAAGTGCATGTGTATGTGTGTGTAATGAGAAAACTTTATATGATGCACAACAAGAATTAGTATTAGATTTTTTAGATTTTTGTGCATCATAGCAAAATTTTGCAAGATGGTCTTTACGATCGCAAATAGAGCATTTATAAACTTTGATATACATGTGTGCATAGTGAGTGAGTGTTTTGAAATTAGTATTATGTGACTTTGCACACAAGTCCATAAGTTTGTTCTTATTATCAATGCATTTGTTTAAGGTTGAATCTAATGAAGATATCTGATTTTTCATGTGATTCAACTCATTATTAGACACATGCATTGGCAATTGAAGTAGAGCAAATATGATCATTCTTAAAAAAATTAAATTCATTTCTAATAGCTTCTACTTCTAATAAGGTGTCATTCTTCTCATGAGCTATATTAACAATTTTGGAAGTCAAGTCAATATGATCCAATTTTAGTTTTTCATTATTTTCTTTGATGATCATATTTTCTTTAGCAATAGAATCAAATTTAGAAGCTAGCATATCATGATCGGATTTTAACTCAACATGTTTGTTTTTTAAATTTATAAAATTATAATACAATTTGTTATAGGTATGCATTAATCTCTCATATGCACAAGCGAGTTCATTAATAGATAAATCACATTCGGATTCAGACTCGCATACCTCATTAGGGTTATCGCCTAGTGACCATGTGCATGATAAAACTCCAATAACACTTAAAGTGAAATCCGTCAAAACATGTCGGATCTCCTCCAAGTTTTCCTTGATGTGCTTTTATAAATACTCACAATTTGTAAGCACTCTCAAAATGAGCAAGCTTGTTAGATATAGATGAATCAAAAGTATTAAGCAAAAATTCTAATAAGAGCTTGTTCATTATAAATATTCTTTTATCATTATTGTTCCACTTGGATTTCTCCAATGTGGGCATAATATAAGCATGATCAATTATTTTTCATAAATTAAAACGTTTAGATTTAACAAATAGTTTAAATCTAACACATCATTGAGCATAAAGAAAATCATTAAATTTTGAAGCAATATCAATGACATAGTCTAAACTAGATGCACCGTGCATATCCATTATATAAATGCAAGCAAGATGAAATAATCACAAAACTAGATTAGCAATAAATCAAAATGAGGATCTTTGACTCTAGGGGATTAAGCCACAAATCAAAGAACACCAAGCTCTGATACCAAATGAAAGTACCCTACAGGGGGGTGAATAAGGTAATTGCTAATCTAATCCGATATTAATGTCAAATGAAAAACTTATTAATTATATCCTAGAAATATGATATACACAAGTGATAATTGCAAGGATGTATAGTTAAACAATGGACGAAATAAACATGAACACAAGAACAAGAGAGATAGTGCACAAATAACAATCGTAAACACAAGGCAAATGATCACGGAGTTCGGTCGACTCACGACCTACGTCTTTACTCCTTACCCTCGAGGAGAATCTCCACTGTCTAAAAAAACTACACAATCAGTTTTCAACGCTCACCGATATCGTTTACAATCTTACATAATTGTTAATACACAATAAACTTCTCTAAGTGTTGGCCTAGTCGTGTCACATTTCTCAAGTGCTCATTACTACCTCTCACTAGGATTTACAACCGACGCAACTTCTCTTGGAATTGACCATGTTTCTCATCATTGTGTATTACAACATGATCTCAACTATTAAGTACAATTAAATAATTTGTTCTCTAAATAAGGATGAAAACTCAATATAAGCTCACTCTCAATGTAACACTCTCACAACCCAAATACTATATGTGAAATTCCTAAGCTCAAATGTTGTGTGTGTAAACAATAAAATGAAATTTAACTCAAATCAATCTAGCATAAATATATAAGAAACAAAATGATAAATAGCTAGAAGATGAATTAAGAAAACTTCTCCAAAAACAAAAGATGTAAGTGTTGAGGATGAAAGCCTCAAGCTTGAAATTGAAACCCTTCTCTTGTGAAAACCTCTTACCATAAACAAAATTTTGATCTTTTAAACTTGAAATAAACAGTCCAAAAGCACATGTAAAACTCTTAAGAAAAACCAAAGCAAGTGGGGTATTTATAGCCCCAAAACTCAGCTCATCAAAAACTAGTCGTTGGCATGAAATACTCGATCGGTCGACTGAACAGTAATATCGGTCGACCGATGATCCGACTGTTGAGTTCTGGAAAGCGACACTCCGTCGGTCAACTGATAGAAGCTATTGGTCGACTGATGAGATGGCTCGGTCGACTGATGGACATCAGTCGACTGAGCAGAATTAAATTAGAAAATCCAGAATAGTTTATCGGTCTACTGATACAAGCCATCGATCGACTGATAAGCTGTTTGGGTCGACTGATAGGAATCAGTCGACTAAGCAGAAACAAATGATAATTCTAGAGGAGTTTTTCGGTTGACTGATGATCCTTATCAGTCGACTGAAAACATGCACTGAGACTTGATTGAACACTAAAGTTGAATTTCAAAGTACATTTAAAAATAACAAATAAATTCTAAAAATTATGAAACTTGGGGATATGTTTATAAACATGAATATAAACATGTTAGAAAAGAAAATTTTGAAATATCATTTCCTGTTTGTGAAAACTCATCATTTTGTAAGATCGGTCAAAACACAAAATCTCATAACACTTGATTTTGGACAAAGTAATTTCAAATAAGTTTGAAACACTTTTTAATAAACTAATAGACTTGTGGAAAGATATAAAATAGTGTAAACAAGTCTTTAATCCACAAACATATTATTTTCAAAACAAAGATGATAAATATAAAACGAATGTATATGTATATCAATATATCTATTGTTTCATATTTATATGGTTAAACTTGAAAACGATAAACCGAAAACGTGTGTGTGTAATATTTGAGCTCTTAAGTATAACACATAAAGTAAACACACCTAGACTAACAAAACACTATACCAAGCTATAGATCTTCAATAAGCTCGACTTGGTAGGATGAAGCTAAATAGAGAATCTTTGACTTGAATGCACAAATGGCTTCATTTCGATTCCGCCAACCTCCTTTGAATATTATCGTTGAGGCGCAATTCCATCTAAACTCCAACTGGATGTTCTTTGTGTAGAATACCTAACAAGCAAATACAAACACTCAACAAATGATGTTATTGTTAGGAATTGTTTGTTAATCATTAAAACTATAAATTAGATAGTTGGCTCATAAACATAAGACCTAACAAGCTTTTTAAGAAATTCCCTTTCCTTTTATCGAATCAGGGCCTTCTGCATGTAAACCACGCATTTTCTGCGAATTTGTACACTTGTTTTGAGTTGTATAATTTTTTTTGGCATTGCTTGGTGCATGTCATTTGCTACTGATGACATCATCTTTCCCTTAATCATCATAAGTCACCTACCGTCCGTCTGATGGACTTTCGCTATCCAAACTTGATGGTCTTATTGTGCAGTTTAACTCCTCCACTGAAATATCCGACTGAATTCTCACCAATAAGTTATCCCTCTGGTTCTATTTGCCATGCCTACTAATATGCTTTTCTTTTTGTTATTTTGTTTTGTACATAACTGAATGTCAGGTGATATTTGTATTGGTCAATATAGACTAAGCGCAGGCTAATTGTGCTGTTGTCTGACTCAGATTTTGATGTCCCATCTGCTGAAAATGATAGCTCGTGTCAAAGTGGTGAACCAGCAAGAACCAGTCACATGGTGAGGGGAACATGGTTGTCCAAGAGTAGCAAGCCCCATACATATGGGTTGTCCCCTCCATTATTGGCCCACCTCCGTTCTATTTTGAGGAGCAGTGACATTGAACTCCATGCTGAGTTTCATGGACAAGATGTAAGCCCCCATTTCCTCCAGTCTTCCCATTCAATTTTCATGATGCTTGCAACTGCATATTGTTTTCTTTTGGTATGGATTTAGACTAGGTTCATCTTATCCTGTACAGTACTGAATGCATGCATTGCTCGCCATTCATGTACGCTAGGTGCTGCATAGATTGATGTGAATTGCTTACCAAATGTTAAACACTAGTTTGACCCCAGTTAAACTAAACATTAAGTGAGCTTGGGACAGGTTTGAATTAGTTAGAAGATATAAAAAGGGTTTTTTTGATATCAGTCCCTTATATCTTCCAAATCTTGAGATTTGATCCTCAATCATTGAAAGTGCTATTAGGTCCCTTAAATTATATATATTCGTGCAATTTAGTCCCTCTAATTAGTTGACATTAATTTAAGGGGAATATTCTGTGAATGTCTAGCTTTTTGTATGGGGTTTCCAGTTATACCCCTCTGTTTTTACCAACCTGTTTAACGGGTCCCAAGACCCGCAAATCCAAAGGGCAAACTCAGCTCCCCTCATCTCTTCCATTGGTATATTTTCCTCCTAGCCCATTTCTCTCAAATTATAGAATATTGAAAGATGGGAACGGAGTGATGTTTGGGGTTCGTTTTTGTTTTTGGGGGAAGGGTTCCACTGGGGTATTTTAGTAATTGACCGTGTTGGGTTAAGAACTAACCAAACCGCAATTAATTATTAATAGTAAAACTAACTGAGGTTCTTAATTTTAAGAACCCATGTGATTGAAGGACCTAATAGAAATTTTAATGACGGAAAAATCTCAAATATTGGAAGATTTAGGAGACCAATATGGAAAATAAACTCCAGAAAAAATTTAAAAAAGAAGTTGGGCGTGGGTTGGGAATTGGAAAGGTTAAGCTGTCTTTGTGTTGGCCTTCCAACATCTGCTCAAGTTGTGCAAAGTAGAATATGATCATTTGCAAATCTAGATATCATTATGCACTGCTGATGCATGGAGCCTGAATGTGTAATCCATTTCCAAGTCGTTCCCATTGGGTTCAACTTTTGAAAGCAGCATGACTCAGATTTACCAAGTGATAAGAAGCATGATAAAAGTGTGCTCCGACCTTTTGATATATTTAAATGAGCTGCAATGTTTTGTTGACTAAAAGATTTTCTCTCTCTTCATATTAAGGTGTGTTCTCATCACGGTGAGGTGGGTGGGACATTAGTAGAATTGTGGATGCGGTTTCAAGCTAATTTGACAATATTCCATTATAGGAATGAGTAAATTTTTACAGCTGGTTGTTAATTTGATATCAATTCTATATGGTCATTTCTGAAACATTTTTCCTGATTTAAGCCTCTTTTGAAGGCTACGGAGCATAGGAAAAATCTTTCTTGGATAGGGAGGATAAAATTTAAGAGAATTTTTAGGGTGTGAGCTTTCATCTTTTTTATGCATTTGAGGAACTAATTGGTTTAATATTTGCAACTTATCCATGAAATATCTACAGATTATCTGATGCTGGTGGCACCTGCTGATCTTGCTTTTTCATGCATCATACTTATTATCTCTACATGTGTCTCAAGATGCCTTTTTCTCTCTCCTAAACTTCTCCCTTGTTCTCTTAAAAGCATAGCTCTCCAATATCCTGAAAAATATCCTTTATTGTTATTATTTTTTGGGATACAGGAAGAAACTGAAAGGGCTGTTCTCGATACGCTAATCTCGGTCTTTAGTCCCATGTTGGAGGGGCTCGGTGACACTAACGAAATTGATCGGTAAAACTTCCACCTCACGTGTGTATAGAAATGAAGTAATACCATTATTTATCTTTCTTTACAAGTATATCAATTACTTACACATTTCTTTAAAAAATCTTTGCAGAGAAAATCCCAGCTGGGACGTAAAGCTAGCATTAGACTACAAAGATTTGTTAAGAAGGATTATATGCTCTGTTCTGGACTCTTGCGCGGCTGGCATAAGAGAATTAGATTTGTCTCTAGTCCAACACTAAAAGGTGTTCTGAGTCACGCCGCACTTTATTAAACAAGGTACGTATGCTTATTTAGTCAGAAACCCTGTCATAATAAAAAACCAATATAATAGAATAAATCGGTATCTAATGATCATGACCGTGATTATTATTATTATTGTTATTATTATTATCATAACCTACCGGCCAGGAGAAAGCAGCCTATGAACTAACTTCATTAAAGTTATAGCAGGAATAATCATCAAAGACTGTGGCAATTGTATAATGGGTGGGTTTATGATGAGGTTGGCGTGATGGGATTCCATGTGAAAATTCGCTGTATGTGGTCTCTCTCTCTCTCTCTCTCTCTTGATTATGTTAGCTTTAAATTAAAGTTAGAAGAGTATGGACCATTCGTCTCTTGTGATTTTGGTTATCTGTTGGGCTTTTTAAGTTACTGCGTTCGTGTACGTGTTTCTTGAAGTGGGAATGTTGGAGGGGATAAATTAAAGGCAAATTATGAACCATTGTGGTGGATTGTTCCTTTGTCCACTTTGTGTGATTGTTATGGGATTTTAATAGTTTCCAGAATGTTCGCCATCGTGGAGCTTGCTAAAATTAAGTGGCTTTTTGACTCATGGATTGTGAATATATGTACTGAATAGTTTGGGAGATCAAAAGTTGTTGAGCGTGTAGAATATTTTTTCGGTCAGAATGATGAATTTTGTTGCCTTTTAGTTGGCATCTTTAATAAATGTTGTGGTCATAGGGCTTAAAGTTCTCTGATCCTCATCAGAAATGAAGTTAAAGAATGTAGTTTAAGTAGTTACTATAGTATAGTTTATATAATACATCAGTACCTCTTTTAAAGTATATTAATCTTCTTTGATATATTTGAACACAACAACAACAACAAGTCCGTATCTTAAATGTTTGGAGTCGACTATATGAATTATATTCTTTCCATGCTGCTCTATTATGGGTCATCCTCTCTGCTAAGCTGAGCATAACTATATCTTTTTTGATTGCTTCCAATCAAGTTCTTTTAGCTCTACCTCTTGATCTCTTTGCCCCATTAGCTATAAAATCATCAAATTTTCTAACCGGTGCATTAAAAAGTCTACGTTGTATATGAGCATACCATCATAATCTATTCTTTCTCATTTTATTCTTAATAGGAGCAACCTCTAATTTGTTGCGGATGTATTCATTTCTTATCCTATCTTTTAGTGTATACCCACTAGACCATCTCAACATTCTCATTTATGCTATACTCAATTTTTGCACATGTTTTTTAATTTTTCAATATTCTGAACTATAAAACATTGTTAGTTTTATAACTATCCTATAAAAATTTTCTTTCAAGTCTCATGGGTATGTTACAATCACACAAGACTCCTGAAGCACTCCACTTTAATCATCTTGATTTTGTTCGATTGGCAACATCATCTTCAATCTCATCATCATCCCGAATGATTGATTCTAAATAATGAAATTGATTACTTTTAACTATCTCTTGGCCATCAATATGTACTATAGGCTTTTTTTCTTTTAGTTTCAATAGCTTGCCTTCACCTTTTTACTTTAGAAATTATATATGTTCTAATTTCGTCAACTAATATTATATCATCAGTGAATAACATACACTGTGGTACTTCATTCTGAATATGCCTACTAAGTTGGTTGATAACTAAAGCAAAAAAGATGTGGCCTTAAGGCTGACCCTTAATGTAAACTTACGGTTATAAGAAATGACTTATTTTCTCCTTTATTAGTTCTTACTTTAGGTGTTACTCTATCATACATATCTTTAATCACTTCAATATATAAAATAGATTCGTGTTTGTTTTCTAAAACTCACCACATTAACTCCCTAATTACTCTATGATAAGCTTTTTCTAGGTCAATGAATATCATGTGT
>NC_033798.1:129389754-129399776 GCF_001876935.1 Asparagus officinalis | reverse complement strand
CCCCCCCCCCCAAATATTTCTCCATCAGCCTTCTCAAAATTTGTATGGGCTCCATTGTTGATCTCTCGATCTTAAAACCGAATTGATTTTCAGATACACTTGTCTCTTTTCTTAGCCTTTGTTCTCTTTCAAAGTTTTATTATACGACTCATGAGTTTAATACCACGATAGTTTGAACAACTTTGTATATCTCTTTTATTCTTGTATATCGGAATCAAGTACTAATCCTCCACTCATCCGGTATTTTCTTTGTCTCCATTATCTTATTAAATAATTTGGTCAACCATCCTAATACTGTATCTGTAGGCTATAAAAATTGCCTCAAACAACGGGAAAATCTAAAAACCCGCCTGTATGGGTACGCCTGCACGCAGAAGGGCCAAGCAAACTCGCTTTAATCGTCGAGCTCGCCATCGAGAGCTCAAGCTCGTCTGCATGCTTGACTCGCCAGCACAAGTCAAGTCCACTGAAGCGCTGAAGTTCGCTAGCACGAACGAAGCTCGCCTGTATGCTTGACTCGACAGCACGGGTCAAGACCGCTCAAACGCTGAAGTTCACCAGTACGAACGAAGCTCGCCTGCACATCCAGGCCATCATCTGTCCGCCTGCAAGTTCGCCAAGCTCGCCATAGCACTAGGCGGCTATGATGTCACGTACATGGATGAACCTTCCCATTTCCCACAACGTGAGAGGCGGGGAGTACAATACTCCGCACCCATCAGGTAACCTCTCACAGGACAAGTGGGAGACATAGTATCTCTCAACATGGTCACATCCCATGATTCAAGAGAGTGACCATACTGTCTCTTCCCTATTTAAGAGTCTCTCCTGGCTACGTGAAAGGGGTTCGCTTTTCGGTTGATTAGCTCACTTCTCAGTTGGCTGGCGACCCGCTCTTTGCATTGTTCTTGCATTGTAGCTTCTTCTTCCGGCTTTCGGCCTTGATAACCATTAAGCTCGGGAACTCGAACTCAGTCAACACGAGCTTCTACTGCGTACTGAATCTCGCCTGTAACTTCGCTCGGATCGTCCAAGGGAAGCAAACTCGGTTCCGATACTGAGGGAGGCGTCCTATCGCTATCAAAGACCCCACGTTAAACAAGGAGGGCATTCCCTCCGTTTCTGTTGTAACTTTGATTCATTAGTTTATAATAAGCTATTCTTATCAATACAAACGAGATCCCTATTTTGGGAAATCAAATTTTACACCTACAGTATCCCCAAGACATTTCCAAACGTTAATGGAGATATTATCTGGTGCTACGACTATTTTATTTTATTTTTATTTTCTTTAGTGCATCTTTGATATCATTGACCCTGATTTTTCGACAATATCTATAATTTTTGTCATCTATTATATTGCCAAATTCTCTATGTTGCTCGCCTATTTGGTTATCATTAAATAATTTGTGAAAGTAACTCCTCCACCTCTCTTTTATTTCCTCATCGGTTACTAGAACGCTTTGATCATCACTCTTAATACATCTAATATTACCTAAGTCCCTACTTTTCCTAAGGTGACACCTTAGATTCCCACCTAAGGATGTAGCCTAAAATCATATCATTCCCTAATTTTTTTTGTGATACGTTCCGTTGAACTTGATCTACACGTTCTTAAACCCAAACACATTAATTTTGGGGTGAACCCGTCGTGTTTTGACTCTTCGTTGAGCCGTGCAAAAAGTTCTATTCATTCGAAACCGTTAAAATTGCGGTGAGTGGATAAGGGTCAAAACACGAAGGGTTCACCTCAAAATTGGTGTGTTTGGGTTTAAGAACGTGTAGATCAAGTTCAACGGAGTGGATCGCAAAAAAAAAGGGAATGATGTGATTTTAGACCGCATCCTTAGGTGGGAATCTAAGGTATCACCTTAGGAAAACATTTCCCTATATATATATATATATATATATCATAAGTATTGTATTTAGTCTTTCTAACCGTTCTTTTTTGCTTCCTTCCTTACTAGCTTATATTTCTCAAAATGTTCTTTACTCCTACGCTTTTGCCAATTTTTATATAATATTTTCTTCTCTCTAATCGTTTTTTGCACTTCTTCATTCCATCACCAACTCTCCTTACCATCTAACATATAACCTTTAGATTCCCCTAGAATATCTTTTGCTAGCTTATATCTTTTTAAGTTTGACCATTTAGTTCTTAGTTTTTTTTTTATCCATATGCGTTTTTCTTTTTCATTTCTTAATAGAAAAGTCTGATACCTTCAACTTATGTTATGTAGTTAAACTCTCTTCAGATATAGTTTTACAATTTTTGCATGATAACCGATCCACTCTTCTAATAAAAAAAGGTCTATTTGAGTATTATTAGATCCACTTTTAAATGTTATCAAGTGTTTATTTTTTTTTCTAAATTATGTTTTTGCTATTATCAAATCATACGATGTTGCAAACTTTAAAATTGATTCTCCCATATCGTTCTTATCTCCATACCCAAAACCTCCATATATCCTCTCATGCCTAATAATATCCTTACCCACATCTACTCCACTATATTTGACATATTTGAACGATAGTGAAAATATGTAATTTTCTAAAGGTTTAGATAACTATAACATATTCAAGATTTGGTAGAGCACATCATTCCTTAAAAAAATTGTTGAGCCATTTTTCTACTTAGTATTTGAGACCTATACGAAATTATTTATTTCTCGGAACTACTTAATAATTGTGTACACCTATGTTCAGCTCAACCAACCCTTAGACCTAACATTATAAATAACCAATCCCGAGTCTCATGAAAAGTTTTTTATTTTCTTTTTGGATTTAGTTTCACGAAGACCTTGTAGCAAAAAAAAAACCAAGTCTTGTCTCATATGAAAGAGAACCTCTAAAACTAGCACGCGTATCACATTGAATCCAGCATGCGTGTCAATATTAAATTCGAGCCTAATATGAACCGAATACATTTTGGAAGTTCTCATCAGAAGAAGCGTGATCAATTAAATTTTTTTTTAATTTAATGTAGTTGAAGAAATTATCAAAGCGGCTCAAAAGACGAAGAAGTGCCAATCAACGTCCAAAATAGGGGTCTGCAACAAAACAAAGTGGCCACTGTGATCCAAGTGCGGACTGATTGCAACCCTGACACAGCCTCTCACCACCAAATCCACCTAGGCCACGTCACACCAATAGTGGTTGTTGGTTTCCCCTGTGGGACCCAAAACTTGATTGGATTTGGCAGCTGCCAATTCCACCGAAGCTCTACAAATTACACAACACGCAATCTAGATAAGAGTAAAGAAAAATTCCCCAAAAACCCAAAATATGGGAGTAACGGGGGATAGTTGAGGTATCCCCTTCTATTGCATAATGAGCTGGTTATCATTAATAATGATCAGCTCATTATGCAATAGGAGGAGGATACATTATCTGTCTCCTCCTGTTGGTCCCATATTTTGGGTCCCTGTAACAAAGCCATAGAGTAAAACAAGAGTTTGTATTAGACATTAACTGTTTTTGTCTATTAGTAATGTGGTTAATAATTTTGAGTTTAATGATAAAGCGAAGCAATCTATAAACGCTCAACTACGCATCACTCTTTATCCGACTAATATTATTAAACGAATAGAACAAACTTCTAGAAGGGAGCAAAATAAGCAACAAATATATCTTTGTTATGAAACAATTAAATGATGCGGATGTCCATTTAGTTTCCCAAAGGGATTGATACATGTATTACCTCCTGATATTCTCTATGAGTAATTAATATGATTCATGTATCATCATCTTAGTTTGTGTATAAATAGAGGCATTCTTACCTCACTTTGTAAGGAGAAATTGAGGAAATAAAATTCTTTCTATTTCTTGTCTACTTTCTCTACTCTACTTTATTAGTTTTACAACACGTTATCAGCACGAGACTCTACCATTGAAACACTCCATTTCAAGTCCATTAGATTCATCGTTGGGCATGTGTTCATATTTGGGTAAACCTTTGAGGTAAAATTTTTCTTTCCAATTCAATTCATTTTTCACTATGACTAACCTTGCAAAACAAGAATTTATGCCTCTTGATATTTCTAGAAAGAACTACTTATCTTGGATGTTAGATGTTAAAATACAACTTGCTGCAATGGGTCTTGAAAATACTATTGTGGAAGAAAACGAGACATCAAATCAAGACCGTGCCAAAGCTATGATTTTCATTCGCCATCATTTGGATGAATGATTAAAAACTGAATATCTAACTGTGAAAGAGTTAGAACTGAAGAGAAGTAATTGTCGATAATGCATTTGCATATAATGTACCACTTGATATTATGAAAAGAAGACGAGGATCATGAACCCAGATCGGTTGACGAATGTCGGTGAAGAAATGATTGGTCAAAATGGAAAGATGCGATCCAATCTGAATTAGATTCACTAGCTAAACGAAAAGTTTTTGGATCTTTAGTCCAAACACCTGAAGGTGTAAAGCCGGTAGGATATAAATGGGTATTTGTGAGGAAAAGAAATGAGAAAAATGAAATTGTGAGATACAAAGCAAGACTTGTAGCCTAAGAATTTTCACAAACACTGGGATTTGATTATGATGAGACATATTCTACAGTAATGGATGAAATTACATTTAGATAACTTGTGAGTTTAGCAGTACATGAAAAACTTGATATGCGTCTGATGGACGTTGTTTGCGTCAAAAGTCAACTTTGTTATGGAATTCATTATATCTTCGGTCGATTACAACAAATTCAAGAAATAGTCTTTTATAAGACCTCTTACACAACAAATGAAAATACAACTCTTGAGCAAACAAACGCAGGATCGTTGTTTGAGATCGCCTGCTTGCGTGGGATCTTTGCCGTGCTCGGGAGCCGCTTTAACTCGTGGACCACCGAATCACAGATTCTGTAGAACCGTGAGCGGTTTAATGATTCTTCCTTCGTTTATCGAAGTAAGAATTTGAAGCGAATATCTTATCGATGTAAGATGTTCACTCTTCTAAAGATCAAGTCAGAGCTTAGATCTCTAGAATCGCCAGAAACTTCTTGAGGATGTTTGTGCCAGAAGGAAGACTCTCTTTCTTGCTCTAATTCACCAAAAACTCAACGCTCTTGCTCAAATCTGCCTGGAAATGCTCAGCCTCTGTCAATGATGAGTCCATAGGCGGGTATTTATAAGCCTCCTTAATAAAACTGAAGAAATAGCCGCATCAACAAACTGCTTCTTTAGCGCCGTGCAGTTGATGCTGTGCGCTAAAGGCCGGACATCGACACTGCGAGGTCAAAGAGCGCGGCAGTCGATACTGCGCGCTAAGGGGCAGTCGTAAAACTGCGCGCGCTAAGTCCGCCGCGCTCAAGGGAGCAGCCATCCTGCCTGCCCGGCCTAAAGGGCAGTGTACACCCACCGTTCATACGTTGTTGAAACAGTTTCTACCCACACCTTTAACCACTTTTCGTGCGTTTAACTGCTGTCCACGTCAACACACGTGTTCTATTCTGTTCATTAGCCGCCACGTGGACTTTCAAATAATCATCAATAACTGCATTATAACCGCCCCCACAAGCCAACTTCTTTAACATAGCCGCCGGCACCCTAGGTTCGCAGCCGCCTTAACCCGCGCACTACTGTGTCGCCGCATTTAGCTGCGACACTATGTGCCTGTCGCGCCTTAGCCGCGACACCTTGGTCTCCGCCCCCTTACCCGGCACCAGGTCTTGCCCGCCGCCATGCATTGCTCGATGACGCCGTATATTGTTCTCTATTGTCGTCTTTAGTAGTGTTTGAATGTCTGTAGCATGTTTTGGTCGCCTACAGATACCCCCTCAGATAGTATCTCAGACTCATCACTTTATAGAAGAGGGTCTGAGACACCTTCGATATGATAAACTCTCCCTGCAATCCTTCTAGTGCTTTCGTTGAGCGAAATGCGTGCAATGGGTCTGCTGAATGACTCAATCCTTGACTTTTCTTTTTATCTTTAGTTATTCAGTGCTTGCTTAGAATAGCCTAAGATTCCTCCAGTGCGCTCTATCGCTTAGGCCCGTCGTCGAAGTCTTGAAATCAGAACTTTGTTAAACGAATGAGTAAAATAGTTATATCTACATATGCCTCTATTGGCAGTTGTTCGCGAAATAGTTTTAACCTCATATACCCGTTGGGGAACGTATCCAGTTATCTAAGAATATTTCGAGTGATATTCTCCAGAAACTTCATTTCTTGATGCGTAGCGAAACATTTTAGATCGTGTTACTATGGGAATATGATCTCTTTTTTTGCGTAAGGTGAACCCGATGATGGAGAGGAAGAATTTCTAATATCTTATCTCTGGTTCTTGTTTGTTGTGTAGAGCTAAACCCGGAATGGAGACTGAAGATTTAATTTCTATCTCCTGGTCTCTTGTTTGTGGCTAGAGAAACCCGATGTTGGAGCAGAAAGAATTTTATTCTATCTCCTGTGCCAAATGGAACTCAATGTGGTATCTCCACTTAGCAGAATCTGATTGTTTAATAATCTTAATGTCACAGTTTGATTATCAACTTAAAAATGGACCTCTCTCATGAAGGAATGCCAGAGGGTTTTGGTTGTGTTTGACAAGTGAGCAGTTTTGAGACGATCCTAACTGTTTAAAAGTTTGATCCGTTCAATTTGTGGACCTTCTCGTTCATGGAAGGAATCGCACAGGAGATTTTGTCTTCGTCCCTAAGTTTAAAGTTGACAAACTAAAAAAATGAATTTGCAGACGATCCTTAACTGTTTAAGGTTTGATCGTTCAATGTGGACCTCTCGTTCATGCGAAGGAATTGAGAGCGGGATTGTGTTTGAGTCCTAAACCTCGTTTAAAAGTTTTGACCAAATCGGAATTTGAGACGATCCAACTGTTAAAGGTTGATCGTTCATTTTGCGGGACCTCTCGTCGTGGAAGAACTCGACAGGGGATTTTTGCTTTGGCCCTACTGTTAAAGGTTTGACCATGTGGCGAGTTGAACATCCTAACTATTTAAGGTGTGTATCGTTCAATATGTGACTCTCGTTCATGAAACGAATCGAGAGGTGATTTTAGTTTTGTCCTAACTGTTGAAGTTTGACAATTGGGCGACTGAGACGATCCTAAACTGTTTAAAGGTCCTTGATTCGTCTCAATTATTTGGACTCTGCGCTCAGCGAAAGATCAGAGGGGATTTGGCTTTGGTCCTGACTGTTTAAAGTTTGACATGGAGTTGAGACGATGCCAACTGTTAAGCGTTTATCGTTCAATATGTGGACCTCTCTTCATTGGAAGAATCGAGAGCGTGATTTTGGCTTTTGCGTCCTAACTTTGCAAGGTGACCAAATGCGGCGACTCTGAGACGATCCTAACTGATTAAGCAGTTGTTGATCGTTCAATTTGCTGAGATCTCGCGTTCATGAAAGAATCGAGAGGGATTTTAGTTTGTCCTAAACTGTTGGAACGGTTTGACCAAAGGGACTTGAAGACGATCCTAACCTGTTTAAATTGTTGATCGTCAATTGTGGACCTCTCTTCATCGAAAGAATCGAGAAGCTGATTTGGCTTGGTCCTAACTGTTTAAAGTTTGACCATTGGGAGTTAGCACGATCCTAACTCTTTAAAGTTTGATACGTTCAATGTGGCACCTCTCGTTCATGGAACGAAGCAGAGGGGCATTTTTGTTTTGGTCCTAAACTGTTGGAAGGTTTGACCAAATGGGATTGAGACGATCCCTTAATGTTAAAGGTTGCATTTCCCCCGTTCAATTTGTGAATCTCTCCTTCATGAAACGAATCGAGGAGGGTTTTATTTGTGTCCTAACTGTTTGAATAGTTTGACCAAATGGGGACTTGAGACGATCCTAAATGTCTTAAATGTTTGAATTCGTTCAATATCTGTGACTCTCGTTCATGGAAGAATCGAGAGGGGATTTTGGCTTGTGCCTCCAACCTGTTATAGTTTGACCTATGTGAGAGTTGAGACGCATCCTAACTGTTTAAAGTTTTTGATCGTTCAAATGTGCTGATCCTCTCGTTCATGGAAGGAATCGAGAGGATTTTGTTTGGTCCTAAACTGTTGCGAAGTTTGACCAAATGGTGGACTTTGAGACGATCCTAATTGTTTAAAGGTTTGATCGTTCAATTTGCTGGATCTCTCGTCTCATGGAAGAATCGAGAGGTTTTGGCTTTGTCCTAACTATTAAAGTGTTTTACCAATTGAGGTTTTTGGAGGGAAGATTGATTAAGAAGTGATCGATCCATCTCAGCAAAAGAGTATTCGGAAATCACCGGGATGTCAGTGTTATCCACTTTGTTATAATGATCGTTTTCCTAGAAAAATTACATAGCTATCCTTCCGAAACTTCCCATACAAGAACACATCCACCCCCACTGATTCGATGAAACTGGTCTAACATCATAACGAGTTACATTAACCGGGGTTATCCTTAAGAATCATTACATATAAAAATCTCCCAGGAACTTCCCGTCCAAGAGTGGTGAAATAGTTTAGACTCATATACCTATGGAGTACGGGAGCAGTTTATACTCGATATACTCTTTGAGTGTTGAGAAGCAGTTTATACCGTATACTCTTCGAGTCGACATGAAGCAAGCAGTTATACTCGTATACTCTCGGAGTAGTGGAAAACAGTTTATACTCGTGTATTCCAATGGAGATATTGAGAAACGCAGTTTATTACTCGTATACTCTTCCGGCTGATATGAGAAGAGTTTATACTCGTATACTCTTTGGGAGTTGCGGGAAACAGTTATACCGTGCACCACGTTGCGTGATGTCGCTCTTACCTCGACTTCTTTCGTCTTATGACGCCCGGAGTCAATGTAGCTTGGATCTTGTTTTTGAGTTCCCAAAGCACAATCTCGTGAGATGAAGAAACCCTTTCTGTGTACGCACAGTAATTTGGCAATCGTAATCCTCTTAGCTCCATCCTATGATTCTTACATAGGTGTGTAGGCTGTCAAAAATCACAATAGATACTTATTCAAACAAGCTGCGACCAACGGAGCGTCGACAATCAGGACGACTTCCCAATCACTGCATCCGCAATCCACAATGCCACAAGCGCCCGACCTCCACCTCTGACAGATGATTGATCTTGATGGCTGTGACAACAGCATGGCTAATATCGTAGCAACTATTAGAGATGCCTGATGAGCAGCTCAGACGATTCAGAAATAAAAGATTGACTCATTTGCAGTGAGTGCTTGTAGAGAGCTATGGCGCGAATATTCATCTTTAAGACACTATGGATGTTGATTCCCGCTTAAGAACTCCTACAACAAAGAACTACAATCAATAGCTTTCGTCGTGATCGAAAGCGGACAAAAGAGGACTTTCACATCAGATCGAGAAGTTACAATCCAACGACACTTCCACAACTGATGAAAACTCTATGCAGCCAGTCCTTCCAATTACAGTGAGTTACATCTCGACGGCCTTTCACACCCCACAATAACTAAAGCCAATCTACTGGACAACGGTCCTGCAACCGGCCTCTAATCGAAGAAGTTACAATCAGCCTACTCCTCTGAAACCGGGTGTCATACCCGCGTCTAACTTTGTGAATGAAGCGACCCTCCTCGTTCAAGCCACGCGACCCTCGCTCGGCACAGCGTCGTAAGCCACAGCGACCCTTCGCGTCGTCAAGGCCACGGCGCCCTGCGTCTTCAATCCACGGCGACCCTCGCTCGTCAAGCCACCGCGACCTCGCGTCGTCAAGCCACCGCACCTCGCTCGTCAATCCACGCGACCCTCGCGTCGTCAAGCCACAAGCGACCCTCGCTACGTCAATCCACGGCGACCCTCGCCGTCGTCAAGCCTACAAGCGACCCCCGCTTCCGTCAACCACAGCACCTCCGTCATCAAAGGCCACAAACCAAACATGACCCGGACCCTCGTTCAATTGTGTTCCAGCTAACTACCCAATTCGCTTCTCATCAAAGAACACGAAGTTGAGGTTCTTGAACGCCAGATTGGTGTTACTCACTCAAAATAAGTCGAACTTCCAAAACCTTTACCACTTTCTGAGCGATATTCGCCACTAGAGCTGTAT
>NC_033798.1:129379422-129388754 GCF_001876935.1 Asparagus officinalis | reverse complement strand
GACAGGGAAAGAAGCCTGCCAAACCTTCTCTCTCGAACGGAGACAGGACGAAGGACGATGAAGAGCTCCTTCCAACTAATAAAGAGGACGAGACTTCTGAGGAGGAGTATGTGGATATAGATACTGACCAAGAAGAACTTGATGCAGGTTTGTTATGCTCTTTAACCTTCTTTCTCCATTTCAATTGGTATCAACGAACTGACTCTTATCACCCCAGGTAGGACAGTCGATGAGCACGAGTCACTCGCTTCTCGTTATGCGAGATCCAGGCTTAGTGGCCAAGCTCCCACGCATGTTGAGACGCGTGGCAAGTCCATGCATGAATGACCCATTGGTTTTATGAGGGCTGATACTCCGAAGAAGAAGAAGACTGCTCATAAACCACACGTCGGCCAGCGTCCCTATGGAGTGGATTTAGGAGACATCGCCGATGGAGAGGAAGGTAACATTTCGTCGTTTTCATTGCTTTAAGATGTCTCACCTTCTGGGATTCGTAATCATGTTTTATGTTCCAGGGTACTATGACGAGGGCGAGCTTCTACCGGACCCCGTATTCACTGATTCTGATAATATGGATAACTTCATGCAGCAAATGTGCGACGCTATTCGGGATGGTTCCCTGGGTATTGATACGAACCTTGACACCGAGCAGGCTAATAGTGTCAAGCCCACCACTCTATGTCCAGGTATATCTAAATCCGATGATACCCTCATCGAGTAGCATTTGGCGGAGTTAGAGAAATCAGGATTCATTATTTTTTGTGCCTCGCATTCTTTCAGATTTCCTGAAGAACTCAAGCATGGATATTGGGGAACAAGGATCTTCTGTTCCGGCTGCAGGTACTTCTGAGCTTTTCCTTCTTTCCCATCTTCTTGTATATATATCCAACACTTAAATTATTCTGCAGATGTCGTGATAGAAAAGCCAGTTGAGGATCAGACCTTTCATGATGTGGGTTTCGAGGAACAGAGGTGTGCCTCTGCACCAGGTTTCTCGGGACCCGACGCTGGATTATTAGTCGATATGCTGGCTGAGCAGGCCACCAGAAGAATAGTGGGACCACCCTTTGAGAGTGATTCATTCACAGGTATATATCTGATTTCTTTCATTTTGCCTGATCCTTTGTCTGACTAAGGAAGGATTAATATTACAGTGCCAGTCATTAGGACTGATTCAGTAAGACTCCCCAGCACATCTAGTTTACCTCAGAGTGACGAACTCGCAGGTATGCAGACGACCTTTGGATGTCGTGTTCCTTTTCATTTATCTGATTTTTTTTTGACTAATAGAGGGGTGTAATCATAGGACCAGCCACTGGGACTGATACCTTTATGACTTCTGGCATCCCTCTTGCATCTGAGGACGATGGATTTGCAGGTATGCATACGATCTTATCATCCCGATTTTCCTTATTTGTCCAAATTTTCATTTTGACTAATAAAGACATGTAACTCTAGGACCAGCCGTTGTGCCTGATGCCACTACAGTTTCTGGGACTGATAGTTTGCCTGAGAGCGGTGTCTCCCCGCCACAGCCGAGAGGTATGACCGATTTGCCTACAGGGGTTGATATACCCTCCATGACTCCTCCTGCAGTTATTTCGGAACCTGTCGGATCTCAGCCTGAGGGGACCTCCGTTGGCATCGGTATGCTCGGAATTTGCCTTTAAATTTCCTTATCGTATTCGATAATCTCTTAACTTTCCATATTGTTGTTTGTAGGATCCCGATCATCTCTATATGAGCATGTTCGCGCCCTCTTGGCCGATACCGATCCAGACAGAGACATTTTCCGTACAGACCTCAGCTTTTTTACCGCTTTTTTTAACGGCATGATCGAGAAACTGCTTCATCGAGGATATTGTTTTGATCAGTTCAGGCGTTCCTTTTCTCGTCACATGATGATGTTTAGAGAAGAAGGATATCCGGAGTTGGCTGATTCCTTCATTGCCGATTTTGCTGCTCTGGAGTCGGAGATCCGAGAGTTGAAGGAATTGAAGGCTAATGGAGCCTCTTCCTTCGTGTCCTCTCAGATGGAGCATAGGCTGGCACAGTGGCGCGACCTGAGATTTTCCATCGGCAGTGAGCTTCAGTCACATGAGCATTCAGTTACGCAGCTGATGGCTACCGTGGCGAGGAGGGATATAGATAGAGCCGAGTTACTCCGCTCTTTGGATTCCGGCCGTGAGGAAGTGGCTAGGTTGAAGAAGGCCTTGAAGCACGCCGAGAAGTCCATTACTATCATTGCAGAAGACCTGGCTGGAGTAGAGCATTCTCGTGGACAGGCCCTCGAGAAGCTAGGATCTACACAGGAGAGATTGATGAAGCTGAAGAATGAAGCCGTGAAGATCTTGAGCAGTTCTGAGGAATCCGTCTGAGCTGGCCTGCAGGCAGAACTTGAGCAGAGTTATATAGATAGGCTTTCTAGTTTAGAGTCTCATGTTCTTAGCCGTCAGCTGCCTTCGGGCTAACGAGCTTTTTATTGTATGCTTTGACTTGATCTATTAATAGAGACTCCGCATTTGATTCCTTTATGGTATTTCTTTATTTATTTTGAACTCAGCGATGATAAGATTTACAGGATTTTTGGCAAACCCCCAGCCATCAACGGGTTTGATATGTCTTTACCGATTACCGTTTGAATCGGACTAGCATGTGAATTATTAAAACCCGTCTCACATGTAACGTTGTGCTAAGAGAATTGTTTTTCTTAGGCTTGATGCTATGACTTTGAATACATAAACTTAACCATTTTTTTTATAGGGAAAAGGTACCCCGCGCCGTGTACTAGACGACGACTTATCCCTTCTTAGGCTTCGGGATAAAATTCCCCAGGTTTAGACCTTGGTGTCTTTTTCAATCGGTGAAAGACTAAACCGGCCATGCGTGTTAGACATAGACTTTAGAATTTTTGGCAAACCCCCAGCCCTCAACGGGTTTGATATGCCTTTACCGATTACCGTTTGAATCGGGCTAGCATGTAGATTGTCTAAATCCGTTCCGCATGTAACGTTGTGCTGAGAGAGTGAATTCTCCGAGACTTTGTGCTATGATTTTGAATACATAGGCTTCGTCCTTGTTACGGGAATAGGCTACCCGGCAATACGTGTTAGGTGTTGACTCATCCCTACTTAGGCTTCGGGATAAAATTCCCCAGGTGTAGACATTGGTGTCTTTTTCAATCGGTGAAAGACTAAACCGGTAACGCGTATTAGGCGTAGACTTATCTCTATTTAGGAGTTGAGATAAAATTCCCCGTGCACCAAGTGCGCGGATTGGAAGTTGAAAATTATGTCCTTTATCAGAATAAAGACGGATTGGGAAACGGGAGAGGAAGAATTTTATATTCTATCTCCCGGGACTGAAGAGGAAGAATTTTATATTCTATCTACAGTAGGAAAGGAAACTCAAGGTGGGATCTCCACCCCCAGAATCCGAAAAGATGAAACTAAGAGTGGGATCTCCACTCCGAGAATCGAAAAAGTTCAAACGGCCATAACTTTTATAGGATTGGTCATTTGAATCAAAAGAATCCCTCATTTATTGAGGGGAAAGCCCAATTTCGACCCTAACTTTTATAGGTTTGGTGGAAAAAGGAACAAAGACGGATTTTCGTTTATCGAAAAGGAATGACTCGGTCTTAGTCCTAACTATTTGTAGGCTTAACTAAGTGAGATCGGGAACAATCCTAACTTTTATAGGTTTGATTGTTCAAATTGAAAGTGGACCTCTCGTTCATGGAAGGAATCGAGAGAGGAATTTGGCTTTGGCCCTAACTTTTATAGGTTTGACCTGAAAGCAAAGAAAGTGGAATACAGGTAGCAAAGAAAGTGCCAACTCGTATTATCACTCAAAGGAAGACTTTAACGCTAGGTGATTAGGACCTAACATGTTGAGTCTGAGAATAGTATCTTTTCAGGAATTTGCCATTTATTGGCATCATAAGCCGGTCACCATCCTTGGTGACTAAGCGATATGCGCCGCTCGAGTAAACTGTCTCTACTACGAATGACCCTTCCCATTTGGGTTCAAATTTGCCATTCTTCTTGGAATTAAGGCTCATAGGCCGCCTTTCAGCTAGAACCAAATCCCCCTCTTTGAAGCTTCGTTGTCGAACCTTTTTGTCGAAAGCTCGAGAGATTCTGGCTTGGTAGAATTCGATATGTTGTTGAGCTTCTAAACGCTTCTCATCTAGCCTTTCAAGTTCTTCAAGGCGCTTCTGATGTTGCTCTTCGGTCGTCATTTGAGTCGCGAGGGCGATTCGAAGTGACGGGATCTGAATCTCAACGGAAGAACGGCTTCACATCCGTATACTAGCGAATATGGGGTCGCTCCCGTCGGTGTGCGCACCGTGGTACGATAGGCACATAGAGCCGCACCAAGCTTGTCATCCCAGTCTCATTTATTAGTTCTCACGAGTTTCGACAAAAGCTTTATGATGGTCTTATTGAAGGCTTCGGCCAATCCATTCGCTGTGGGATTGTAAGTTGTCGAAGAGATATCCTGAATTTTGAATTTTTCACAAAACCTGATGAAGGCGTTGCTGACGAATTGATGACCGTTGTCATGTATGATTCGTCTTGGGACACCATGCCGGTAGATGATATGGTGCTTGATAAATGCTATGACGTTGCTTGTTTTAACTTCTCTGAGCGGAACTGCTTCAGCCTATTTGGAGAAATAATCGGTAATTGCCAGGATGAACCGGTCACCTTTGACTGGCGGGGGATTTATAAGACCAACAATATCCATTCCCCAGGTCTCGAACGGCCATGACGTAACCGAAGGATGCAGATGCTCCGGAGGTTGATGCATATAATTCGCGTGTACTTGACACGCCTGACACTTTCGGGCATATGCGACTGCATCACTCATCATGAAAGGCCAAAAATACCCCATTCTTCCCATTCTTCTGATGCGATCATAAAGCTTGGGGCCAGGCTGGTGTGCACCACACTCTCCTTCATGTGCCTCCCTAAGGACTTCTTCAGCCTCTTTAGTCGATAAGCAACGCAATAGCAAACCATCGTACCCCCTGCGGTATAACATTCGATTCTCCGTGTTATAGTAGAATCTTGGCGCTCTTCATCGGATTGACTCTCTTTCTTTCATGTCTTCTGGTAGGATTCCATGTAAGACGTAATCGATGATGGGGAAACGCCAATCTCGGGGTTCAAATTCAACTTGAGTTGAGTGTGCTTCCTTACTATCTTCTTCTTCGCTATCTTCATTATAGATCGGCACTAGGAGTTGATGAGCCCTCACTGTAACAAACTGTTCTGTTTCAGGAGGTTGTGCCAGAGCTACGGCCAATGCCGCTAACGCATCTGCGTAAGTGTTCTGTAACCGTGAAATATGTTCGATAAAGAATCCTTCGAACGATTCTGCCATCTCCACTGCCATCTTATGGTATGGTATTAAATCTTGGCTTCGGACCTCGTACTCTCCCTGAACTTGTTTAACTATCAGTTGAGAATCGCCGAAGGCTTCGAGATACCCCACCCCCAATTCTTTAGCGAAACTGAGTCCTATGAGTAATGCATTATATTCGGCTACATTATTTGAGCACGGTTCGGTCAATGAGTAAGCTCGAGGCATCACGTGTTTTCCTGGGGAAACTAAGACAACTCCCACTCTGGAAGAAATCTTAGAACTTCCAGGAGCACTTGCTACATTAGTTGCTCGTGAAGCGTCGTCGAAGTATAAACGCCATACTTGCTGGTGTGAAGTTGTGTTGACTTCGTGGGTTTCATCGGGTAGGTCGTCATATATCTCGGCGGTGTCCGTAGTTGGATTAGCTGCCAGGAGATCACAGATGGCCTGTCCTTTTACTGACTTCTGTTGTTTAAAATGTAAGTCATATTGGGACAAGAGTAAGGCCCATTTTGCTAACCGCCAGTTCATGAAAGCTGGTTGAGTCATGAATACTCGGACTGGGTTAACTTTAGAGATGACATAAATGGTCTGTCCAACCAGGTAATGCCGCATCTTCTGAATAGCGAACACTAAAGCGAGGCACTCTCTCTTGATCATGGGATATCGAGATTCAGCGCCTACCATGGTTCGGCTTAAATAATATACTGCCTGCTCATGACCGTTTGTAGGCTGTCTAAAAATCATAATAGATAGTTGATCCCTATCAAAACATCGATGATGGAAGTTACAATCTGATGACTTCCAGAAGGCTACAATTTGAAGACTTTCACGTAGATCGCTAAAGGTTACAATCTGACAACCTTCACGACAACCGATGAGAGCTCTAGTTTAACAGCCTTCATAATCAACATCGAGAGTTACAATCTGACAACTCTTGCATATCAAAGAGCTAAAGTAAAGATTACAAAATGACGATCTTTGCAAAACTTCGATAGAAAGAGACTACAAATCGACGGTCTCTTCAAATCAAGACGTGGAAGTCCTCCCCGCGTACCAGCATCAAGACGCCCCGCGTTCATAGCCACGAACGCAGCTCAAATCGCCATCAGACGCAACTCTAATCGATGCCAGACACAGCTCAAATCGCTGCCAAACGCAGCTCAAATCGCCGTTGAACGCAGCTCAGATCAGCAGCTGAACGTAGCTTCAACCGCTGCCAGACGCAGCTCCAGCTGACTTCGAACGCAGTTCTATACTGTTGCCAAACGCAGCTTTCATCCGCTGCAAACGCAGCTTCCAATCACTGCGTTCAAGCTTCCAGACACTGCGTTTGGACACAGAATTCATGCCAGAATGCAGGATCTGCGTTTGACTCGTTCAAACACGAGCCAGAATGCAGGATCTGCATTTGACTCGTTCAAACACGAGTTGAACAGTTTCAAAACCGTTTCCCACGATCTGAGGGGATCACAACTCCACTCAGGAGTGATTTAAGGGGCGGTTACATCCCATTAGCCCCACTTAGGAGCGAATTAAGGAGGTGGTTACACCCCTTAATCCCCTATAAATGACTGAAAATCAATTCAGTTCAGGTGCGGTCGGTTGGAACTTCTTGGCAGCGAAAAGAGGATCCTTCATCCTTCGGTTGGAGCTTTGGAGATCGGCAATAAGATCTTCTTCATCCTTGGCTTACAACCGACTTTCGGTTAAATCAACTCTTTCATAGAGTTTTAAACTCGTTCAGAGTTCTCCACAACGTCAAATCGTGAGGAGAAGATCATGTTCCAGTAAAACAAGACGTCGGATCGTCAACGAGAAGCAAACTCGACGCGAGCATTCGAGGGAGACATTTCATCGCCACCGTGAAGAACTCAGAATTAAACAAAGGGGAGAATCCAGATCATTCTCCTCTCTTTTGTAATCAGGAAATCCAATTGTAACTGAGATTAAAGGAATACAAATCAATTTTCCTTCGTTTCTTTTACTGTAAATTTTTCCACAAACAAAAGATGGCGACTCCGCTGGGACTAGCTTCTCTGACGAAGAAGTGGTGGCGTAATCCGACGTTCATCTCACTGGAACAACCGTCGAAACTCTCATGGTTGAGTTTGATCAAGCCAAGTTTGAGGAGGCTCTCTCATCCGGATCCCTTAGCCCCAAGGCTATGCGCAAGATCCACAAAGTCTCCAAGGAGACTAAAGCTCCAATTGTTGCTCCTATGCCGAAGGAAGCCTTCTCCTTCAACCAAGAATGCTCGAACAGCCCCTCCTCCGAAGGAGTGGGCTCAGCTTCGGCCAAACTCGTCCACCGAGTTGAAGGCTCTGCGTTCATGCCAAAGCGACGTTTCTCGGGTCACGAAAGGCCCATAACAGCGACCAACTCTGTCGACGACATCGCTGCAGAGACCTTAAAACAGGCCAACAAGAACACCGCTCGACGAAGAAGAAGATCTTGACGACAAGTACAACTTCGAGAAAATCGATCCTCCAACCAACGCGAGCCTCGCGTTCGTAAGCCTAAACGCAACCATGCGCTCTGCGTTTCTGTTTCAGAATGCAACTCTCGCGTCTATGAGCCCAAACATGGGCTCTGTGTGAAGAAGACTGAACGCAACCCTCAGGGGTGCGTTCCACAAAATAAACGCAACTCTCAAACTCTGCGTTTCTGTTTCAGAATGCAAGTCTCGCGTCTATGAGCCCAAACATGGGCTCTGTGTGAAGAAGACTGAACGCAACCCTCAGGGGCGCATTCCACAAAATGAACGCAACCCTCAGGGGTGCGTTCCACAAAATAAACGCAACTCTCAAAGCTGCGTTTCACCAGCAACACCTGGAGCTCAGGCATGCGTTCGGGTGATGAAATTCAATATGGAACCTGGCCTTCTCCGTGGAGCTTCGGGGCGCTGCCCCGAACCCCGACCGGGCAGCGAGACCCCCGAATACTCTGCGTAGCGCGACTAGATTGAGGGGCGGATGTCAAAAGTCTATGGATTCAAGGCATCTCAACCAGATCCATGTTCACCAAGAGCCAGTCCTGTCCAATCATGGACTGGGGGTTCCAATTCAAACCTCACGATCAGTGAGCAAATCTCCTCGAATCTTTACAACAGATTTGAGAGAGTTCATAACGAGAGAAAGACCGATGCAACAAGTCATTTGTTCATTCCAATATGAACGACTGATTTCTATGGTCCTCTCGGGATGTCAATGCTGCTCATATGCGGCCAAACTGTTGGTGTTCGACCAATTTACGAACGTTGCTTTGCCCAACCAACGACGACGTTCTCACATGAAGAAGTCTCCAGAGACCGAGTATCCTGGGGTCACTATCAATGTGATCAGTAGAGGCAAAGCCTCGGGTCCTAGTTCCGATGACTCTGAGACAAGTCGTTCACCGACCGTCAGAGAAATCGCTAACAAGTCTGAAGGAATCTACCAATGCACTCGGACGCGAACAGGAGCCATTCTCCCTATCAACTATCGGAGGCTAGCCAGAGGAACCAATTCCGATGATGAACACTCAGCCATCGCGGAGTCTCAATCGTCAAGTTCCTTTGTTGAACGTGAAAGCTCCGCCTATATGACAGAAAGCCATGAAGATCTCGCGAAGAGACTTGATGAGCAGGAGGCCATGCTCAAATCTCAGCAAGAGGCCATCAATGAACTCATGGCCCTGTTGACTCAAATTGTCACAGACAAGGCCAAATCTCAGAAGACAGATTCGCCACCTAGGCAAGAACTCTCCCGGAGAGGAAAGACGTCTTCGTCCCGACCCCACACAAGCAAAGGGAAGGGAAAAGTGGTTGATGACACGGCTTCTGACCAAGAAGCCCACAACCTGGAATCTTCCTCTGATGAAGGAAGAGAGACTGAGAACGAGTATAATCTCCAGTCTGCCAAAATGGAAGAATTGGAAGCCCACCTCAATGCCATGGCCAACAGAAGCGAGCTCCAAGA
>NC_033798.1:129377517-129379358 GCF_001876935.1 Asparagus officinalis | reverse complement strand
GGCTCGATTGTTCATTGGCACCCTCAAGGGAGTTGCCTTTGAATGGTTCAGGAAACTACCTGCGGGATGTATCCAAAATTGGACGGATCTAGAGAGACTCTTCCTATCAAGATTCTTTGAAGAGGATACAGAAGTCTCCATCCATACCCTTCTCGCCACTAAGCAGAAGAAGAGGGAGGCCGTCAAAGCCTTCGTCAAGAGGTTCCGAACCGAGGTTTCGAACCATGGCTCTCCGGTGTTCGTCAGGTATGACACAGTCTACCTTAGTAGAGACCTGTCGGCACAACTTGCAGACCAACCTCCTAGCCCGAATCGGAGTTGCAGAATGTCATTCTTGGAGACAACTAATCTCTCAAGGCGAACAGGCTCAAAAGATTATTGCCAGGATCAAAGCTGAAGAACAAAGTAGGCAGGATCAACCTGAGCAATCAGACCAAGCCCAATCTTCTCCTAAGCAATCGGACCAAGCCCAACATTCACCTGAGCAATCGGACCAAGCTCACTCTTCCCAGTCAGAACCGGAAGATACTACGGCCATTGAAGCTAATCCTCCTCTTCAGTAGGATGGCAGGTCCAAAACCTCTGATAGTCAAACTCGTTAGATAATGGCTCACTAGGCGATGTGTCATGTCTTCTCATTTCCCCTTTGCACTTGTTCAAGACTGGGGGTTGGTTTATTTGTAGTTCATTGAATTATGAGTAACAAATTTTCTGAGTTGTCATGTTCAACAGAATACCTCTGTCAACCACAAAATCTACCAAACTTATCACGTTAACATTTACCTCTGATAGACCATCAATCTGCCAATCCTCATTAATAGGATGGCGGGTCCACCAAAACTATCACGTTAATAATCACCTCTGATAGTCCTTTTCCTCCAAATTCCCCCACCAATCCTCTTCAAGTAGGATGGCGGGTCCACCAAAACTATCACGTTAACTGTCACCTCTGATAGTCCTTTTTCTCCAAATTCCCCCACCAATCCTTTTCAAGTAGGATGACAGGTCTACAAAACTATCACGTTAACAGTTACCTCTGATAGTCAAACTTACCAGATAATGGCCTACCAGGTGATGTGCCTCTATTCCGACTTCATGGATAGTGCCTCACTAGGTGATGTGCCTTGTCTATCTCTTTTTATTCCCCTGCTAAGTCTTAATCAAGACTGAGGGTTGGTTACTTGGAATCCACTGGATTAAGAGTAACGAATCTTTCACATCGTCAAGTTAACATTACACTTCTGACGATCATCACCCCACAGAGTATGAATGCAGCTTGCATCGCTCCTAATTTGTCACGATAGGTCCTCAAAATTGCTCAAATCGCAATCTTCCCCAGCAAGACGCTAAGTCTTCAAAATCTTGTTCAAATCACAAGCATCAAAATTCTTCAATTCTGATGATAAACTCACCTAGCAAGTTTCCCCAGCGAGACGCTAATTCCTAAAATCTTGTGCAAGTCACAAGAACACAATTCCCGTCATGTTAACACCAAACCTCTGACAATCCACTTATCAATCCTCTTCAATAGGATGATAAGTCCACAAAGTTGCTCCAATCACAACACATCCTCTTGTCACGTTAACACCATACCTCTGACAATTAACTTATCGACTCTCCCCAATAGAGCGATAAGTCCACAAAGTTGCTCCAATCGCAACACAAACCTTGTCACGTTAACATCATACGTCTGACAGAGCGATAAGTCCACAAAGTTGCTCCAATCGCAACACATCCTCTTGTCATGTTAACACCATACCTCTGACAACCCACTTATCAATCCTCGTCAATAGGATGATACGTCCACAAAGTTGCTCCAATCGCAACACAAATCCTGTCAC
>NC_033798.1:129351231-129375736 GCF_001876935.1 Asparagus officinalis | reverse complement strand
CCCTTCAACCAAGCTGCCTTCGAAGCGAGGGCAGAGAACAACTCCTTTGTGACAATGAATCAACAGCTCCAAGATCAGAGTTGAGATCCAAAGTATTCCGAAAATTCGTCCCAGTCAACCGCGAACTTTCGAAAACTTTGGAGGGGGTTCTGTAGGCTGTCTAAAAATCACAATAGATAGCTGATCCTCATCAAAACAACGATGATGGAAGTTACAATCTGACGACTTCCAGATGGCTACAATTTGAAGACTTTCACGTAGATCGCTAAAGGTTACAATCTGACGACCTTCACGACAACTGATGGAAGCTCTAATCAAACAGCCTTCATAATCAACATCGAGAGTTACAATCTGACGACTCTCAGGAAGTTACAATCTGATGACTTCCAGAAGGCTACAATTTGAAGACTTTCACGTAGATCGCTAAAGGTTACAATCTGACAACCTTCACGACAACCGATGAGAGCTCTAGTTTAACAGCCTTCATAATCAACATCGAGAGTTACAATCTGACGACTCTTATATATCAGAGAGCTAAAGCAAAGATTACAAAATGACGATCTTTGCAACGCTTCGACAGAAAGAGACTACAAATCGACGGTCTCTTCAAATCAAGACGTGGAAGTCCTCCCCGCGTACCAGCATCAAGACGCACCGCGTTCATAGCCACGAACGCAGCTCAAATCGCCACCAGACGCAGCTCTAATCGATGCCAGACACAGCTCAAATCGCTGCCAAACGCAGCTCAAATCGCCGTTGAACGCAGCTCAGATCAGCAGCTGAACGCAGCTTCAACCGCTGCCAGACGCAGCTCCAGCTGACTTCGAACGCAGTTCTATACTGCTGCCAAACGCAGCTTTCATCCGCTAAACGCAGCTCAGATCAGCAGCTGAACGCAGCTTCAACCGCTGCCAGACGCAGCTCCAGCTGACTTCGAACGCAGTTCTATACTGCTGCCAAACGCAGCTTTCATCCGCTGCAAACGCAGCTTCCAATCACTGCGTTCAAGCTTCCAGACACTGCGGTCCAACTCTACTCAGGAGTAATTTAAGGGGGCGGTTACATCCCATTAGCCCCACTTAGGAGCGAATTAAGGAGGTGGTTACACCCCTTAATCCCCTATAAATAACAACAAACTCAACAGAGTTAGAGATCGGATTTTTGATAATCAGATCAGGGCTGGATCTTTCGAGGCGGTCGGTTGGAACTTCTTGGCAGCGAGGGGAAACTAAGACAACTCCCACTCCGGAAGAAATCTTAGAACTTCCAGGAGCACTTGCTACATTAGTTGCTCGTGAAGCACCGTCGAAGTACAAACGCCATATTTGCTGGTGCGAAGTTGCATTGACTTCATGGGTCTCATCAGGTAGGTCGTCATATATCTCGGCGGTATCCGTAGTTGGATTAGCTGCCTCATCCTTGGCTTACAACCGACTTTCGGTTAAATCAACTCTTTCATAGAGTTTTAAACTCGTTCAGAGTTCTCCACAACATCAAATCGTGAGGAGAAGATCATGTTCCAGTGAAACAAGACGTCGGATCGTCAACGAGAAGCAAACTCGACGCGAGCATTCGAGGGAGGCATCTCATCGCCACCGTAAAGAACCCAGAATTAAACAAAGGGGAGAATCCAGATCATTATCCTCTCTTTTGTAATCAGGAAATCCAATTGTAACTGAGATTAAAGGAATACAAATCAATTTTCCTTCGTTTCTTTTACTGCAAGTAATGCACTTAATGAGTTGCTCGTCGCCTTGACATAAATCAAGAACGGTTTGCCCGATTTCGGTGCGACGAGTACAGGAGGTTTTGAGAGATATTCTTTAATACTCTCGAATGCCTTTTGACAAGCGTCATCCCATACAAATGACACGCCCTTCTTTGTGAGCTTGGAGAATGGTTGACATTTTCCTGAGAGGTTCGAGATGAACCGACGGATATAAGCCAACCTCCCTTATAATCCTCTGAGCTCCTTGAGGTTTCTCAGAGGTTGCAATTCATTAATTGCCCTTACTTTATCAGGGTCGATGTGAATGCCCTTGGTGGTGACGACAAATCCCAGGAATTTACCACTGGACATTCCGAGGAAAGACTTGGTAGGATTCATCTTCAATTGATGGGCTCGCATCAAGTTAAACATGGTCTTCAAGTCTTTAATGTGATCTTTCTTATCGCGACTTTTTACGACCAAATCATCCACATAGCATTCGACAGTCTTCCGGAGATGCTCCTGAAAAATCTTCGACATGGCTCTCTGATATGTGGCACCTGCGTTTTTTAAACCGAAGGGCATGACCGTGTAGCAGAAAACGCCGAGGGGTGTTCTAAACACAGTATGTTTTTCGTCAGTATTGTCGATGATAACATCCGTGATGGGAAGGGGAAAATCATCTTTTGGGCAAGCAGTGTTGAGATCCCGAAAGTCGATACAAATCCTGACTTTCCCGTTCTTCTTAAGGACTGGGACAATATTGGCAAGCCACTCTGGATGCTGCTCTTCCCTAACGAAGCCCGAGTCAATAAGCTTTTTAACTTCGGTCTCGATTGCTTCCATCATTTGCGGACGAAACCGTCTTTGTTGTTGTTTGACAGGTTTGACATCCGTCTTGATATTGAGACGATGCACTGCTACATTTGGATCGAACCCTGGCATGTTTTCATAATTCCAGGCAAACACATCGATGTATTCCCTAATAAGAAAGATTAACTCCTCTTTCTCTTCAGGCGGGAGGCTGTCGCTAATGAATATAGGCTTCGGATTATCTTCGCTACCCATATTCACCTGGAGTACTTGATCTTCGGTAGGAGGTTCTCTTTGTTCGAACCTATCACCATACTGCATATTTAGGTGATGAACCCAAGGATCTTCCCATGTCGGCATCTGGTCGTCCTCCTCTATTGTGGTAGGATCGACTGTAACCATGTTCGACATTAACTTTTTGAACATCTCACCGATACTAGTATCGGAATCCCAAGCTGAAGAATCAAAAGAGTATCCGTTTCTAGCTTTGTTAGCAATTTGATCGATGACTTGCCAACAACATTCGTCGTCAGATGATGAGACATAATCAAGACCTCTTTTATGGCGATAATAATCATCGGGTTTTCCCTTTGGTACATAGGCCATTCGAGGTGGAACTCGCGGACCTCGACCGAAGCAAAGACCCTCTCCGAGTGTGAAGTCATATCCATACTTCTCCATTAGATCGCGTGCTTTTGCGTCATACCTAAATAAGTGAGGAGCAGGTTTATCATCATCATCTTCCTCTTCTAAGAAGTGATCGGGTATCGGAGCTTCTTTTCCTTTGCCGTAGACGACTTCTTTTCCACCCCTGTTCCCGCGGGAATGACAAGTGTTACTCCGCACGTATCCTGCACCTGTTTTTTCGTCAGACAAAATGATTGAAGTGGCATATACAAGTCAGGGTTATCATATAGCTCTTTAGTGACATTATCAAGACACATCGAGTACTCTAAATCATCATTTATTGATAGTTCTTCGGCAAGTTGCCAATTACAACTACTTTCCGATGATTCATCATCGTCAAGATTGATTACAATGGGTACAATGTCATTAAGTACAAAACCACCATCATAATCAAACCCAGCTTTGGTGTCAGCTTCATCCCCACTGTTCGTTCCTTGGGCCGATGGTTCAGTATCGGATTCGGCACCGTATAGAAGGGAATCAGTGAAATAGTTCTCCAATCCCTTAAACGGTTGCTTATCCGCGACCACCGTCTTGACTTTATTATTTGAGTCCACGTACTTGAGGCATTGGTGCAGAGTTGATGGGACTATAAGATTGCCATGGATCCAAGGTCGACCCAACAGTAAATTATAGGATGTTTCCGCGTCAATTACGTAGCAGGTAACTTCTGACTTCAAGTCTCTGATCTGACACTTTATTCGAATCTTTCCCAAGGGTCTGGACCCACTGGTGTTGAATCCATAGATCGTAGTGCCCGTGGACGCTAGCTTGCTTGTTGGTATTCCAAGATTATGCATCAGTCGGAATGGCATGATACTGACAGCGGAACCCGGATCGACTTGGATCCGGTTAACAACGCTGGAGCCAATGTGGCCGGTGAAGTATAGAGGCCGATCGTGCTTTGAATTCTTCGTCTGCATGTCTTCTTTGGTGAAGGAGATGCAGGAAAAATGGTGTGCCGCGAGATTACAATGTTGAACTGATGGTTCCGGTTCTCCAGAAGATGGCTTGATTCGAGTCAAGAAAGCTTCGGAGTCGCTCAAGGCTTCCTGCAATGCTTTCCTCGTGTCTTTCGAAAGACACAACAATTCGTACAGGGTTATCCTAGCTGGTATATTAGCCAACTGCGCCATGATATCAAAATGGGGCGGAGAGCTTGCCTTTCCCGGTTTGTCTTTCCCATTCGGATGATTGAATCGAGACTGCCTTGGGTTTTGGACCTCCTGGTGTAGAGGCTCTTTCCCTTTCTCCTTTTGCTGGACTTTCTCCGTAGCTACCGGTGTTGGGGGAGTTGCGACAATTCCCAGTTCTGCCAGCGTCTTTGAGGGAACGGTTTTATTTACTCCCAGTTGCTTAGAAGCATCCGGATATTTGTAGTGATATTCATTCCCGCTCTGGGTTACAAAGGTCTCCTGTTCGCCTTCAGAAAGCGGGAAGGCTGGAATTTCCTCGTCGTCTTCTCCTGGAATAGCGAAAGCTCCATAACAAGACTTACCTTTTCCTTTTGACCTTTTCTTGGAAGAGGATCCAGTCCACTGTTCATCTCCAATCAAATCTGGGTGAACCCAAAGAATCTCACCATTCGGGGCTGTGTGCGGTACAAGTCCTTTCTGGCGCTGTTTGTGAGGATCATCGTTCACGGTCTTTACTGCTGCATTTATTACCGGCTCATGCTGGAACCAGTTCAAGGGAACAGAACCGAAGCTAATCGATACTGCATTTGCACCCACCTTCTTCTCCTTAGGTTGCTTCATGGTAATGACCCCGACGTCGATTAGAGCCTGGATCTTGTCTTTAAGGGCGTAGCATGCCTTGGTAGGATGGTGCACCGCTCTATGAAATACGCAGTATTTTGGATTATTAATTCTCTTAGCATCTTCCTGATCCTGGACCGGAGGCAATTGGATCTTGTTATTCTCAATGAGGTACTTGAAGATACCGGGGACTTCATCCTCTTTGAACGAATAGACCTTCGGGAACTTCGGCTCCGAGGCTTTTGGCTTCTGGGGCTGCTGTTGCCATCTTGATTGTTGAGGTGCCTTTTGTTGTTGTTGTTGCGGTTATGCTTGCACCTCAAATGTTTGATTCGCGTTCACAGCGTTCGCATGTGCTTTTCCCTTACCCTTAGGGACAAAGTTCTGTTGCGGAGCGTTATTTGGTATTTGGCCCCTTTCCGCCTTCTTCCTTTTAAGGAATCGTTCGGCTCGTTCTCCTCGCACCTTCAAATCCTTCCAGGTCTTTGGCGGTGCCATTCCCATGGCTTCAAGGATGTCCAATGAAAGATTATTATGACAGGTCTCGAGGATGAAATCTTCGCTGACCGGATCCCTACAATTCATTGCTTTATTTCGGAATCTCTTCATGAAGTTTTCGACTGTCTCACTATTTTTTTATTTTCTCGTCAAATAGTGTGCCGATTAAAATCTCGGTGTTGTCGTCGAAGAAGTTTGTTAGAAACATGTCCTCCATGTCATCCCAACTGCTGATACTCCCCGGTTTGAGGCGACGATACCAATCGAAGGCCGCTCCGCGAAGAGTGCCAACGAATGACCGCACCATTAAGGGTTCATTCCCGGAGATTATTCCTAACTGGGACTTAAAAATATATTAAGTGTTGGGTAGGGGAACCCTTTCCATCAAACGGCGTAAAGTTGATTAAATTGAACTTTGCCGGATATGGAATTGATTCCCACTCCCTTGGGTATGGACATGGTATGCCAGACCTCTTCACTTCTTGAGCATTTATCAACGCGTTGATTTTGCTCTCCAAGTCCTTCATTTTCTTGTCTTCACTCGTATCTGTCTTCGAGTGGTTTCTGGGAGAGGTAACGTGGTCTTCCTTCGCATTATCATCCGAGGGACCGCCTCCGTTATTGTTGTTGACAGGAGGAATAGTTATGTTGACATTATTTTGCTATAGCCGAGCAGGAATCTGAACCAGCATCTGACGCCTCTTCTTCCAAAGGAAGTCCCTTTTGCATCCTTTGGTAATTCTTTCGCCTATTGATCCCTGACCGCAATCGAGTCATGCGCTGGGATGCTTCGGCAAGTTGATCTGAGCTAGAGGGTCGTGTCGATTTCCCTCTGTCGGTCATATTAGCAGACACTTCTAGGAATTCGTCCTCTTGGCGGACAGGCTTCTTCCTACAGAAACGTCTTGGCTTGTTCTCAGGTGTTCTGGTAGAGATTCTCTCGAACACCGAAACTCTCCTTGGGGCTTTAGTACAGCAGCATTCTGACAGTACCGCCTTGATTATGTTGGCACACGGACAGTGAGAATCCGTGTCTCGAGCATCTCTCTTTCGAGACTTACCCGCACCCCCGGCTCTATAGTACAACTCATCAGTTTGATAACTGGAGCAATCCATAGAGTGTTGGCATGACTTCCCAGGTATAACACCATCATCATCAGACGAATGTGTTTCCCTCTGGGGATGTGATGCTTTATTAGCATTTTCAAAAGTCGTTCGTTCAAGTCTACGCTTTTACGAGCGTGAAAACTTAACGGGCTCTTGAACTTCGACACACAATCCAATGCGGTCGGTAACAGGGGCTTTCCCTCTGTTATCTTTTTTGGGGGGATTAACACGACCCCCAGTCTGGTTTGTTGTTTGGGGACCTTTCAACGGTCCTAATCGCTCCTTGACAGGTGCTTTACCTCGGTTCTCCGGCAAGGGACCGAGACGACCTTTCAAAGGAACCCTGGATCTAGAAGGACCCACGTTCTTACCTGACTCCGCCGGAGGTGCGGGGGCAAGGGAAACGTGATCTGGATTTGATGAAGGTTGGACGGAAATCCCGTCCACTTTTGCCTTTGGCGCCGGTTTTGCCTTTGGCACCCACATCTGCTTGTGCTTTGACGGCTTTTTGACCGTCTCTTCTTTCTGCATCTCTTTCGTTTTCTGCAGAAGGACTCGGGCATGCGCAAGCAACGCGCGGCGTTTCTTGATTCGCTCTTCGAGGGTTGAGCGAGTCCTCTTGACACGAACACATTCGTTCGTCTCCGCTTTAGAGGAGGAATTGGTTATTCGCCGTTGTTGCACCTGGCGCTGTCTGGACTTTAGATCCTCATTGTAGCGGATCCCGTCCATCGATTCCGTTGTTGCACCTGGCGCTGTCTGGACTTTAGATCCTCATTGTAGCGGATCCCGTCCATCGATTCTGCAGCCTTGGCCAACTGTCACGCAAGGCGTTGACGCCGTTTTTGGCGCGCCCTCTTCGACAAGGTTGGAACACCTTTAGCAGTTGACTTTGCGGCGGAAGGGAGATCTGGATCAGCAGCTTCGACCGCGTTAGACGCCACAGGAGCGTCGCGGGGAGTAGGTGCAATAGCAGCGAGGGGATCTTGGATCTTCAATCCTGAGGGCCCGCGAGCACTCTTAGAAGAGGAAGTCTTCCTACGCCTGTTTGGAGAGGCGGATCTGGAGGAGGAGGAAGAGAGGTACTCTTCAAACTTCTGTTGATCGAACTCGTATTCGATCTCTTCGTTCACCCGGATCTTGAAGGCCGGTTGCGTCACGTTGCCTCCCACTGTGGTCGCCAGTTTGTTTTCGTCGAAAGTTGCCTTCATCATTGATTTCATTAAAACTTCAAACGTTACAAATGAATTCAAACAACAAAGAAATAAAAATTATAACTTTCTTGAAAATAAACACAAGATCTGTTCGTCGTCTCTTGCTTGCGTGGGTCTTTAGCCTGTGACGGGGACGTCGATATCCGTGGACTACCTGGCAATCAGATCTGATCCAGAGCTTCGTTGATTCGCGAGGAGATCTAGAAACTTGAAGCGCCTATCTCGATAAAAGCAAGATATTTGCTCTTCTTAGTATTACCACAACGGGATAATACTAAGGATCGGGTACGGGTGATATAGATCTGACGAAGAAACTCTCTTGCGTTGAAGTGCTCGATCACTCTTCACTCCGACAAGGCTTCGCCAATTCTCCAAAATTCCAGATCTGAAAAAATGAGGCCTAAGGCTTGTATTTATAGGCATGAGGGGTTGCGGAGCGGTTAAAACCACTTAAAGGGGTCAAATCCGCGCTGAGACACCCTAGGGGTGTCTTGGCCTGGCCGAGACACCCTTGGGGTGTCTCGGCTAAACCGAGACACCCTTGGGGTGTCTTGGCTTGGCCGAGACACCCTTGGGGTGTCTTGACTTGGCCGAGACACCGTAGGTGCCTCAGTTCAGCTTTGAGACGTTTTCAATGCCCGTTTGACTGTTTTCGCTGTAACTTCTTTGTCTGAACCCGGATCTGAGTGATTCCAAATGCGTTGGAAAGCCGACAAGGAGTTCTATCAGCTCCAATGGTTGGATTATCTGTAGAATGAATGAGACACGAAGAGCATTGTTCCCTTTCTAAACATTGCGGGGCTCCCGATTAGCCCGCACCTTCGTTATTCCGGAATTCTGTCAGCTCACGTAGTTCGCCGATTCACTTCAAGCGTTCACCGACATCAATCGAACTCCTGTGAACCGGATAGTGGTGTTCATCGTCATTCCTTAACACTGAGCTGTTCGTAGAGACCTATAGGCAATTTTCGATGCCTACAGAAGCTACCGTCGAAACCTGCACTGTTAATAAGTCACGGACCATAGTGGAAAGTATAGTATATGAAACTGATCCATATACTCTCAACCATTGCAAAATATCTAAAGCATTTCCTTGACATTTAACTAAAAAAGCAGATAAATATTCATCTATTTCAGAATCCTCTAATGATGATCTAAGTCCAGATCCACCAGTTAGCTCAGCTACCATTGCATACCTATCAAAACTTACACTTTTACCTCGGCTTGAGCTTGGAGGTGCCGAAGTTATAGATTGTTGTGCAGCTACACCATGTCTAGCTGCATACTCATCATATAAGGTTTAAAAATAATTTTTAATAACTAAATGATGAGAAGTAACAGTAAGGGTGGATCCATCATCTAAGTCTATAATCTGTCCACCATACAATAGTTATAAGAAAGTTCGAAGGCCAATATCCTTCAAACATAGATCAATAAGACCCCCAAACTAAAAATATGAGGAATAAGCCTAAAATACTTATTAAATTTGTAGGGTCCTGATTTTGCTTATGTATACCAAGTGTAGGATCGTGACCCTTAAGAATAGAGTACACTCTTATAAAAATCTACAGAAGCTTTACACTTAAACACTAGAGGGTGAGTTTGCAAAGTAGATTATAAATTGCAAAGAAAGAATAGCAATATCAGAAAATGAACATCACAAACACAAGCATGTATACTGGTTCCACCTCCCCGGTGTACATCAAGTCCCCAATCAAATCCCGCTTGAGAGTTTCCACTATGATTTTGAAACCTTACAAAACCAAAAGCAAACCTGACCAATTTGCAAGACCATGCAAATTACAACACCAATTGACAAGATCATGCCAATTGCTACCCAATCTCTAAACCAAGAGATCAACCCTCTCAAACCCGAGAGAAATCCTTTTTGAAGCAAGAACATAATTGATCCTATAAGCCTTGAATGTGTAGTGAAGTGCTGCAGTGGCTTAGGATTCTTTTAACTCTCTGAATATTGCCTATACAATCTCTAAGAATGATTAAAACCAAGGCAATATCAGAAACTCTCTTTTTCTAAACACTTAGCATGAAAATCTAGAAAATTAGAGAGTGAATATGCACAAAATGTTTGATCTTGCAAGTGCAAAACTTGGTTGTTTTCTGATATTTAAACCTATTTATAGCCTCTGAAATGACATAATTTTAAACCCAATTAACCTCCACAAAACGGCTATAAACAGTCACTTATTTAAAACCTGAAATCTAAAAAAACTGCATCTGTAGTCGACTACAAGTCATAGTAGTCGACTACACTGAGTCTAAACAGACTCTGTGAAGTCAGAAAATTGCTTAGTAGTCGACTACAAGGCATAATAGTCGACTACACTGTAAACTCAGATTCTGGAATTTTTCTGTTTAGTATTTTGACTGTAACTTTCTCATCCGATATCGGAATGAGGTGATTTAAGATTTGTTGGAAAGCTCTTGAAGAGACCTACAACTTTGATCTTTTGAGTTTTTCTAGATTCTAATTGTTTTGGGGTATAAATAAAATGTTTTAAGACTCACTCAATATCTATAAACTCTAATGGCTAACATAGGGGATTTCTATTGTTAACCAACACACTAAGCATGTGTTAGTGTGTTCTAACACTATGTGTGTATATGTGTGTGAGTGATCAAGGCTTGTACAAATTTCTAAGCAAAGAAAATATAAAATTACATTTAGACAATAAAGTATATCTTCTTCTTTGCTTCATTTTTCCTTGAACTCATCTATGTATTGAGTATCTCTTTGAATATAATTGTTGATATAGCTTTGATACTGTAAAACAAATATTAGCACATAATACACACAATATATAATATTTGTTATCATCAAAATAAACTAATCTTGGGGTCAAGATTCCTAACAAAATTTGCTCTCCATTTGAAAAATTATCGCTCCAAAAGTATTATTTATACGATATTTGGCAAAAAAAATTTAAATATTTAAAATTTGTAAAGAGGCTAAAGTAATAGTTGGATAATAACAGCCAGATAATAATATTATAGCATCATAAAAAACTTGTAACATCTCATTTAAATTACATATAATTGTCCATTCATCTTCAGTTATTCCATAAGTGCTACCAAAGCTAGAACTAGAAGCATAATAATTTATAAAATTATTTATAATTTCTTTATATTCTATTGTCATACTTAACATTGCATAGGTAGAATTCCACCTATGGTCAACATCATTTGGAATTAGTTTGGGCTTATAATTTTTTCTTTTACAAAATTATTTCCATATTTTAAGTTCAGAAGCATTATGCATATAAGCAACTATTCTAACCTTTTCTATCATGAGTTTAATTTCAGTAAATGCACTTTGAACAATTAAATTTAAAATATGGTAGATACATCTAATACGAAAAAGATCACCATGACATGGCAATGATAGAGTTATTTTGATAAAATCAACAGCTACATTATTATTACTTGCATTATCTAGTGAAACAGAAAATATTCTTTGATCAATTTCTAGTTTTATAAGTTCTTCAATTATTAAATTTGCAATATTGATACCAGTATGTGACTCTTAAATTGCAATAAAGGAAACAACTCTTTTAAATATTTACCATTTTTCATCAATCCAGTCTGTTGTGATACATAAATAACCAGTTTGTGCTTTAGATGTCCAAATATCAGAAGTTAAAAAAAATCTACAGTTTAAAATTTTAAAATAAGAAATTATTTTCCTTGTCCTTCCTGATAATATTTTAAAATATCATGTTGACAAGTTTGACGAGAAAATTTTAAAAATACAGGATAAAAACCATCTCTGAACATATCTTCAAATTCATCATCTTCTACTAATTTAAAAGGAAGATTTTTAAGAATGATAAACTTGATGACGCATTTCCTGGCTCGGGCAGTGTCATAATTCTAACTACCGAGACTACCAGAAGATGAGGATTGAGAAATCATAGATTGTCGGATATCATCTTAGGGATTCTGGCATTTGTTGAGTTTTTCTATATGACGTTTGAGGTGGTTGGTGCCGCTCTTATGATGAGCTTGGAAAATCTTGCCGCACAACGCACATTTAGCCTTTTGGGTAAGGATCCTACAGTGTTCATCCTTGATGACGTCTATCTTCTCGAAAAAATTCCACACATCGAATCTCGGCCTTTTAGGAGCTCTTGGTGTAGAGTCGTCGCCACCGGATTCGGGATTAACACCTGTAGGATCGATAGGAGTAGCTGTTGTAGGAGGACTCATTTAAAGATCGGTAGGAGATAGGTTTTACTCTTCATAATCAGATTCGAAAGCCATTTGATAGAAGGATTAGAAAGTATAAGAGATTATTAAAGAGTTTAAGATTGTATAAGAGAATATTAGAGAGAAATAGATGAGTTTTGGTATGATGAGAAGAAGTGAACCCTCTATTTATAAAGGCAATCTCTTAGAACCAAAAAACCCTCACCATATGATCGTTTTTTGACCGTTTTTTGGGACAAAACGGTCAAAAATTAAATCTGACCATTATGGTCGGGCCGGGCCGGATCGGCCATAACGGTCACCAAGGTGACCGTTTTGCCAAACGGTCACTTAAGGTGGTCACCTAAGGTGACCGTTGACGCCGGGCCAGGTTCCCCCGACCCGACTTTTGCCCGCAACAGTCACCAAAGGTGACCGTTACGACCGGGCCGGGCTCTGGATCCGCGCTGCCCGACCCGGATTTGTTGCCCCGGCCAGCCTTGTTCTGGGTCGGACCGGGCTAGGGCCGGGCTCCTGCGAGCCGGTCCGTACCCGGGCACGGAACCCGGTCTGGCCCGGGTTTCTGAGCCGGGCCCAGGCTGACGGACTTTTTAGACAGGCCTACATGTAGTCAACAATCTAACAGATTAATAATATGATGATGTTTTTTTTTCATATCTTGTTTATTTTGCAATCTGAAAAATAGTTTTTAATTTATAAAAAAGGTTAAAGGTAAAAGTTATCGGGAGAAAGTAGTTAAAATAATTTTAGTTTGGAAAAAAAGGTGATAAACTAATAAAAACTCATAAAGAAACAAAACATTTCCATATAATTAGTCCGTCAAATATTTAACTGTAGAGTTACAAAATGACCACGTTGAAATCATAAGCAACAAGAAAATTCACTAATACTTTTATAGGGAAATGATAATTTTGTCCTGTGGTCACCTTTTTACTGTTAATTAATATACACGACTGATGGATAGAATATCCATTCATATTTATCTCTGAAACAAGACAAAGCTGCGAGTTGATCTAGGGCCGGGTTGTCCTTGAAGATGCTTAGTTATTTGAATGTACCAAGATTGTTTTTTTTTTTTCAAAAATATTATACACGGTTATTTGGATGGTATAATGTCTTCTCGTCCTCTGGAGTTTTTTGTCCGCAGCATGAAACACATGGAGACATCAAGGCTCAGTGCACTAGATAAAAGTCTTAGTGATGTGTGACTAATCATGAAGTTTCCCAGAAATTAACGGCGATGTAGATAACTTTGAGGGGAGCAAGTACAAAAATTTCAATGTTGGACCCTCTGTCCTCGCTAACAAAATCGCTGCAGGCCGCACTGTTCAGCAGAGAATCTACAATACGTATTCATACTACCTGACCTTAATTAACTCGCGACTTGTATTTTGTTTTGAAGGAAAATATCTTTCGTACATGCAAATTTGACCTTAATCAACTTACAACTTGTATTTGTTTTGAAGGAAAATATCTTTCGTACATACAAATTTGCTGTGTGTAATGTCTCTCATTGGGTATTGTATAACCTATCGCTTATACATGTCAAGCAAGCATAAATATCACTGATGGTGTCAGAAGTACCATTACTTTATCCCTTGGGTACTATTTTTTAATAGTGGCGTTTATAAACAAATTTGGGACAAATTTTCAAAACCGGTCGTTTTTTGTAAATATTTTCAAAACCGGTCGTTTTTTACAATTAAAAACCCAAATGGGTCGGTTTTGAAAATTTGTCCAACAAATTTGATTGTCCAACACTCACACACACAGAAAGCAGACATTTTAATAATCTACACCCAATTCCTTGTTCTTTTATATTATTTGATATTAGAATCCAACTAGAACAAAGAAGAATAACCTTATTATATAGCTTATAGTCGGTGAACTTCATGTCAAATATACTTGGTTTCTCCTCTAGACACGGTTCAAATTCAAGGAACAAGCTAAGAAATTATAATGACACCAGCCAAAGATGTGATGTGATAAATTTTCACATGCTCGTCCGTTGTGAATACTGTAAACTGTCATTATGCCATTTCAAAATACACATTGCAAGGACTAAGGACATATCGGGTACATGGCAGGGCTCTTTGTTTTATAACCCTTCAGCGCGTCTAAAGAACACCATTTTTATAAGAAGATTCAGAGTTTAGGATAAAAATGATGGAAGTAACAAATGAAACGTTATACAGTAAGATATTTCAGATAATACAAATATTATTACAAGAATGCCCTGGAAACTAAACTAATAATCTGCTGAACAAAGTGTTCCAAACAAAGAGGATGGGGATTATCTACCCAAATCTACATTATTAAAAAAAATACATAAAGCACAACACTGATAACTTACTGATGTTCTCAATTAAAATTAAACACAAACTCCCATTTGCCTACAGAAGCTTTTGTTCGTAACTTCTAGGGTTCATGGTTTGCATGTTTCGCTTGAACTGTGATCCTTTCATCTGAGTCGAGTTCGCAAATTCTCTCGTATACTTTATTGAGCTGTTGATTGCAGAAATGAGGTGATGTGCAAGGGCCACACATGAGATAAATCACATTTCCTAGAGGCCTCATATAAACACCATCATCACGAAGCTTCTGAATCAGAGAGCGAGCATATAATGATGCATATCTACATAAAGATCACCCCATCAGTACGCCGGTGAGATTAAGATCATTCAAAATACTTTTCGGCTATTGTAGTAAAAGAAACATTATCGTAAAACCTTCTTCTTCTTCTTCTTCTTCTTCTTTTTTTTTTTTTTTTTTTTAGGAATAGTTATATGAGACTTATATCTTTTTTTTTTTTTTTTTTTTTTTTTTTTTGAGGAATAGCCTAAAAAGTTGATGTAACAGGTGAAAAGCCTGTGATCTGGGCAAAGCAACTTGTCACCTATGACAGAAGCAATCTTGGCAAGCAGAGAAAGCTATGGACTAGGAAGATATCGAAGTGCGAAAATACATATGAATGAATATGCACTTCAAGATTGAGAATAGGATGATATGCAATGTAAGGCGTTCTTTTGCTGTACTCACCAGTAAGCATGCTCTCCAAGAGTTTAATAGAGCAGGAAAACTAGCTAAACTTGGAAAAAACATAAATTAGAGGGAAAAAGCTACCAAGGATATAAATAAATCAAAAGCATGTGAGTGTACATAGTAGCTTGAAACTAAGGATTTCTTAAAATTTTTGAGTTTATGCTCAATATTTTCATATTGAGAGCAGCTTCAGTTATATTTATTTTGAATAAAAAAAGTCCAACAGATTTGATCCTATAAGGAACCCCAAATTTTCATTCTAAGATAGTTGTTTTTCCTGTGCATAAAGTCCGTGATTGGAGAAAATGTGATTTTTTTTATTATACACCATGAAGGAGATAGAGGATATGATGACGGCTGTTGAGGAAACTAAAGACGATGATAATTTGTTATGCATCATGCTTTTAAAGAAATTGTGATGACAAGGGTAGAAAGAGGCCAGGATGAAAGAAGATAGCAGTTCAACCTCTTCAAGATTCCTATTATAATGACACAAAAAAAATGCTGTCTGAATAATCAAGTTTAGACATATCATTATTCCATGTTAAATGACATGCAAGCTACCATGTAGGTTAATTAGATGCTGAATCTCAGAATAATAATTAGTCATCGCACATAGAACATCAGCACAGCTATGTGATCAAGTGCACATAGAACATCAGAATAATAATTATGCCCAATTTTTTATTATTCACCTGGCATGTTTTTATGCAGATATGTGCTATGAAAAGGACTAGAAGGCAATAAGTAAATGTAAGAGATAGTGGCATACCCAGCCTCAGCGCCTTTGGCTCTGAGTTCAATAGCACACAGAGTTCCCAAGGCTACTACTCTTTGCACTGCTGGAAGAGAAGATATCTGAAGCACAAGTTTCCCATCCCATAACTGCAGATTATCACAAAACATTCATAAAAGCTGACTGTATAAGATAAATCAGTTGAACTTTATGACCAACAAAATAGAGAGCGTATGATAATAAGTAAGATCAACTTAATCTATACAGTCATACCATATTCAGTTGCCTACCTATCATCCACATACTGCTATGACCCAGGAAAATCTCTTAATTTTCACAGAATATTTATTCTAACATATTCTAGAACATGAAAATTCATAGCCTGGAGGATTTTTGCGCAGGGAGTGGAGTTTTATGGAATTTGAAGGGAGCTGTCGTTCTTGCTTTCCCTATTTTCTTTGGAGAGGGTTCTAATATGCTTCCTGAGGCCTTAGCACTTCAAAGAGGGCTGGAGCTGTGTGCTTGTTATTATTCATTATCTCACCATTGGGTAGGATTAAAAAAAGCTAGTCCAGTTCTGTAATGGATAGGCTCAATCTCCCTGGAATATGGCCTATATTCGTGATCTTGTCAGATATCTCTTCGCCATAATTGTGTTTCACACATTTCCAAGAAGGGAATCGTGTTTCGGATTCTCTCACTGCTTGGGCCCATATTCACCAATCCAAACTAACTCTCTATTTCTCAGTTGCCTTCCAATATCGTATCTTTGATCAGAGATGATAGGAATGACTTTCATGTGCATAGGCATTGCTTAATTGCTTCATTTTTAAGAAAAAACTGGTATTTTGGCCTCCTGTAAGGGGAAAGTCTCCTTTGTTTATTTATCGCTGTTCGCCTCTAGGCGAGTTGTCACTTGTATGGGACAAGACCTTATGCCCCCATCCTCACCTCCTCCAAATACACACGTGCGCGCGCGCGTGCACGCACACACACACAGCCTTTATTATCACCATCACATGAAATAACTTGACAAGAAAATAACTATAGATCCTTCCAGATTTAATAAAATAACATAAGCCAAAAAATAATTAAATGATAAGGTTCTAACTTGGATTTTTCTTTTTGTAGAAGTATATAATATTCTATTGTTTTCAAATCAATGAAAATACATAGATATATTTGTGTTTTGTACATATAAGCAATAGTGTTATTTCATCAAAAGAAAAACTAGAAGGCTTTCAGGGGGGAGGTAGGCCAACCCTTTTCCAAGGAGCAAGCCTCTCAATCCCTCTGGACTAGGAAACATTCCTACTATGGAATCCAGTTGTCAGGAGCCAAATATAATTTGCAGATGACATTTGACACTATACGGAGCACAAATGAAGTCAGCAGCAGCAATAACATTAGTTAAATGAAATTTGTATACCTCTTTCAACTTTTTCCCTTCAGGCTCTATGTTGGTGTTTGTACATGGGTCTTTGAACCATTGTATAGCTTTTGCAGCTGCTGAACAGCCCATAGCATGCGCAGAATAAGAGTGACCATGCAAAAGAGCCATGAGCTGAGAAAGAAAATTTTCAGCTGATAGCCAGTATCATTCACTATTAAAGGAGCTACACTCTAAAACTAAGAATAGTTTGTGATATACAGATCAGAATAAATTTCCCTTTTGAGAAGCATAGTAAGAACAGCCAGCTCTTTTTAGCAGTTTTACTCCAGAAATACCTTCGAGTCGCCTTTGAACACTTCAAAAACAGCTTCTGTTGTTAATGTTACTGACAATGGTATAATGCCTCCAGTCATCAGTTTTGCAAAACACGCGATGTCTGGTAAACAATCTAGCAGTTCAGCAGCAGACTGAAAGTAAAAGCCATGGTCAAAATGAGATTATTTACATATACAAAACTTTAACAAACATTATATCTGTGGTCTCACCTCTCTTCCAAGGCGCCAAAAACCCGTAAACACTTCATCAAATATGACTGGGATTTTACGAATCTGGCATTCTCTTACAAGAACTCGCTGAAAAAGAGGATCAATCATGTGCATACCACCAGCACCTTGTATAACTGCATAAACACTTTTCCTTAGCACTCTGATGTTAGGATTCTTTCCCTTCAGAAACAACAGAAGTTAAGTGTCAAACTGTCAACGTCATCTAGTTCAACCAAACAACTGTATTTAAGCAGTGAGCTGTTTCTTCATCTCCAACGTAAATAACCAAATACTAGCCAAACCTGATTACTTCTTGGAACAGCTTTAGTTCATTCATCCTCCTAATTTGTAACAAACTACGTATTGGCAAATAAAGATCCATGGTTATATAGAAAAAACAGTAACAAGCATTATCACCGAGTCAAAAAAGGTTAACGAAGCAAGAGGAAGATTGTGCAAGATGAAAGGTTATATGGAAGAAAAGAGGAAATCCTAAATAAAAGAATCTTGGAAATCTGCTGCAACTAAAGAACCTCATTACCATGTAATGTAATGGTTCCCAGAGTACAAAACATCTGAAAGCCATAGGTCAGAAAAGTATCATTGTGTCGAGGAAATTATAAGTACATTCCTTTGGCTATTAAATACAGAAAAATCTCTACCAAATGGTGAACTTTTGATATATTCTAAAAAGGTTCAATTACTTAAGATTAACTCCACATTCAACCATAAAGATGCATCCCAGCTTGTTATCCCATAAACACCATCCATAAGAATTTACACCACACATTTGACAGGAGCTATGAAATCTGATTTTGTTGCAGAATTTCAGAGACAACAAGTAAAATAAAACCATATGACCAGAAAAGGACACGGATACCATCGTGATTGGAATTCTGGGATCTTGGTCGTTGATTATTGAAAATTTAGGAAATTTTCAACCCAATAGCATCTATCCAGTAGCTATGACCTATATGGCAGTGATGGGACCATCCACCGTTCGAATTGTCTTTATCATGCAAAATTGGCAGATCATCAACCAAAATAAATCCCAGTATCAAGTGAAAACGGGATATACAACACTTGAAATCTGCATGTGTGGGCAAATATATCAATCATTGATTGAAGGCATGGTTACTCAACCCAGTAAAAGATTAAAGCACATGAGGCCCAGGTCCAGATTGCAAAATATCATTTGACAAACCTTTAACTAATCAAAGACTAGAAAATTTTCTAAACTGAACTAAATGTGACACAGGATTTCAGTATATATAACCTAAGTGCTTTCATGCTGAGTTGATACTGACTTCTGATGACTGAAACTAAATAATTTATTAAATGAAGCAAGGGCACATAAGAAGCCAAGAAAATGATGTTCGCAGAATGAATAATGACAATCCATTGTAGTTCAAGGAAAGTAGAGAAGATTTGCTTACTTTATTAGCTTTTCATGTCTTTAAAAGTTTTATGTTATATAATGCCTCAGCAGTATGCATTTAGCAATATGGTTATATACAACGGAAGGCATAACACACACATAGGTAACCATAAAGAAATTTTAATGAATGCAGTAGCCTAAAGTTTTAGAGAAAAATTAGTAGTAGAAATTTAGGACCTTAAAGCAATAAGTTCACACGCGCGCGCAAAAAAAAAAGAATATAGATATGGGGATAGCCATATGCTATGAGTAACAATGAAGATTACGCAAGAATGAATTTTCCCACTACACCTGAATGGAAACTCGATTAGGAAAAACTCAACAATATTCACTTGCCTGGTTCCATAATAAGTGCACCAATATGAGTAGAGTGGCTCAATTCAGAAAATTGCAACAATTGATTTGATATATAAGCAGAGTAGATCCCCGCAACAGCTGAAGAATCTCTATTACGACTAAACAATTCATCACAGGAATTAAATCCTGTGTGAGTCAAATAAAGAGTATGTTACTCATAAAATAGGGCAAAAACAAATTACCCACATAAGACATGATTTTTTTACTTACGCATATCTTCAGACTTCAGGTGATCAGACTGGAAGGCATCGGGTATGGAAAGATTCCAACACCCGTTACCAATAAAAACCGTAGAGGGGTCCAAAAAAAGGCCTCTTCCTGAGTACCTAGTCAAAAAAAGATGCTCAGGTTAGTTCAGAAGCAAGTCCACAGATAGACACTGACAACTTTTGCCAAATGTGATCAGAACAACTTTTAAAATTAAGTTAAACTGCTACAAATTATTTTACATTTAAAATCGAGCATTTTCAATAACAAAAGAACGATCCTCATGTATGTCCTCCCGCCCTTTCCCAAGGAAAACTGCACTCAGACCATTGAAGGACCCACAATGTCATTCTAAATGCCTCAGGCCTTTAGCTGCGCCTCATTCTAGAAGTCTTAGAAAGCATAAAAGTTACACATGAACTTTATAGAGGAGAATAATTTTTGGATTTTCCTAAAAATATATTTTTCAAAAGAATTTTCTTAATTGAAAATGCTTTGATTAATCAGGTTGCACGGATACAGTTGCGTGTGTGGACAAGGAGACAGACACGGAACACAACAAATTAGGGACACGCACACACACTCTCTCTAGCACATTGGCACGTGCAATGCACATGCAAAGTTGTTAACTACTTTTACAATTATCTTATATTAATATAAACATTAATAGTTTGATGATGATTTAATTTATGTAATTTTATTGTAGACATAGAAATTGTATCCTAAAGTGTTATTTAGCAATTAAATATATTCTCAAAACAATTTTGTTAAGTAGTTTTATTAATAAGGATACAATATTGTAGGAAGTGATCAAAAACGAAAAAGAAAAATGGGGATATTCAATTTAAATGTGAGTATTCTCATGTCATGATTTAGAATGTTCTAGAAATAAGAAATGAAAAAAGAAAAGAAAAGGAATAAAAATTTCCCTTGAAAAAATCACAATTTTGATTATGTGAGTTCATATTCTATTTTCATGTCATGATCTAGAATGTTCTAGGAAAAAGAAATGAAAAATGAGGGGGGAAATACGTTTGTAAACTTACCATTTTACCCTCCAAATTTTAATAAGGAGGAAAATGTCCTTGATTCATCCGACTTTCACTACCCTCACTAAATTTTTTTTACGTTAGTATCCATATACATATACATACATGCATATGTATATGTAATATATACATCATATCAGATATTGAATTAAAATACTGATAACATTTGTATGTTTCTTTTACTATATATAACAATTAAGAATCAAGTTAAATCAAACTAGAATTAAGGTTTAACAATAGGTTTGATTGCATGGGATACAATGGTTTAAAAATCTTTAAGGGGTTTCAGTTTTTGGGTTCAAAAAACCTATTGGTTTTGAGCTTTGATATACTAAAGAAACTAGTTTAGGGTTATAACTTATAAGTAATCGGAAAACCGGGTACTCTTTTGAACCACAAATGTCTGTCGCTGACCGTGGTGAATCCATGTCCGACACGGATACAGCACCCAAAACGAAGCGTTCGGGTAACCTAGATTTCCCTCAATCCCATCACTGAAGCACTAGATACACTACTGCCTGCAAGTCGCCAAAAGGGTACAGCCGTACAGGATTAATCTATCAACATCTATTTCCATTAGATTGCCAATTTGCAACATAAGCTAACTGCAAATGGCTGCAGATCTGATTTTGTAAAGTAAGTAATCATCTTATTGCATAGTTCACCATGCCACAAGATTTGCATATCAAAGGAATGAATGGCGATTGGTGAAAAAAATACCAATTAGTAAAACCAGAGTTCCTAATAGCAGTATACATTATGGAAATGCTGTCAAGAAGATGGTCATTCAAAAAAGGCACCAATTAGGCAGTGAGGTGGTAGAGAGACTGACGAAACAGCAAAGAAATTTGATATTGCACCAATCTGGGAAGATTTTACATAACACAGCTAAAATAATTCTTACCATGGCTGTTGTAAGTAACTTGTATAGGAAGATGGCGCTTGCGCTTCCATTGCTCCTAAAGTGTCACCATGATAGGATCCATTGAGAGCTAAAACCTGAACATCAGAATAATGAGTATACCCACTTTCTAATCAAGAATCATGAACAAGAGTCACTAATCGGAAACACCCTCCTCAGTCATTGTAACTAGCAGTTTTGAGAAAATAAATCATATGCCAACCTATCTAACATCCACTAGAGTGAGATAATATAGCCATAAATCTCACTGAACTTGGTTATCACTATTATAGAATGTCATGACTTAAAAGTTCGAATCAGAACCCACCGCGGTCAACCGAACGGTAGGTTCCAATGCGGCTCAGACGGTCTTGGTTCCATTCCAGGCTAGGTTATCCAAAAAAAAGTTCGAATTAAAGACGACAGGTATAAGTATATGTATTGAATTAAAGATTGTGGGCATAAACATCTATGCATATGTGATTGAATTTATGTATCTCAGTGTGAGCATGTTACGCGCTCAAGCATTGTTCAAAATGATTCAAGTACCTCATATGATTGCCTAAACTGCAAGCAGACAGTCTCAAGTATGTCTCACACATTTTTTCCTCAAAGAAAGCAAGTCCTATAACTTCAGCACTAAAAGAATTGCAATATGAATACAGGCACAAAAGGATTATTTCAAATATTTTGATCCTTGGAATGTACAGCAATGAACTTCTTATAAGAAGATTCAACAGATAACTGTTATAATCCAAAGAACTAGATTAACTTGACACATGAAAAACACATTCTTGCAAAATACAAACATAGGACTAACCATGGTGTTAGTCAGGGACTCAGGACATGATATTGATGATCACAATAGCTATGGCTATGGGAAGAAATATATATGGCAGAAATTAAACCCATCTTGAACTGTAGTCAGGATTTCACATTGATAATCCCAATAACTGTGCCTACATGGAGAAAATATATATGGAAGAAATTGAACCCACCTTGAACTCAACAGATCCTCTACTGAAATCTTTGTTACTATCCTGATGAACCCCATGATCATGTGCGTATTTTCGAAATGCCATTTTGAGTGCAATTTCAATTGCAGTTGATCCATTGTCAGAAAAGAAACTTCGAGAAGCCCAACCTGCATAAGAATACATATACTATCTGATTTACAAACATACAGGGCAGAGTCACAAGACAGAAGACAATGATGAGGATAAGCCCCCATAAAATTGTTAAATAGTTACTTAAAACAAAAGTGCTATACTTACAAAGACGGAATAAGATTGGTGAGTTGAGAAAGAAGCGTATAAACTATGAAGCTAGAATAACTGAAGTAATTTTGGAGTTCTTACAATGTAGCCCAAGAAACCACTATTATCATGATTATATCTGTGCAAGAAATGTTCTGCTAATGCGACTCAGCAACTCAATTTCTGTTAATTGCTAGATTGTCAGAGAGAAACAAAATTAAGAAGTACATGATAAAAATGTGCGACAACATAACAAGTAAATATAGAGCAATTTCTAGCCAAAATTTAGCCAAAATTGTCCCACGGGGCCCCCATATTGAACAAAAAGATGAAAAGTACCAGTAGGAACAATATTTAAGAAGCAGTATATGTGCTCAACTAGGTGACAACCTGGGCAAAGCATTACGAATAATGTTTTAAGATGCATTATATATGCGCACCTCGGCAAAGCATTAGGAATAGTAGTAAAGCAGTATATGTGCCACCTAGGTGACAACCTGGGCAAAGAGTCCAAAGACACAAGCCAGAGTGACCAAAATGGCCTAGACGCTCCTATCAATCATTTTCAGTTCCAATTAGCTGGTCACATAAGTAGCATCTAGGCAAGCCACAAAAGTTAAAATAGGCTGGTTGAAGCTAATGCAACCTGATTATACTAACGAGTTAAAAAAACTGATTATACTAGGATTTTTACACCCTAATGGATTAACTTCCCCCAGCTCTCATCTCTTATGTCCAAGATTTCACCTTTCCTTAGCTCCACATTCTTACAAACAATTGATAAGTGACACCAGATAAGCTGAAAAGGGGAACGTACATGCTCGGTTTAGTTTTTATATGTTACTTTAAATTTTAATAAAATCATGTTATTCTTCCTCTTCCCTCTCTTTTAGTCCCTTTTTCTATTTCTCTTTTTTAAAAACCTCCTTTTCCTTTCTGTAATTGCACCCACCAAAGGCTGTTGCCTGGCATCACCAGTGCTGTTTATTGGTAAACCATCGTTGTTACTGCATTGTTCTCCCTCCTCCTTCTCTGCTTGTACTGCTAGACGCTAGTGCAGTACTTTTGAAACTGGAACCAATCCCAATATGGTTTGTTTGAAGCAAAGTGATATGCCTACTTAAGCATCTTATCTTGCATGCTTCTTAAGTTCTTTTAGTTAGTGCTGAAAAATGCTCATCTAAGTCCAACACCTCATGACCTCATCATGGTATTATTATAACAGAGGAACGTTTGTTAGAGACACGCAAGCACCAAGACTTTTCTATCCAATTTCAACAGGAAAATTGCGCATTAATTTTGCGGTGCAATGGAGCTTCATTATCCAATATCCAATGTTACTCGCATATTTGGGTTGGATTCTTTAAATTGAATCTGAGAATCCAAATCTAAATCTGATAATTTATTAAATATGATTCTCTGTTGCATTCTAGCTTTCTTAATGGATTTGGATCCCAAGTGGCTCCTTTAAATTTGTAATGGATCTTCAACTCATTGGATCCGACTACTTGCCATAGAGATAAAAATGCATAACTGAAGGTTAAACAGTGAGAAGAACATTATACTCAGC
>NC_033798.1:129344852-129350517 GCF_001876935.1 Asparagus officinalis | reverse complement strand
AGCAAAAGTTCTGCACACTTAAGAGCAGGTTCATACACATTCTCGGGAAACATCACATGCCCATACCTTGCAGCAGAATAGCCCATCTCTCTCGCAAGCTCAATCTGAAACCACCTAACAGAGAAACCACCGTGAACATACACATCAGGCAAGTACATTCTTGCTGAAAATAGAACTAAAATGCTTGATCAACATTCACATAGAACAAAAGCAATTTATTAATTTAATTATCAGGATAATCGAAGCTGGCTTGATTCTAGATTCCTCATAATCTGCATGCCAAACTACCACGTTGTTTAGTAATCTGAAGATGGAAATTTTACTTTTCCAATACTATGTGAAAATAAAATACTTGCTTTGAAGTCTAGTATTTCCGCAACTGCCTTGCAAAAACAAATTAGCTTATAGATGTTTCATTTGTATTTCATGATCTCAAGCGAAAATAATCAAGATAATGCTACATTTGCCATAAATTGCCTTTACTTCTATTGTACAGATAATAAAAGGAAATGCATTCTCATGCAAATTCTAAACTATGCACACTGATGCAATTTTTTCTTGCTGCACCATATGCACAGATAGCAATCTACATGATTTCCCATGTTCTTCATCTCTTGGTATGTTCTACCTGAGACCGAGAACTAGAAAGAAAAAAGGTGGAGTAAGGGGAGCAAACATGCCCACTCCCCACCCCATCTGCAGACTTGAAGATAATTATGAACACTGTTTTTCACTTGGCTCAAAGGAAATTCATAAATCCGATTGTAGCCACTCAGAACTATATTTCCTTAATTTTTTGGTGAGCTTAGGGATTAGAGACGCAAATGAGTCTAAGCAAACATGAAAAAATACAGTGCATGAGCCTTTTAGGGCATGTTTAGCTAATACTTATTTTATGAAACCTTATGAGTTACTAATTACTTGTTGTTACTTTGTTAGAAGGCAAACTAGTCTTTTAACCTCAATAAGTAAATCTCAAGTGCCAAAAGAATAAGTTGGAAAATCCCATCTTCTTCTTTTTCCTCCTTATGACTTAAAAGAAGTAAATAAGTAAAGTTTACCAAACATGATTTTGGATTCTTATAAGTGAAAACATGCAAACATGCTTATAAGTCAAAAAAAGTAGGTCTCCAAACATTCTCTAGTCTTGGTAGAAACCAAAGAGCATGATAAGGCAGTTGCGCAAACAGAGGCATGGGTTGGTTCTAAACCTTGAGGTAAAGTCACAAAGTTAAGCAACCAGTAATATTCATAAACCTTAAAAGTTAAAACATCAATTCAGTTGACAAACAGGGATAAAAATTCACATAAAGGTAGAGCATATTCCTCACTGCTACTTGGCTCACTACTATTGCTCTAAGATGGTCCTTTTGTTTTCAATATGTAAAATAATAAATTGACTACCAGACAGAATATTAGGTTGGATGTGGCAAAAGTATCGAAATCATTTGTAAAAAAAGATATAAAAAGTTTGCAACCATCACGGAAAAAGATGCAAGGATAAACTTTTCAGGTGTCAATACTTTGTGTTTTATATCTGTTATTTGCTCTCATTGTTCAATTTAGTGGCCATCTAACAATATGGACGAGCTTCAAACCAAGAAATTAACCAGGATTTCTAGAAACATTTAACCTAAAGATTGTAACTTGTTACTGACCATTAAATAATAAAATGGAAAACACCTCTAAGTATTTATTTGACCAACAGAGGCTAAATGACGCCGAAAGATGTTCCATATAAGAACTTACCTGCAAAGTAGCATCAGGCCCTTGAGTCCACCAACTAGCACAGGCATCAAACTGTGGAACAATCATCTCCCTATTATTGCAGACCTAAAGAAAGAATCAAGTCCAAAACATTATTAATGACAAGGCATCATTGTACTAAAGAAGATATGTGGATTGCGCATTATGAAAGAAGACGGTGAAATATAGATCCTAGACATAATATCATGAAACCAATAGTTGTTGAGAAACATGTGTACAATCATTCAATACAATCTACAGAACCGTCACCATATCTAATATTTTCCAAATAAATATAAGAATCAGACAATTCTAAAAGGTTTTTACACAAACCTTATGTACTGCAAAGTTCTCACCATAACGCGAGTCTATCACTGTAATAGTTTCTTCAGGAACAAAATTGTGCTGAGTAAATGGCCACCACAAAATTCTCCCTGCCTTTCTCCGCATGTCGTGTAATCTTTGGATCTTCGTCAAATACGAAGAAGACATTATCTCCCGAAGAGAATCGAATATGTTGCTAGATCCACAAAACCAGTCGACCAAGTTGTTTGAGGGATCTTGTGGTATAGGTGGCAGAACAAGCACATCCACACTAGAAGCATAAATCAGATAATAAGAAATCTGGATCAATTATATAAATTCAACATACTATCAATTATGGATCCGGCATACAAACCGCAAACCAAATTAATTAGAGATGAGTACGTAATAGAATCTTTGGCTGTAAAGGACGTCGGGGCATTAGAAGTGGCCATCATAAAAGTGATAAATAATTAACGGTAATTGCACTACACCAGAGGCATAACAAATGAATATGCATAATAAAAATTTTGTAACTGAGGGCTCAATCAAGGGAGAAAGAGACCTTAGAAAAATGTAATTCATACATATGTAAATGCCATACATGCTCTTCCATAGAAAAGGACCCCAGGAGACAGTTGCGGGACCAGGAATTTTTGGGATGGGGGGTCCAAAAAATAATTAAACATGACAATATATAATTTATTTAACACCATTGATTAGCATCTAAACACCATTACATGGGGTTATCTCATAATGGACCAAAAAATTATTCATATTTTCAGAAAGCCTTTTATAGTTTCCAGTGTCTTTTTATAAAGATTCCAGTGTCTTTTGTCAGTTATTTTGCTTTTCTGTCACCTTACTTTTATTCGGAATTTAGAGTTCATTCTAGATAGTTTTTAGTTCATTCTAGATAGTTTTGCTAATCAGAAACTGCCAAATATGGGGAACATTTGATCAAAGTTTACTCTAGATGAAACTGAAAAATAAAAAAAATTGATATTATGAATATTCTGTATTTTAAGGAGTAATTATTTTTAAGAAGTAATTTATTCTTTAAAAGATAGCATGCCTTTATTCATCGCCACTTGTAATCTTTATTCCATCTAAAAGAACCATAAGTCAGTATCCGTTTTCTCCTACAACTTCTTTCCTCATTTAGCACTGAATGATTTGTATGTTCATTATTTGTCTCATGAACAAATCAATATTATATGCTCAGCAGTCCAACATGAGGCTCAAGGACCCAACTGAGGTGCTACCATTGTAATATAGAGTTGAGCTGCCAAAGGATGCTTGCTGTAAAAGCAAGGTACTTTATGCAATGTAATTCTTACAAATAATTATTAGCAAATGACAGCTATTATTTTTCCCATTTTTTTGGGGGATTGGGGGGAGGGGGGCAAGGCGGGGCCCATTTGGCCCCAATATGCCTCCCCTCTGCCAAGAGATAGTAAACCTCCTATATTTTAGCATGAGAAGATGGATGGATATGTGTGTAGGTTTCAAATATATGTATATTTGGCACATACATATATCTGCTTTGTTGTTTTATTCCCATTATGTAACTAAAATAGCAAACCGATGTATAAAATATCTAGTGTTGCCAAAAGGGTGACGCAAGTGAAGAGCTCAGGCAGTATCACCACTTCTTTCCTCTCACAAACAAGTGAAGAGCGCAGGTAGCATCACCACTTCTTTCCCCTTGTGAGAGGTTGTGGGTTCAAATTTCCCCATCTACAGCAGTAGACGAGAATTTCCAAATTAACATGCAAGGAGACACCAGTGCAGATAGAATGGTTCAAGTCCAACAGGCATGAAGGCCTCTTTGATATGATTTGCAGCAATAGGTCTTTCCTCCAGTCTGAGATTTTTTTCCCCCTATCTTCGTGGGAGCTTCTTCTCGTCCCTAGGATGGAGATTTCCTTCTCCTCGCACTAGAGCTTGTACCTCTAGAAGCATTTCTCAAAAAGAAAAAACGTACTTTAAATACTTTAAGGCAAATAAAGTTCATGTACAAATACAAATGGACATAAATGCCATGTCTAATGGCCCACCAATTTTTAATTGTGGACGTATGTTGTAAATCATAGCTAGATGATAAATTGTCCAATAAATTAACACTTTAAGAGTGTCGTTGGTATATAGTAAATTAGGTTCTCTCCTATATACCTCTTTGCATATGAAACAGAAAGACCAGTTGTCTACCATAAAGAGTAACTATACCATATGAAGAATGATGTGAAAATGAGTCAATCAAAAGAAACCAAGATCACCTCTTTCTCAAGTAAGACATTAGCGAAACCTCATTTGACAAGCCATGATCTGCTAAAACAACGGCTATAACATCATATCCTCTAATCTTTAAGCTCTCATAAGCAGATATAGTTGCTGATATGCCCCCCAAATGGCCGTCCCCAACAAGGATAACAGGTAACCTGAAAGACCTGGCATGGGAACACGCATAGGTATAGTTACAGAAACCAATCAGGTTAAGAATTGTTTGATATTGCAGGAAAGAGAAGCACATTTCTGAAGGTACCAACTTACAAAGGAATATAAATTCCTGGTTTTCAATACTGATGGCGCTGATTGTAAATTACTGCAGTCGATCAAAAAGAAATGCATTTTCTTCATGCTCAACATCAGACCATTATTCCCACATATGCTAGAGCTTATGAACATCATTTAGTGGCCATAGTTCAATTGAACATCATTTAGTGGCCATAGTTCAATTGAATGATTATGAAGCTAGTCTTCCTTCACAACAATAGGCCATGTTGCTTATTGGCTATTACAATATGTTATAATACCAAAAATAGCAATGGACTACTCATATGCAGAACAAGAGTTAATGAGCACCCAACGTAATGTCAAAGGGACAGTAAATCATAAAAATTATCAATTTTCCGTTGAGTACCACGCCGAATATCAAATAAAAGAGAAGATCCTCACCTATACAAATCACATTGAAGAGTACCCGAAGGCCCTGGACTCGCAACACCACCAGCAGTCTCAATAACCCTCCAGACCAAGATTCCAAGCATTTCGCAACCATTCCCCTCAACATCAAATCATCAACCTCCATCCCTTCCATCTCCACCGCCAAATGCGGTGAAACCGCCGCCTTCCATGCAAAAATCGTCTTACAATCCAACCTAAACCTCAAACCCTCGCTCTCAGCTCCCCCAACTCGAGTTTCTTCAAACGAACACAAACCCCTCTCCTCCGCGACCTCTTCTTCACCCTCCGCCGATCCTAACCCTAGAATCTCCTCCCTCGCCGGAATCGAAGCCCTAATCGCGTGATTCGAGGCGAAGAGGACAGATAGGGGGTCGTTCAACCGGCGGCGGAAGAGGTCCGAGGTTTTGCGGTAGACGAAGCGAGAGTCGGAGTCGTGAGGGAATCCTGTCTGGATAGGCTTCAAGTAGAGGAAGGAGGAAGGTGAAGAGGAGGAGAGGACGGAGTTTGCGATGCCGGTGGAAACTAGGGTTTTGCCGACGCCGGTGTTGGAGGCGAAGATGATGAAGGTGGGATCGGTGATGTCGACGGAATGGAGACGGCGGTTGGGGAGGAGGAGAGGGCGGTGGAGGCGGTGGCGGAGGAGGGAGAG
>NC_033798.1:129319559-129344838 GCF_001876935.1 Asparagus officinalis | reverse complement strand
GCGGCGGAGAGATGATGAGAGAGGGAATGAGGGCGAGTTTAAATTGGGAAGGTGGGTGTTTGGTTTGCTAGTCCAATGGAACGATCAGTTCGAAGGCCTTCTTTTTTTTTGGGTTAATTGCATATTGGTCCCTTAAAATCATCTGAAATTGCCAACTAATCCCTCAAATGTCATTATTTGCTTATAAGTCCCTTAAATCTTTAGCTTTTTTGCCAATCCGTCCCTCGTGTTAGTTGGTGTTATTAATGATCATTAAATGTGACGGAATTAGGTAAAATACCCATTATACCCCTGCCTATACCAACCCAAATCCACCTTCTTTCTTCACCAATGGTCACATGCTTCCCCCAAACCTAAAATCAAGGTCATTCCCATGACTAGCTTCACTTTAAACCCAAAACTTACAAGGGCAACATATACCCCAGGGGTAATAAGGTAACTTGAGTTGTTAGGTTAAGCATTAACTCAACTATAGTTAGAGAAGTTAACGCTTTTTCCTAAAACTTCCCTTCACCCCCTACGAATCCTAACAGAAGGACCATAATGCAAGAAAACTAAAGATTTATGGGACTAATAAGCAAATAATGAGATTTGAGGGACTATTTGGTAATCAGAAAAGATATAAGAGACTAATAGGCAAGTAACCTTTTTTGTTAAAGGGGTTTTTGCATACACCCTAACCTTCTATATTTGCACCTTTACCCTCCGTATCTTGATATTTGTGGAATTGCCCTCTGATTCTCTCATATCATGTTTTTCTACCCCCTCACAACTAGAGAGTTTTAGTTCATATCATGTTTTTCTACCCCTTCACAACTAGAGAGTTTTAGTTCTGAGACGGAAAATATTCCAAGCCTAACGCAGATTATTGGAAAATTTTGATATTTCCATATTTAGAAACAAATATTGTCAAGTTGGAGGGTTAGAAAATACAACGTGGCAGAATAGAAGGGTACATTGCAAATATGAAAGGTCTAAGGGATATTACTTTATTTGAGAGAATAGATGGGATCTCATGCAATATCCAAATCCCAGCCTGCTAACTGCTTTTTTTTTTTTAATAATTCCTGGGATGGTTAAGGACCCATGAAGACGGAGTCCAAGGGACAGTTTCCCTGGCTACATGAGCCTAGGATTCATCAGAGGATCCAACGCTACGGAGCTCATCTGCAGCAGTGAGATTCCTCCATCCATCGACCTCCCGCGTACAACATATATTTTAGGAAAGATAAAAAAAAATCTATGAATAAAATAACCCCTGAGCTATATATTTCAATTTAGCATTGATATCAACGTTTGTTTGATGATACTTGAAAGCACTACTCTTTGTCAGAATGAGAAGTTTTTCAGCTATTACTACGCTTATAAGTTAAATCAAATTATTTATTTATGATATTTTTTCTGATAATCCATCAGGGAAAAAATGGAAATTTTTTGATAAGAAACATATACGTGCCTGCTCACTGTTGTTATGGATGAGATTAGGGGTGTCCAAAAAGCCCGCCGGTCCGGGCCCGGCCCGGAAACCCGGGCCAAGCTCTCTTATATATGTATAATATATGTGTGTATATATATATATACTCTCTCTTTTAGTATATATGTATATATAAGTATACTCTCTCTTATATATGTATAATGTGTGTGTGTGTGTGTATATACTCTCTCTCTTAGTATATATGTATATATAAGTATACTCTCTCTTATATATATAATATGTGTGTGTGTGTGTGTGTACTCTCTCTCTTAGTATATATGTATATATAAGTATACTCTCTCTTATATATGTATAGTCTCTCTTATATAAGTATATATAAGTATACACTCTCTTATATATGTATAATATATGTGTGTATATATATATACTCTCTTTCTCTCTTAGTATATATGTATATATAAGTATACTCTATCTTATATATGTATAATATGTGTTTGTGTATACTCTCTCTCTTAGTATATATGTATATATAAATATACTCTCTCTTATATATGTATACTCTCTCTTATATAAGTATATATAGGTATACACTCTCTTATTTATATATGTATAATATGTATACTCCCTCTTATAAAGGTATACTCTCTCTTATATATGTATACTCCCTCTTATATAAGTATACTCTCTCTTATATATGTATAATATGTGTGTGTATACTCTCTCTCTTAGTATATAAGCATAGTATATTACAACGGTTACTTCTTCCCCATTGGCCCAACGGACAATAGCTACTTATGTGATTTTCTCTCTCTCAAGTTATAGATTATAAATATATATAATATATTTACATATAATATATGTATATATAATATATATAATATATGTATATATAATATATATAATATATGTATATATAATATATAGTTACATAATAATTTATAATAATTTATAAGCATATACTAATACATAATTATGTAAAATATAATAAATTTAAACTAATTTTTAGTATTTTTTATAAAAAAAAGAAAAGGAAAAAATTGAAAAAAATCCGGGCCGACCCGGAGCCCGGCCCGGGGTACCCGGGTCCGGGTCCGGGCCGGCCCGGATGGACATGCCTAGATGAGATAACCACCTCTCTGTGAAGATAGTATCTCGGTCATGTCACACCTACGGCCTTGTTTCAATATATTCATCATCTTCTTCATATTTATTATTTATTTAAAAATATCTTACTGGAGAAGAATTGGAGAAGAATTGAGAGAGAGAGATATTTAAAACTGAATTGTTCTAATATAGTCTCTGTGATCTTCTGAAGGTTTGTATTAATTAATGGAAAAATAGGAAGGGTTTTTATCCTTCCATAATTTAATTTACTTCTCTTACAAACAAGAACAAACTCTACAAAAAGATTTAACATATTTGTAGTCCAGTCTTTTCCCCCCCGCTCCTATTGAGCCCATGGTAGATTCGGGCCTTACAAATTGAATTGAAAATCCATTAACGTGCAGTATGCAGCCCAATTACGTCATGATTAATTAAAGTTCGCACTTGGGAATCCCAAAGTCTATGTGGACGAATCAGGAGCCAGCTGTAATTAAGCGTTAATTTTAAGCAGTGTCCACTAATAACCGCCAACAAAAACCATAAATCCCCAAAATACCCCTCCGCTCTCCTCAAAAGCCTCACTCCGCTCGAAGGCGCCATTTCCCTCTCTACAAATTAAAGCTCTCAAACCAACTCCTCACCCATCTCCTTTCTCTTTTGCTCGTGAGAAAAAAAAAACAAAACAAAAACAAAAGCAAACGTTCCAAATTTCCCCCAAATTCTCAAAGAAAAAACCCTAATTTCAAGAAAACAATGGCGATCAGACCCTCATCAACCCTTTTCTTCCTCCTCCTCCTCCCGATCTTCTTGTCCCAGATCCTCTCTTCGTCTCAGGAACCAGGTAATCCTCAGTCCCCCAAACCCTAACCCTAAGAATCGATTCTTGTTCTTGATTTCTTGATCTCTTGATTTCAGGGGGAACCACTCCCAGCTACGCGCGCTTCACCTTCGACGCCACCCTGTACCCGCCGGAGGACGACGACGACTACATCATAATCGGGACCATCGGCTGCCCTCTCGCTGCCACCCTCTCCGCCGCCGGCCACCACGTCCTCCTCCTCGAGCGCGGCGGGACCCCCGACGAGTTCCCCTCCCTCAGCTCCCAGGACGGATTCCTCCAAACCCTGGTTGCCGCCAACAGCCTCGATTCCCCCGCCCAGTCCTTCGTCTCCGACGACGGCGTCCCCAACGCTCGCGGCAGAGTCCTCGGCGGATCGTCGGCGATCAACGCCGGATTCTACAGCCGGGCTCACAGGGAGTTCTTTAATGCTTCCGGTGTCGAGTGGGACCCGAAGATGGTGGAAGAGTCCTACGACTGGGTGGAGAAGGCGGTGGCGTTTAGGCCGGAGCTGAAGAGTTGGCAGTCCGCAGTGAGGGATGGATTGATCGAGGCCAATGTAACGCCGTATAATGGGTTTACAGAGAGGCACGTGGAGGGGACAAAGATTGGGGCATCTACTTTCGATTCAAGCGGGAGGAGGCATAGTGCTGCTGATTTGCTGGCATTGGCGAACGCGGAGAATTTGAGGGTGGCGACTAGGGCTAGCGTGGAGAGGATCTTGCTCAATTCAAGTCTATCTTCAGGTTGGTTTTCTTGATTTTTTTTTTTTTTAATTGGGTTCGTTGTTCTGTTTTCTTGATTTTAGTAGAATAGAACCGTGTCAAGATATTGATTTCTTACATTTCAGTTGGGTTTTGATAATGTTTTGGAACATTTATAGAGACACAGGTTTGCCCCCAAACTGGGCAACGCGCTGTGGCCTACATTGTCATTTTTCACCATTTAGAAAGCTCGGCCCTTTGGGTTTGAGTCTAAAACAGTTGGCTGAGTTGAATTAATTGCATAATCTTATCGTTCTGATTGGTCAACCATATGATTAATTGGTTAATAAATAAGTAATTGGACAGGAGCAATCTTTATGAGTATTATTTAAATATTCTTTTAGTGAAATTTGATGTAATTTTGGCGTTTCCAGCATACTTCTGAGGGTAATTCATTAACATCTTTTTACTATGAAGTAGTTATCACAAGTAAATTTCAATTATATCTTGCCTTCTTGTTTGAAAAACATCAGGTATTGTTGTGAGGCTTAAACCATTTAGACATTTATGTACTGTGATCTACGTTATCATTCTTCATCCTACTACATAATATTTGCACTGAAAGATTTAATTAGACCAATGTGCTGTTATCTAAACTGTCTTTTACGTTTCAGCATAACATTTCAGCACATAAGTTTTTTTTTTTAATTTAGAAACAGTACAGAAGAATTGTATGGAACTAGAAACTTAGGCGGTTTATTTGTTAGTATATCTTAAAATTGATTCTCTTTTATTTAATTTTAATATATTTCTTTGGGTTCAAATTTGATATAATTTTGGCTCTTTCAACAAACTTTTGAGGATTCTCTGCTCAGCTAACTTGTGGCACTGGTTTATTTCTGAAGTATCATTATTATTATGTAGTTATTACAAGTACGTTGCGATTCTTCAGTTGACGGTTTATTTGTTAGTCCCTCGAAAGTATGATTTATTCTCTATCTTTTTACAAGTAAATATTCTCTATCTTTTTACAAGTAACTTTTGATGTCTTATTTAGAATAGTTGTGTTTGGGCAAGTCTGCTGTGTTTGTGTGGTTGAACTTACTTTTGAAGATTATTTGTCACCAGATACTTAGTTATTACAAGTAAATCTGTAAATTTTCAGTTGATGATAAGATTTTACTTCAGTATGTTTTCATTATTTCTATCTAGTTTGGATGTCTGTTGGATATCCTGTGGCTGCTGACTGCTACTAGGTCTGCTAGTAGTGGTAAATATGCAGTATGCAGTATATCTTGGCCTCATTATGACCTGCTAAACTTCGCAAGCGATCACTGGGATATATTGGCTACATTAATATTCCAAGTCTGCACCATCTATAGTTTTGTGTAGTCATTACAACTACTTTGTAAATAGTCGACGATAAATTTTTATTCAGTGAAATTTTTGTTAATTCCTGATTTCTAATTTCGAAATCATGTTGGATACCTTGGCTACTGACTAATAGCAACTCTGGTAGAGAATTTAACATGCTGATTGTAGTTAAGCAGTCAGTAGTTACTGTACATTATGTTCGATATATTGGATTCAGTGTAACCTGTTAGCCTCAACAGGTGACCGTCGTGGCCATCACCACCACGCAATGACTCGCCAAGGCGGTGAAGTCATCCTCTCTGCTGGCGCCCTTGGAAGCCCACAGCTCCTCCTCCTCAGCGGGATTGGTCCCCGCCCCCACCTCTCTTCATGGGGCATCCCCATCGCAGTCCAGCACCCAAATGTGGGCCAGTTCATGTATGACAACCCCCGCAACGGCATCTCCATTATCCCCTCTGTCCCTCTCGAGCACTCGCTCATCCAGGTAGTCGGCATCACCCACAACGGCACCTTTCTTGAGGCCGCCTCCAATGTCGTCTCCTTCCGTCCCCCTCGCTTCCCTTTCCTCCCTGCTGCCTCCTCTCCTATCCACCTCACCGTTGCCACCATCATTGAGAAGGTCGCTGGCCCTACCTCTGTTGGCAGCCTCCGCCTAGCGACCCTCAACGTCCGTGACAACCCCCTTGTCCGTTTCAACTACTTCTCCACCAAGGAGGACTTGGACCGGTGCGTCGTGGGGATGAGGAAGGTGGCGGAGGTGCTGGCGGCAAGGTCGATGGAGGAGTTCAGGATGACGATGGGGTGGTGGTCCGGGGACGGGAGGAGGGAGTTTCGGTTTGTGGGTGCTGCGTTGCCAGCGAACAGGGATGACGATGCAGTGATGGGAGAGTTCTGCAGGAGGACGGTGTCGACGATATGGCATTATCACTGTGGGTGCGTGGTAGGGAGGGTGGTGGACCGGGGGCTCAGGGTCATCGACGGGTCGACATTCTCAGTGTCACCGGGGACCAATCCTCAGGCTACTCTCATGATGATGGGCAGGTGAATGCACTTACCGCTCACATGAATCTCCATCTGATTTTCTTTTGGTTCAGACATGCATCAATGTGAGCGAGAGAGAGAGATCTTTTTTTTTCCTTGTTTGATATGTATTTTTGTCTGTTTATTTTGAAGGTATATGGGAAGGAAAATCAGTGAAGATAGGCGCGAGATGAGCAATGTTGCTGACAAGAAGGGAAGGAATCAAAGCACTTCTGGTATACACAGACAAGAGTATGCGTTAGCCAGAGACAGGCTAAGCAGAAATATAGACATTGAGCTCTTCGTTAATTTGTTGTTTGGACAAACACAATAAACCAAATAACTCTGTGGTAGCCTCTTCGTTGTTTCTGTACGTGTTTCTTCGATATAAAAGCGTATGCGATATAGGGTTCACTGGTTCAGTCAGTTGAAAAAAAAAACAGGTGTTATAAAAAATAAAAAATGAAAATCAAGCCAGCTGGGGGCGCAGGGGAACCAGAAATCACATTAATTAGCAGCCCGGCTGCTTTTAAAAGAACCGTGTGAAAAGACCCAAAATAGTGCTTAATTAATTTATGGTTGCCACAACCTTTTTGTTACTTCTCCATCCTACAGATAATGAAAGCAGCAGCATTCTCATGCACGTGCGCGCGCTGATGCATGCGAATTTTTTTTACTTCATGCGTACTTCCATTATTTATGTCCGAAAAACCTACCTTAATTGGCCGAGAAAAAGAAATAATAAAAACAATAAATAATAACAAGCTGTATATATATAAAACTGTTTACTAATTAAGTAGTCATCGACATGCATGTATAGTGGCCTAGCATGCGCCGTAGGCCGCATCGATGTAAGCCGTAAAAGATGCCGGCAGCCTTGTCTTCGACCATACCATCCCTTCTCAGTTTCAAGAACGACAAGGCCGTTATCAGGCTATCGTACCCAGCCTGGTGGTTTCGGCCTTCAGCAGCACCGACCACATCGAGCTCCTCGGCCAGCTTCACCAGCCCCATCCTCTGATTAAATCCGCGACACGCCATCATGTACTTCACGTCATAAACGCTCCCCAGCACATTCTGAACCCTGCATAAGAACCGGCGTCTCCCCTCCGGAAGCGGCCTTCCCATCAACAGCTTGACGGCGTAGCCCACGTCGTACAACCCGTGGAAGGTAATCCACTTGATCCTGTGGCGGTAAGGCAGAAGCACCCTCCGGTAGAACGACCTAGCGAAGCAGGAGGCGCACGCTCCGTCACGCTTATTTTCATCGAAATCCATCCCGCTGTCCAGCAACAGCTGGACGGAGCTCTCGTGGGGGTCGGCCGCGGGATCAAACTCCCTAAAATTAACCTCCCACGACCCCTTGAACACGCCTTCGTGGTCGTAGAACGTCAGGCCCAGCTGGATGATCTTCATCGCGTCCACGTTCCTCCTCATGTCGCGGTACCGCCGCTCCTCCGACGCCCCGAAAGGGGTGCGGTACAGGAAACCCGGGAACTCCGTGTCCATCGCGACGTAGGTAGAGGACGACGACTCCGCAAGAATTCTCGACATGCGGTCGAGCTCTTTTCGGATGTTGCGCTTCCAGACCCGTATCGACTTCATCCGTGTGTCTATAGCCTACTCAAATATGCTGGCAACTTTCATCTGCGTCCTCTTGTGAACGTATATATAACAAAACCATGCCATGCGTTCATGATTTCTATTACTGTTCGGAAACCAAATAGTAAACTAGTTCCTTTTCCGAGTTGATATAGGATGAAAACCCCGCTCCGAGATGATCAATGTATTTATTTACATACGAGGCCCACAATACGTTATGGGCAACTCCTCAAAAAAAAAATATGGGCTTCAATTAAAAAAACAAAGGGCCTGTTTAGATAAAGTTGTGTTTGGAGAACAATGGGCCCAACATCGACGTAATCTTTGCCAGGCCGAAAATAGCCCTAAACTAAGTGCGTTGGAGACCAGTGGGCCGATTCACCGAAAGAAGCAGTTTAGAACGGAACAGGATTGAGCAAGGCCCAATCTTGCTGTAGACCCACCCTAAGAAGAGCTGGAGTAATTTTTCGTTGGTCTGATTCACACTCCACTAGGCTGATAAAGTTAATGCACCATGCTATGCTTTAATCTAATAATTTGCCAAAGTCCACCTCCTTGTATGTGTAATGATTGTGCCTTCAAAAGATTTCCAAATCAGTTGGGGACCCATCGCATCTAGAACGAGGTTCGATTGCAGATAACCCCTTGTACTTTGATGGCGTAGCCGTTTATATCTCTTGCACTTTCTTCTTAATATTAATAGAGTGCTCTCGATTTAGTTTTAGTCACTTTTTTTCATATTGTTAAATTGAGAGGAAAATGTAATTTATTAACATATGATCCACACATGACATTGTAATCTTTTAGAAAATGATGTCGTATTTTAGTTTAGAAGATGTAAGGGCTAACAGCTAACTGTTTTTCCCCCCTTGAAAATTTACTTCATGTATTAGATGTGTTTTGCTCGTGTGCAGAAAGTTTGACTATTTTGTTCCACAACAACTTCTTAAATCCACCCCGAATGCGTATCCGGTGTAATTTGGAGTTAGATTATTATCGACATATCTTATTGCATCAAAACTCTAAAATTACGGTGGATGTTGTAACTCAAATGTCGCCCTTTAGAAAGTGAACAAAAACGATATAAACATTACCTCCTGAACTAATTTACGCAAAACAACTAATTAATAAAAAATTATCTGGAAAGTCTCTATCTGAATCTGCCTTTCGTAATGAGAAATGATTTTGCGGTGGGATTATATATTTTAATTAATTCATACTTCGTTTAGTTGAGTAATGTAATTGGAACCTTGGATTCTGGGAGAACGAGGAAAACAAGCAAGGTTTTTTGGTGGTTTTTTAATTAAATAAAGTTGTCTTGTAGACGTACTGACTAAATATAATGAAATATTAATCAAAGTTTTCGTAGGAAATTAAGAGTTTAGTACGGTAGTAATTGAACTTTGATAACGATGTGCCCATAAGGGATATGATATATGATATATGATATGATGAGCTCACATCCGAAGATAAAAATAGCCGAAGCCCAAACTACATTGATGCCGGATTCATGGAAAAAGACTCTTTACTTATTCCCTGTATGTTCAACAATTCATCACATCAACTCATTCTCAGTCCACACGTTAGCTGGCCTAACAAGTAACAATTATGAGTGACAATTACTTCTCGCTCTCTCCCCGTCATTTTCTTTTAGATGTCATTATTTGTAAAAAAAATTAATTAGAAAACAATGGTTAAATTATACTCTTCTAAGAAAATAATAGGGACAATTGTGTCAATGCCGTAAAAGCAAATTAATCTTGGTGTGTTGTGGCCCCTTTGACTTTTTTTCTATGTGGTTCAGCACTTAATTAAATTGGAGATCTATGTTCTGCAGCCCTTCTTTAGCAATTATTAAATGTCAACTAAGTATATAGAGAGAGAGAGCATAAAAAATAAAAACCACAAAATGCTCTTATCTCATCTATCCTTTCATGTTAAATCTAAAAGTAAGTTGAATTAGACTTAACAAGAAAGTCTAATTTCATGTTAAGTTCAATTTAATTCATGTTAAGTCTAATTTAATTCCTTTTAAGTCTAAATTAAGTTCAATTTAATTCATGTTAAGTCTAATTTAATTCCTTTTAAGTCTAATTTAAATCATGTTATGTCTAATTTTAATTCCTTTTAAGTCTAATTTAAATCATGTTATGTCTAATTCAACTTGTTTCAAGTCTAATTTAATTCGCGTTAGTTTAATTTAACTTGTTTTAAGTCTAATTTCATGTTAAGTCTAATTTGATTCATGTTAAGTCTTTTTTTAAATTCTTTTAAGTCTAATTTAAATCATGTTATGTCTAATTTAACTTGTTTTAAGTCTAATTTAAATGGATTTAACATGAAATTAGACTTTAAAAAGTTGAATTAGACTTAACATGATTTAAATTAGACTTAAAAGGAATTTAACATGATTGAAATTAGACCTAACATGAACTATTATTAGACTTAACATAGACTGAATTTAGACTTATCACGAATCAAGTTGGACTTAACGTGAAATTAGACCTTACATGAACTGAATTTAGACTTAACACGGATCAAGTTGGACTTAACATAAAATTAAACCTAACATGAACTGTTATTAGACTTAACATGAACTGAATTTACACTTAACACGAATCAAGTTGAACTTAACATGAAATTAGACTTAAAAATAATTAAATTAGATTTAAACAAGAATCAAATTGGCCTTAACATGAAGTAAAATTGGACTTAACATGAAATTAGACTTAAAATAAATTGAAATAGACTTAACATGATTCATGTTAAGTCTAATTCAACTTATTTTTAAACTTAAAATAAATTGAATTAGACATAACATGATTTAAATTGAACTTAAAATGAATTAAATTAGACTTAACATGAATCAAACTAGACTTAATATAAATCAAATTAGACTTAACATAAAATTAGACTTAAAAACATGTTAATTAAATTAGACTTAACATGATTTAAATTAGACTTAACATGATTTAAATTAGACTTAAAAGGAATTAAATTAGACTTAACATGAATCACACTGAAACTAACATGATAGATCTGGAGAGAACGAAGAGGGAGGAGAAAACGAGGGTATTTTGGACTTTTATGTTTATTCCTCTCTCTTTGTGCTTAGTTGACATGATAATTACATGAAAAAAGGGCTACAACACATGATGTGACATTTATTGGGACTGAACCACATGGGAAAAAAGTGAAGGGGCTGCAACACATCAAAATTTTACTTTTGGGGTCTTTGACACAATTTTCCCAAAATAATAAGATGAAATTTAATCAAGATCGGTAGTAAGGGGCCCTCGCAAAGCCTTAAAAGTCACTCTCCCAAGGGATACGTATGATCGCCTCTTTGTCATATGCTGATCCATTACAAACGTAAGTTACAAATTAAGATATAGTCAAGGGAGAGAAAAATGGATATTGAAAGACAACAACTTCCTCATTTGTACATTCTTAAATCCCCAGCATAAAATTTTCAAATGCTACATGTCTCAAGGAACAAACGTGGCGATGTGAAACTTCTCCTCTAGCGTGTCGTGAGTAAAATGATGCTCGAGTTTGGGGGCATTTGTAGTTTGTTTTGGTTTTGTTTTTTTGTTTTTTTTTTTTTCAATTGAGCTCGCCTCAGATCAAGCTTGTACTAGTTAAAAAGATTCACAACCTTCCTAAAAATATTAAGGGAACTTGCATGTATAATTTGACTTACGCGACAATCACAGCTGATTATCACGATAATATCAAAAAAAAAAAAATATATATATATATATATATATATATATATATTCATCAATCACAAAACTCAAGAGAACGAAATCCAAAACCCTCACTCCCAACACTCGACAATACCACAACAACAATACTCTCCAGAACACGAGAAACGTCCCACCCCCTTCTCCGAGAAAAACAATTCAGCCTGTCGATCATCTTGAACAAGCGATACATCAACTGTTGCCTGAGAATTAGTTCGCTGGCACAAAAAAAAGAGGTTGCTCATTTGGTTTCGGTAGAACCCGAGACGGTTTCCCCCCCTCCTTTACAATACGGCGTCACCGCATATGCCGCGTGTTGGGGTGGGAGCCTTGAATTTCGTTCGTCATCACTCTCAAGCAGCACACACGCACTGAAGGTTGTGTGACACAAATACACGGCAGATATGTTTGAATTTCTTGGGGATCCGATAACGACACGCATGAAATTGATTGAAATCCAAAACCATTCGACGGCGCGCATTCGATCGTGATGCAGCGGGGCGGACCTTGTTGTCTCTACTAGGATTTGACGGTCCGAATTTCTCTACGATCCAGAAGATAAAACTCACTACTCTCTCTGCTTCGCGCTCCCCCAACCGCCCAAACATGGAGAACGTGGAGGCGGCAGGGCGAAACCGAAAGCCTGGGCCTTTCACCACCTCCCACTCAATCCCTCCACCGCCCCCTCCTCCCCTCCCCTCCAGCCGACCCACCCTCCACCCCCACATCCATCCTCTCCCCACCACGTAATACCTCCCCTCCTCCCCCACGACTCACTCCGCTCCCGACGCCCCAAACGGCCGATCCTCAGCTCCCCGAACCCAAACCCCAGCCACCTTCGCCACCGTCCGTCGCCGTCGGGGGGTCGTAGGCCTCACCCGCCCCCCGCGTACTACGCGACAGCCAACGAGGAAGTCCCGCCGACCACCACGCCTAGCGCACCGTCCACAACCCTCCCTCACCCCGCGCCCTCATTCTCCCCCACGGTCAACGAGTGGCGTCGTACACGCAGCCGCGTGGCGAGTAAGTGAAGGGCCATGTCCAACCCTCCGTTAGCAGCATCCTGTTCCCGACCACGGCCGCGTCGTACCTAAGATTGGGACCACACGATCTACAGGTTATTATTATCGTTATTATTATTATTATTATTATCATTATTATTACTATTACTATTATATGCCAGAATATTATGGGTCAAAATGACTTGACAAGGAAGTTTATATGCTAATATCGCAAATTTCACTCGGAAGTCAATGCTAGGCCTCTAATTCTGAAAAGGATTTTCCAGTTTAAGAGTAAAAAAAAAAAAAACATACATGAGGAATAAAGGGTATTAAAATTATCTATTTCTAGGCTAAAATGGCTTCGAATTGAGAACCAAATCAGCAAGCACTGAAGCTGGAACACAAAATTCTCGGAAACGTTTAGGGAAACTCATGGTGATTTCATTATTATTATTGTTGTTGTTGTTGTTATTGTGGCTTCAAATCGAAGAAGAAAAAAAAAGGGACAATTAGCTCCAAAATCCCAAATTTATCAAGAAATCTCCCGGATAAAAAAAGGTGGGGGAAATGCATCACAAAATCTTACCTCGCCATTCCACCCCTCAACGGGCACGGTCGATCAGTTCGGCGGATCATATCTCACCTCCAGCCAATCCGCCATCGCCGGCCGCGCCAGCCAACCGAATTCAACCTTCTCTGCTCAAGTCGCCGCCCCCGACGCGATAAAAACGCCTCCGCGCTCTCATCCTCGCCCTTCCCGCTCTCACGAGTTAGTTCGGCTCGAATTATAAACCAAAGACCTCATCCGCTCACACTCCCCATTCCTCCGCTCCATCCCTCAAGGAACTGTAGATCTCGCCTAACTGCTACCGCGGGCGGCGCATCGTCCTACGAGGCCCCGCAGAATCGCGTGCGCCGCCGGTCGGCATCGGGGGGAGGCCGAACCACGCGGACTTGGGTGGTCGAGGGCGCTGCCATTGAGGCGGTGGGTCAAGGGGTCGAAGGCGAGGACGAAGAGATGGGGGAGGGACACGCCGAAAGGCTGGATTTCGATCGGAGAAGCTTAAGGGCTTGTGAGGTCTGGTTCCAAACGGTTGAGGAGACGGGAAGGGGCTGACGGAGGTGAGGGGGAAGGGGGAGGCGAGGGGACAGGCTCCGCCCTGTATTTCGGGTTGGGGCAGGCGGGTATCAGTCGCGGAGGCGGCGTCGGCGGGCGCCGGAGCTTCGCGCGCTGGTTCCATTGAGAAGTGGTTGGGAGTGGGGGTGAGGGGAGTTGTAGTTGTTTATGGGTTTCGGATCGGGGTGTGCTAGATTTATTTATAGGGAGGGGGGAGATCCTAGGGGAAGGGGATAGGGGTAATTTTGTAATATGTGACATTTAGCCTTATTTTGTCGTCATGTGACGGTGGGCTCCGGATGGGTCCCACAGGGGTGAAGGCAAGCCGGAATATAGTGGGTGATTATGGACGGTGGGGCCCAATTGCTTGCGATTCTAATTAAACGGATCCAACGGATGTGATATTGACACTCTCACGCGGCTATTTCGTTCACTCACGAACGTACAAATATTATTATTATTATTATTATTATTATTGTTGTTGTTGTTTTCCCTTTTTGTAGGGACTATTTGGTTGGTTTCCTAAAAATCAAGAAAAAAATATGGCACCTGAAATTTAATAAAATATTATTTTTATTTATTTTCATCACTAAAACTCATCATAACATCTAATAAAATATTATTTTCATCCCACAACTCATCTCATATCATCTCCTAAAAAAACCTAAACACAAGAAATGAGTCACATTATCCAACTCATCTCATCTCCATCATATCTCATCTTTAAAAAGCATTCACATCATCCAATACCATGATGACAACTTATCTCATCTCAGTAACATTTTATTTCCACCCATTTCCTCCAAAAAAAAACTAGAAAATAGATTTCTTTAAGTGATATAATAACAACTCATCTCAACTCATCTATTTTCTTATTTTTATGAATGAACCAAACACAAGAAAAGAACTTATTACAGAAAATATGTTTCTTATAATTTATTTTTTTATTTTTTTAGCCAACCAAAAAAACTCAAAATAACTTTTCTTCAAAAACCACCAACATCATCCAACAATAATGTGACAACTCATCTCTCATTCTTTGATTTTATTCTTTTTTTAACCAACCAAACAATCTCAAAATAATTTTTCTTAAAAATAGGTTTCCTATTCTTTGATTTCCCTTTTTTAGGGCAAACAAAAAACCCCTTGGCACAGAAGATAATATAATGATGAAGTGTCGGTGCGTGTCATTTATGGATGTTCCTTTTTTTTCGTGTTTCCAGAAAATTGGAAAAATCCAAGATTCTCATGCTTAATCATCAGTATGCGTCAGGAAGCTCCACCGAAATTAATCATTATTTTGCTTATTTATCTTTTCCGTAATATGCAAAATATATATGTTGTTCATCCACGATTGGGCCAATTAATCTTTGAAATAAATCCAACAGACTCGTTCCACATTTTTCTTAATTAATTTTTACTAGAGAAGGTCTTTGACATGTGATTTATTGATAATAAAGGACACCTTTTTATAAAGTTAGTCCTCCATTAATTTCATACTATTTCCAACAAATTTCAAAGAAAAAGAAATCCATTAAAGCTGCATGCGGTACAAGTCTTCGAGATGCAAGCAATAAGGGTCCGTTTGGTTAGAAATTTTTTCCCTTTAAAGCCTGTCAAAGTGTCACTTCTTTGACAGGTTTTCAGCAAAATCACCTCTAAAAGAGGCAAATTTGCTTGAAAGTTTGCAAAAAAGTGATACTTTTTGTGTTTTTGACAGGCTTTCAAAAGAGCATTTCCCTAAAAAACAGGGAACCAAACAGCCCCTAAAAGTGAAGCCGTGCACCAGCAGGCACGAAGTTTTCTTTCACCGCGAACGCAATCCTGAAATCTGGCTGATCAACGTCAAAGCACCTGCTGAAAATGATGGCTCATTTACATTAAATTTTTTTTAGTCTAATTTGTTACTAATCTAAGCGGAGAGAAGAGCAAAGGTTACTACTAACCCTTGGCCCTGATTTAAAGCTAAAGCATCAATCACATCATTATCCTCCCCTCAACCTTTGGGAGTTCCCTGATGACCATAAAACTTTGCTAAATTAGGTTTTGATAAGGAAATTAACAAGCAAAATTACAGATTGATCGTTTTCATCATGAATGCCTCAATTAAGAAAAGGGTCTTCAGTGGGATGCCAATCGATGCCACTAAAATAGGTGCTTATTGATGGAGAAATTAATAATAGATGCTTATGCAAGTATATAACCGCTACCCTATGTAGCACGGACACGGATCCGACACGGCCATCCGACACGCCGATACGAGACAAATCCTAAAAAATACATAGGATACGTGTGTTCGACACGGACACGACACGACACGGCTTCATGTTATGCGTGTCTGTGCTTCATCCGGCCGCTACCAAGACCGGCCGCAATGTCAAAACAGAAAACCCTAACTAATCATAATTGGATATTTACTTTTCCGGTTGGTATTAAATGGGTTGATCGATGATACACATTCGCCACGTTATGATAGAACAAGAATACACATTCGCCACGTTCTGAGCCATATTTTCCGCCGAATTGATCATATTAAGTTATCTGAATCCAATATGCACATCTTGCTGTGTAAATATTCTTTCAGTGACGCTTTCACGGATTAGTCTGCAATTTATCCCCCCTAGCCCCCCAAAAAGTGGTGAGGGCTGTCATTTTGCTTCAAGTCAGCAAGAGTAGGCGCATAAATTAAGGAGACCTTCAAGCTTACCCTACACCATGATTCAAGCTGTAACCCTTTTCCGTTCTCAAGTAACGGTAAGAAAGGGTAATGTTAGAAAAAAAAAAGAACGGTTTTTTCTATAGAGTGTCCATGGGCACTCTATAAGGTACCGTTTGGCAAAGGGTTAAGTGAGGGGTTAATGAGACTTAACCATTTCTTAATCTGCCAAACACAACAAATCTATATAAGGGTTAAAGTGAGTTAACCCTCCATAATTTGCCAAACATAAAAAATATAAAATGGTTAAGTTAACCCCTCTAGAGGGGTTAAAATGAGTTAACTCCTCAAAATGAGGGGTTTACTAATACTCCTATTTAGATGGAATAAAAGTTAACCCTTCTAATTATAAAGAAAATAGTCAAAATCATTGTTATTCCCAAACACTAAAACTGATCATAAGGGCTAAAATAAAACTTATTTAACAGGTTAATAATTTAGTCCTTCGGATTATCAAATGGGCTAAGTACATTAATTCTTCTCTTTAACCCCTCTTCATTAACCCTTTGCCAAACGGGGCCTAAGAGAGGAGAGAGAGAGAGAGAGAGAGAGAGAGAGAGAGAGAGAGAGAGAGAAATGAACGAGGAGGGGATCCCCATACAAATTAGCCCCCCTCCTCTTCATTCATTTCTCTCTATCTCTCTCCTCTCTTATAGAGTGCCCACGAGGACACTATAAAAAACCCGAAAAAAGAATTAAGCGCGAAGATAAAGGTTATGTGAAGGGCAAAGAATAATGGATTATAGAGGAGAGGGAACAAAGAGTGTGGGGGCCAAAAAGATGTTTGTCTTTACATTACGTGGTCGAAGTCGTAGACACGTTTCATACCTAAATTAGACGTCCACATCGATCCCCTAAGCTCTTACTTGTAGAAATCACTTCCAACTGTGGAGTATCCATCCATATTTTGGATAGGTGGACAAGTATCTAGCACGACTTGAAGGTGAGAACCTACCATCCAAAGAAATGGCGTCTACACAAGGGAATTTTTTTTTGACATAGTCCACTCGGAGATCATGATCATCCATTGGAAAAAGCTAATAAATATCAATTAACTTGTCATAATCACATATGAAGGGAAAAAAAAAATATGAAAGGAAAAAATGGGTGCTTGGTAATGATGGTTAATTAGCTGCTCAGTGGTTCAATCAAATAATGTCTAATTACACTTAAAACTCATCAGAGGAGAAGTACTATTTGGGGTTTAGAGGGTAGATTAGGGGAAAAAAAAAGTTCTGGCATAAAAATCAAAACCTAATTAAGAGTGGTAGATCTCGTCCGATACATATTTGGTGATGTCCCATCGTAGGTTGCATGCTTGTTCCTGAGATGATGCCACCTTTTGGACTCCGATACAAAATGAATGGTAGCCATTGGGACTTGCACCACATGGACACTTGTGAGCTATTTGGGTGGGAAAACCCTCTCATTTTTGGCCAATTCAATTTGATCTTGTGCCAATAAAGCGATACATCGATCTTACCTCACATTAGATAGCTTAATTACCAACCCTAATTAATTGTCTCTAATGTGATCCACAATTAATCTTTTAGCAAACCCTGCTTAGTCTCTAATGCATGACATCCGCAAAATGTCTTTAACATATCCTGAAGTTGAATTTTTTTTTGATGGGTTAGTTGGAGCAGAAGAAAAGCATAACATTAATGTAGGCGTCAAAAAATGCTTACAGACGTTCAAACACCACTCAAGATAACATTGAAGAACATTATACACATCATCAAGCAACTACATGGCAGCGCGGCAGGACATGGTGCCGCGGCTCAGGCGCGGCAGACCATGGTGCCGCGGCTCAGGCGCGGCAGACCATGGTGCCGCGGCTAAGGCGCGGCAGCCTATGGTGCCGCGGCTCAGGCGCGGCAGACCATGGTGCCGCGGCTAAGGCGCGGCAGCCTATGGTGCCGCGGCTTAGCCGCTGCAACCTATGGTGCCGCGGCTATTACAAGAAGATGTTGTGGCAGTTATATGGCAGTTATTCGATGATTATTTGAAGTCCACGTGGCGGCATATCAGAGATAAAACGTGTGCTGACGTGGAAAAGCAGTTAAACCACGAAAAAGGTGGTTAAAGGTCGTGGGAGAACTGTTTCAAACACGTATGAACGTGGGTGTAACTGCCCCTTTAGCCGCGGCAGTGTCGACTGCCGCGCTCTTTGGCCGCGACAGTGTCGACTGTCGCGCCCTTTAGCCGCGACAGCATCAGCTGCCGCGCCTAAAGAGACAGTTATTGACCAGCTATTTCTTCAGTTATCGTCTAAGGAGGCTATAAATACCCCCCTATAGCCATCATTGACAGGGGCTGAGCATTTTCCAGAGAGATTAGAGCAGAGAGCCTTGAGTTTTGGTGAATTAGAGCAAGAGAGAGAGTCTTCCTTCTTCACAAACATCCTCAAGAAGCTTCTAGCGAGTCCTAGAGATCTAAGCTCAGACTTGATCTTTGGAAGAGTGAACATCTTACATCGATAAGATATTCGCTTCAAATTCTTACTTCGATAAACGAAGGAAGAATCATTAAACCCCTCACGGTTCAATCAGAATCTGTGATTTGGTGGTCCACGAGTCAAAGCGCTCCCGGCACAGGCAAAGATCCCACGCAAGCAGCGATCCAAACAACGATCCTGCGTTTGTTTCTAAAAAGTTGTAATTTTTATTTTGTTGTGTAAAAGAAGTCTTATAAAAAGACTATCTCTTTTGAATTTGTTGTAATCGACCGAAGATATAATGAATTCCATAACAAAACCAACTTTTGACGCAAACAAACTGGCGACCACAGTGGGAGCCAACGGTCTCGCTGCCGAGACCGTCGTGTCGCAGCCGATCAAGATTCCAGTTGAATCCATGGTCGAATACGAATTCGACCAAACCAAGTTTGAGGAATATCTCTCATCATCCTCTTCAAGATCTTCATTATCTCGCAAGTACAAGAGGATCTCACAATTGAGGAAGAGTTGCATGCCAAAGAAGGCACAAAATGAAGACTCTCGCTTGATTGTTGCTGAGAATTTCACTCGCAACACCTCTGCTCAAAATGGCTCTTATCTAATTGAAGAGTCATCGAATCAAAGCCCGACGACATTGACGAAAAGAGCTCGTCAGAGACAGCGTCAGCGTCTTGCTCGTCAAATAGCTAAGGCATTTGAACAAACCGACGGAGTTCGTTATTATGCGGACTTAGAGTCGAGGAAACAACAAGTGGTTCGTTCAACGCAACGACGAACTACTCACGTTTCTGCACAATTCACAACGGAGGAATGGACACTCATCAAAAGGGCTCGTTCGACCCTCCAAGAACGTATACAAAAACGTCGTGCAAACGTTGTTCATGCCCGTGCTCTCTTACAACAAAGACGAGAAAGGAGGAAGGAAACGGTGACCAAAGAATCACCAAAACTCCGCCAAGTTTGGATTCTGAAGTCTGGACTTATGCAAAATCAGCATTCGGAGCCCGTTAAGACTCCATACCCACAAGGGGGTGGTTCTAAACGTGCGACTCCCGACATAACCTTGGATCGCTTAAAGACAAAAATAAATTGTCCTGAGAATGCCAACAAGGTTTTATACCCCCAGAAGAAGACGCATTCACCAAATGATATCGTCATACCTGGGAGATCATACCAACAGACGATACGATTTTTTGGCAATCATACCGATGAATCGTATTATCAAGTTGAGGTTGTGAATAATTTTCGAAAGAGAGTTATTCGAGAGATAAACTCTCGTTGTTCCTGTGCACGACTCGTCAAAACAGCATTATCAGAATGTGACTGTTTCAAACGAGAAATCATCCCACGAAAAGTCTCTGCATTATCAAAGCCTAAGCTGAGACATTTCCGCAAAAGAAAATCAGCTGCCCAAAATGATGAATTCCCTGAAGTCACCATCAACGTAGCTGATAGAAGAAAGTCTAAACAGCATTCAAGTGACTCAAATCCCGACTTTTCCCCGAAAGGAAAAGTCAATCCAAGAATTGCTCAAAGGATGTCTCGACTCCAATTAGGAGCTATCAGACGCAGAGACTACAAGAGAATGCAAGAAGGAATGTCCTCGGAGGATGAATTCTCGGACACTTATTCTGCAATCGCTTCTGATGATACAATGTCTAGCACAGGACAAATCAGAGAAGTATTCACAATCACTGCTGATCAGTTCACTCAAATACTTCAGGAAGCTCTAGCCAAACAACGTGAAGAAATTAGAGCTGAAGTGAAGACAGAAATGAAGTTGGCTATCCAACAAATGAGAGAACTGTTAACTCAACAGCCTCAACCTCCTGAGTCCAATCAGCGATTTGAATCCAGCCACCACACTCGGAATGTTGTAGATGACAGTGATCCAGAGGTGGATGAAGTCATTATGGCTGATACACCTCCCAATGGCAATAACGCTGGGGGTGGTTTAACGGATCCTCCCAATAACGATATTGGGGGTGGTTCAATAGCACCTCTCACTGGGGGTGGTCCAATTATCTTTACTCGACATCATTCAGAAAGAAATGAAGACGATGACGGGAAAATGCAAAAACTTGAAGACAAAATCAATGCTTTGATGACGGCTCAAGAAGTTAAGAAGACGGGTATTCCATGTCCTTATCCGAGGGAATGGGATTCAATACCATACCCGACCAAATTCAATCTGATTAACTTCACACCGTTTGAAGGGAAGAGTTCGCCGATTCAACACTTGATTTATTTCAAGTCTCATTTGGGCATAATCTCTGGAAACGAGGCCTTAATGATCCGGTCATTCGTTGGCACCCTTCGTGGGCCCGCCTTCGATTGGTACCGACGGCTCAAGCCAGGGAGCATCAATTGCTGGGATGACATGGAAAGTTTGTTCCTCAGCAACTTCTTCGATGATGACACCGAAGTGTCAATCGGAATCCTTTTGGATGAGAAGCAAAAAGACGGAGAGTCAGTCGACAATTTTGTCAAGCGTTTCCGTAACATGGCGATGAATTGCAGAGATCCTATTACAGAGGAGTTCATCCTGCAAACATGCCACAATAACCTCTCCATCGATGTCTTGGAAGCTTTGGGGGTTGAGCCGTCCACAACTTGGAAGGAGTTAAAATTTCGTGGCGAACAAGCTGAACACTTTCTTAAAAGAAAGGAAGCTGAGAAAGGCCAACAAATGACATCTGCAATCATTGGGAACGCAACTTTCGATCCGAAGTTTCAAAAAGAATATTCATTCGAAGAGGATGAAGCTCCAGCCATATTGGAATACCTCCTCGCTAATGACAAAATCGAGCTACCACCTATTAAAGATCAGGATGGAGCTAAGATGATTACGGATCCAAATTACTGTGCGTACCACAGAAGGATTCTTCATCCCACCGAAATTTGCTTTGGACTCAAAAACAAAATCCAAGCCTTAATTGACTCCGGCGTCATAACGGCCAAAGAAGTCGAGTAAAGACGACCATATTACTCCATCGGATACACGAGTATAAACTGTTTTCCCCAACTCCATTGGGTACACGAGTATAAACTGTTTCCCCTCACTCCGAAAAGTATACGAGTATAAACTGCTCCTCGATACTCCAAAAGGTATATGAGTCTAAACTATTTCCTTTCCTTAACGGGAAGTTCCTGGAGAATCCTATATTCTTAAGGATAACCCGAACATATGACTGAGGTTAACGTACTCCTCGTTATACCCAGTTTTACAAAGAAAGCTGGGGGTCGATAATTCATGTAATGGGAAGTTCCTGGAAGAATGTTAAATATAATATTCTTAGGGATAACCCGATTATTATGGACAGAATGATAAATACTAAGCTCCTATTATGATTTTCGAACACTCTTTTGCTGAGATGAGATTCGATCACTTCGTTAGATCAATCTTCCCTCACAAAACCCATTTGGTCAAACCTTTAAACAGTTAGGACCGAAGCCAAAATCCCCTCTCGATTCGTTCCATGAACGAGAGGTCCACAAATTGAACGATCAAACCTTTAAACAGTTAGGATCGTCTTAAATACCCATTTGGTCAAACCTTTAAACAGTTAGGACCAAAACCAAAATCCCCTCTCGATTCGTTCCATGAACGAGAGGTCCACAAATTGAACGATCAAACCTTTAAACAGTTAGGATCGTCTCAAATTCCCATTTGGTCAAACCTTTAAACAGTTAGGACCAAAGCCAAAATCCCCTCTCGATTCGTTCCATGAACGAGAGGTCCACAAATTGAACGATCAAACCTTTAAACAGTTAGGATCGTCTCAAATTCCCATTTGGTCAAACCTTTAAACAGTTAGGACCAAAGCCAAAATCCCCTCTCGATTCGTTCCATGAACGAGAGGTCCACAAATTGAACGATCAAACCTTTAAACAGTTAGGATCGTCTCAAATTCCCATTTGGTCAAACCTTTAAACAGTTAGGACCAAAGCCAAAATCCCCTCTCGATTCGTTCCATGAACGAGAGGTCCACAAATTGAACGATCAAACCTTTAAACAGTTAGGATCGTCTCAAATTCCCATTTTGGTCAAACCTTTAAACAGTTAGGACCAAAGCCAAAATCCCCTCTCGATTCGTTCCATGAACGAGAGGTCCACAAATTGAACGATCAAACCTTTAAACAGTTAGGATCGTCTCAAATTCCCATCTTGGTCAAACCTTTAAACAGTTAGGACCAAAGCCAAAATCCCCTCTCGATTCGTTCCATGAACGAGAGGTCCACAAATTGAACGATCAAACCTTTAAACAGTTAGGATCGTCTCAAATTCCCATCTTGGTCAAACCTTTAAACAGTTAGGACCAAAGCCAAAATCCCCTCTCGATTCGTTCCATGAACGAGAGGTCCACAAATTGAACGATCAAACCTTTAAACAGTTAGGATCGTCTCAAATTCCCATCTTGGTCAAACCTTTAAACAGTTAGGACCAAAGCCAAAATCCCCTCTCGATTCGTTCCATGAACGAGAGGTCCACAAATTGAACGATCAAACCTTTAAACAGTTAGGATCGTCTCAAATTCCCATCTTGGTCAAACCTTTAAACAGTTAGGACCAAAGCCAAAATCCCCTCTCGATTCGTTCCATGAACGAGAGGTCCACAAATTGAACGATCAAACCTTTAAACAGTTAGGATCGTCTCAAATTCCCATCTTGGTCAAACCTTTAAACAGTTAGGACCAAAGCCAAAATCCCCTCTCGATTCGTTCCATGAACGAGAGGTCCACAAATTGAACGATCAAACCTTTAAACAGTTAGGATCGTCTCAAATTCCCATCTTGGTCAAACCTTTAAACAGTTAGGACCAAAGCCAAAATCCCCTCTCGATTCGTTCCATGAACGAGAGGTCCACAAATTGAACGATCAAACCTTTAAACAGTTAGGATCGTCTCAAATTCCCATCTTGGTCAAACCTTTAAACAGTTAGGACCAAAGCCAAAATCCCCTCTCGATTCGTTCCATGAACGAGAGGTCCACAAATTGAACGATCAAACCTTTAAACAGTTAGGATCGTCTCAAATTCCCATCTTGGTCAAACCTTTAAACAGTTAGGACCAAAGCCAAAATCCCCTCTCGATTCGTTCCATGAACGAGAGGTCCACAAATTGAACGATCAAACCTTTAAACAGTTAGGATCGTCTCAAATTCCCATCTTGGTCAAACCTTTAAACAGTTAGGACCAAAGCCAAAATCCCCTCTCGATTCGTTCCATGAACGAGAGGTCCACAAATTGAACGAAGCGCGACAGCTTGTCGTGTCGCGGCTTGGGCGCTGCAATCTAGGGTGCCGCGGCTATGTTAAAGGAGTGTTGCAGCAGTTACGAAACAGTTATATGATGATTTTTGAGGCCCACGTGGCAGCATACCAGAAACAGAACGTGTGCTGACGTGTACAAGCAGTTAAACCACGAAAAAGGTGGTTAAAAGTCGTGGGAGGACAGTTTCAAGCACGATGGAACGTGCTGGTAACTGCCCCTGTGGCCGCTGCAGTTCATGCTGCCGCGCCAATAGCCGCTGCAGTCCGGGGTGTCGCGGTCAAAGGGATAGTCGTTGATCGGCTATTTCTTCAGTTATTGTCCAAGGAGGCTATAAATACCCCCCTATGGCCATCATTGACAAGGGCTGAGCATTTTCCAGAGAGATTAGAGCAGAGAGCCTTGAGTTTTGGTGAATTAGAGCAAGAGAGAGAGTCTTCCTTCTTCACAAACATCCTCAAGAAGCCTCTAGCGAGTCCTAGAGATCTAAGCTCAGACTTGATCTTTGGAAGAGTGAACATCTTACATCGATAAGATATTCGCTTCAAATTCTTACTTCGATAAACGAAGGAAGAATCATTAAACCCCTCACGGTTCAATCAGAATCTGTGCTTCGGTGGTCCACGAGTCAAAGCGCTCCCGGCACAGGCAAAGATCCCACGCAAGCAGCGATCCAAACAACGGTCCTGCGTTTGTTTCTCAAGAGTTGTAATTTTCCTTTTGTTGTGTAAAAGAAGTCTTATAAAAAGACTATCTCTTTGAATTTATTGTAATCGACCGAAGATATAATGAATTCCATGACAAAACCAACTTTTGACGCAAACAATTAACTCATAACTCTAAACATTATTTTGTGTGTGGGTGTGTGTGGGTGGGTTGGGGGGGGGGGGGT
>NC_033798.1:129315473-129319549 GCF_001876935.1 Asparagus officinalis | reverse complement strand
GTTGGCAACACATTTAGATTCTAAGGGTCCGTTTGGATGGGGTATTTCGCCCCAAAAATTGGGAGGAAGGCTGCCAAAAAACTACCATTTTGACAACTTTCCTCCCAATTTTCGGGGCAAAATACCCCATCCAAATAAGCCCTATATGTGGATGGACGCTATCATGGGGATTTTCTGCAAAACGTGGACACGTCATCGGGTGTTTTCTGCATTTCTAACAGAGCTATTCGGGGTTTAGTTCGATTGAAGTTATTGGGGGATTACTGCCAAATACTGAAAGTTTTTGTTGGGTTTAGGGTTTAGTTTAATTTACCCCTTAAACAACCATATTCGTAGAGTGCGACATACATCAAAATTTTAGCTCATAAGAAAAACAAAAACTAGATGTATAAATAAACATCAACAGAATGGGTTGAAGTTGTTTGTGAAGTGGGTCATGTGAAAAGACTTCATTCATCCCAGCGCTCACCCTGGAAAGAATAAAATCCTAAGGAAGCAAACAAATGAGAAATGCCTCTAGAAATGCTCGTAAGCAGCAAGACGTCAAATAACAATCTAACAAATTAAATACCCAAATTCAGGGCCTTGCATCATGCAATTACAAAGCCAGGGCCCTTTTCTTCTGCACATAAGGCCAAACAATAATAGAAAGTATGATAAAAAAAAATTTAAAATTATGAAAATCACTTTATTGCATAATTACACTCACGGTCTAATTTGGTGATAGATTAAAATTAATGCCGCCCAAGTTGCAGAGCTTTTGATAATAATATCGGTTTAAGCCAAAGCACGTGCGAAGACATTAGCAATTCTACGACGCCTTGTTATTATAATCTACATATTACTTAGAAGAAGAATAAGAAAATAACTAAATAATAAAAAAAAGGCAAGGAGATGGAAAAGGAGAGAATGTTGAACCGTGTGGACTCGGAACTCCTCCGCCGAATTTCCACAGTCAGCCGATAAAGACGGTGGGCGGCCTGGGGGCCCACCAAGGCCTGTCTTCTTCCTCTTCACATAATTACACCTACTCGCGCTCGAAACTTTCAAATAAGAAATTATTTGAAGCTGTAATTCGCTAATCACCTTTATAAACGCCTTTTTCGTTTTTTCGGATTGAATAACAATAATAATCCTGTTCATTTCTACTTATATAATAATGTTTTATTTCATTAAACAATTAAAGCTTTTTAATCAAACTTGCTGGGTTAATCAGATGTAGTCTCTTCACATGATCAGTTTATTAGCTCTGATCAAGTGGATTAACGGTCTATGAGCATCTAAAACACAGAACCACCTAAGGTTGCGTTTGGTTAGATTTGGAACTACAGATGTAACCGCAACATTAGTTGTATGTTTGGATTGATATGATTAGAAACACTACGTGCTTCCAACTATATTTATGGGTGTTTGGTTTGATGTAGTTGCAATACTCACGTACGCTAAAAATGAGGGGCGTTGCATCCACGCTCTACATTTAAACCGTCACAACAACATTCGAGTTGTGACTGTATTTGTGAACGCAACAACTTGAGTTGCAACTACAAATACATTTGTAATCGCAACACCCTCCCATCAAAAACACCCCCCACCATCATTACCTTCACAAAAAGTCCCCTTTCAAAACTCGGATGCATCAGCAGCCGGTCCTCGCAGTGAGGGATCGAGCTGGAGGAAAAAGACAGGAGATGGGAGGACCCTGAGCGCTACTGACTAAGACTGCGCTCTTCAAATGTTATTGTCATAATAAAATTCAATTCTCCTTTAATCGTCGGCAGCCACGTTGCCTTACCCATTTGTCGACGATAGCAGGACTCTATCCACTGCTGTTTCTGTCAAGAAAAAGCTAGCTACACTTGCGTCCGCATACGGCTCAATTGCAAGCAAAAGGTCTCTAATGACAGCAGAATAATGATAAAGCATTTAAATCAACATCCCTGTTTTCATTCTCTCGTAGCGGTACAGGAAAAGAAAGGCAACCACACTAAGGAAAGTGACCCAGCGGAGCAAGTCGATTCTTACATGCCAACTTTAACAATTAATACTGGTCCCTGAGTAAGAACATACGCATGTACGTAGTATGTGCGCCTCAAAGTCTTCAGTTTAAGCACCTGAAATGAGAACAGCCCATGTTGTTAGGGTGATAGATGCAGTTGCTTTGAGCCATTAAACTCGTTGAAAACCGCACCGCACCGCACTGAGGAAGAGAATACAAGAAAGAAAGAGCCAAGTAGCAGCGACTTGTTGCTTGCTGCAACCGAAACTTAATAAAGGAGGATATGATGATATCATCCGTGAAAAAGACTACAAATAGGGAACTGATGGTAGGACTAGAATATAAATTGCCACTTATCGTATGGTGACGATCCGGTGAGGATAGGCTAATAAAAATGGAGGATCTCTTATAGGAACTTCCTCGTTGAAGATGAAGCTTACAGACTTTGTAAAAGAAATGGTAAAATAAAATAAACCCTGTCTGGATGTCCCAAATAAATCAGCTCTAGACAGGTTTGGACCGGGGTGGGTTTGAAGCATATCCATATTCAGGCGTGTCCCTAGGTTCGACGGTCGGGGCTTACAACAGTGAGTAGATCAAATAAATATGAAAATGTAATAGGAAGAATAATCAAGCTGGAAACTTTGAAAATGATGAGCACAAAATTTCTTCATCGTTGGTCTTCATGCAATATTCTTTGCATTTAGAATTTTCTGCTTAAGTCATAAGGGTATTATTACTCTATGGTACAGACTTAAGTGTCACAAGAGTACGGTGTATAAATCATTTCATTACTCCAGAGTTTTCCACAGATTATTCAGCGCTTGTACCTTATTAATGTCTAGTTGATCCAGATTGCATTATCTGGTATTTAATCAAGAGCGCACGTTAAATCAGAAAAAAGAGATGCATCTTTGAGCTCACTGTTGCAACCCACAAGTATTGTTTACTTTTAATTCCGTGCCACAATTCAAGCATGGTAACATGTAAGGCGCAGCTATATACTCCATAATTTTATTTTATCTCCTTACAGGACCAGATCGCTAAATAGCAAATAAATACATGCATTACCTGTTCCTTATAGAGGCTGCTCTTTCTTACATATAAAGTCCCTCAGGCACCCCTTCCTTCTTCTTAAACATGACTTTCTCTTTCGCCTTCTTGAAATCCACATGAGTCACCTGAAGTAAGCACGTGTCAGTACTGCAACCAAAGAAGCTATTGAAGAAGAATTTAATCTCGTTAACAATTGTCCTACATAGCTGGAGGGAAGTATCTGTTAGGGATTAGACAAAAGATGATAAATAAGGAGACATTAGCTTCAGTTATTAACAAACTGGGATCAACTGATCATCATAAGAATTCATAATTTTGACTCCAAGGGCGTTAAAAAATTGAAGTCCTTAATCCAGACAGCTTCCAGGAGATGATGGCCATCATTTGTCATAATAAGAGTGTGCACAAGAGCACATCAATTCACCTGATTCCACATTCAACCATCAAACATATGTTTTTTTTTAAGTGGCAAGGACAACAAGAAGTCTAATGATCTCAGGAAGAAACACAAAGTTAGTGATCTGGCCTGCAAAGGTACTCCCATCTCATTGGACATGCACCGATGATACATTGGTTATCCTTGAAAGAGGTGTGTGCCTGCCATCGTTCACATTATATCAACGTAATAAATCAAAAACCTATAAACAGGTCCACAACTCATGACCCCTGAAATCTAATAGACCCCGACTCTACAACTTGGACTTCAATCAAGGGGGCTGGAGATATGCTGGTTCTGCTAGAGACACTACTTAAAAGTGCATTTTTTAGCAAAGCAACTGCATTGACCAGTTTCCAAGAAGACGTGATAGGCACCTTTGAACCAACAAAACACATGGAAAGTGCACAAAAAGAAAATACTTTATCAAAAATGACAAGAAGAAAGTACTTTTCAGAAGTTTTTTAAACCTTCTTGGTTTGAGGAAATTGAAACAGAAATAGAAAATTGAGTTGTCAGCTAACATAACATGCACTATGCACTTTTTCATTGGTGGTTTGAAATATCAAGGAAATAAAGGAGTTTCAG
>NC_033798.1:129308413-129315415 GCF_001876935.1 Asparagus officinalis | reverse complement strand
TTGAAAGCCAGAAAATTAAAAGACGTAAAAAAGACAAACACCATCCACTTTCCAATCACTTCCCCTTCACTTTGACTTGCTCAACTAGGGAAAATGGGCAAGTAGAAACACACTCCAATTCTAAAGTACATACGACTTATTCTCTAGCATCCAATTCTGAATAAACATCAAGAGTATATCTAAGCTATTAAACAGCCTTACCTTCATTCTGCGCTCTCTCAGAGCTAGCAAGCCAGCTTCTGTACAGATTGCCTTGATATCAGCTCCAGAGAACTCATCTTTAGTCATTACAAATTCTTCCAAGTTGACATCATCAGCCAGTGTCATTCTGGATGTATGTATCTACATAAAGGAAAATACAGGTTCTAAGAACAGAATTTGTATGCAATACCCAGGAAAAATAAAATAAAATAAAAGCATACTTCTATCATTCTATGTGAGACAAAACTAGAAGCATACTTCTATATGATCGACACTAAGTTTACCCCACAATAAGATCATACCTGAAAAATGCGTCGTCTCGTTTTAATATCTGGAAGGGGAAATTCAATTTTCCTATCAATTCTTCCAGGTCGAAGCAAGGCCGGATCAAGACTTTCAATTTTGTTCGTCGCAAGAATAACCTTAACATCCCCTCTTGAGTCAAAACCATCTAATTGATTGAGCAATTCCAACATAGTTCTTTGTATTTCACGCTCTCCCCCAGAGTGAGCATCATATCTATAGAAAGGCAGAACATGGAAAAAAAAGAAATAAGGCAAAAAAAAAAAAGATGTCAATTTGTATAAATAGACAGCACAACAGTTGTTGCATAAGCACCAACAACCTTAATTCACCCACCTTTTAGTACCTATGGCATCAATTTCATCAATGAAGACAATTGATGGTGAATGATCGTCCGCAACTCTAAAGAGTTCTCTGACAAGTTTGGGCCCATCGCCCAAGTATTTCTGGATCAATTCACTTCCCACAACACGCAAGAAAGTCGCTGATGTGGAGTTAGCTACAGCCTGAAAGGAGTAAAACAAAGCATTTAACACTTGAGGAGATGCCACTGCATTCTGCTTTAAACAGTATACTGTTGAAGACTTTTGGGTATATACTTCTCCCAATGTGTACAATGCAGAACAATCACTCTGTGGACTCGTAACATAGCTCATTCCTGTAAACGCAAGAATATCACAGTTTTCATAGAAATATTTTGGTACCAGCTTAACTAGAACCACTTCTGGGGGGGGTTGCTAAGAGATAAGTAAATTCCAAAAAAAAAATCGATATATATACCCCTAAAGTCATAGGCATTTTTAAATTTGCCCCACAAAACATACTGATTCTAAATTTGCCCTCAAATTGTTTTCATCCCTCAAATTTACCCTCCACCTTAATTCCAGTTAAAATCTTAAAACTTGTTAGGGTTAACTTCCATATTTATCCCTAGTCTAATTAATTCTCTTCAGAAAATCAGGGAAACAAATGAAATTCATTATAAGTCTCAATCTGTTCCATTAGAAAATCCTCAAACCAACCCATTTACTGAGAGTAAAAAAAAAAATCACATAGCACTCTGCAATCTACATCTCTCGCTTTCACATGGTATCAGATCGAATGCGTCTCTCAGCTATGATTTGAAATGAAAAAAAGAGAGTTCTTGGCTATGATAGACAACCTATCCTGCTGCTAGGAGTGCCTACCCATTAGCTGATTCTTTCTATTATGCTTATATTATATGATAACCTATTTTTTTCATTTAAGTGGGAGAGTAAAATAGTCTCTCATTTTCGGATGGGAAAATGATCCCCTGTCAGCATCTAAAAAGGAACTCTTGGGTGCATCTTTTCCAATGAAATTAGTATTTTGGCTGTTGATTCTTGTGTTAGCTTCCCTTGGAAATCAAACAAATTACCCCGTAATCATCTGGAATAGCAACTAAATAATGTCTTCTGCTCTAGGCCCAACCCTAACAATTCGCAAAAAGTCAGCAAGGTCGTGCTTTCGCTGGCGACATGGCTTCATTGTCAGCAAAGTGGATCCAGGGTGTGTTACCAGAGAGAGTAGAAGACAAGAATTCGAGAGAAAGGGAACACAATCTTCTTTTCTGGAACGAGTTGGACTTTGGGGGAATTTGAGTGAAGAAAACAATCTGAAGGGCAAGTTTAGAAATATTTGGGGGGAAATACCTATGATTTTAGGGGCATATATCGAAAAAGCACATTCTAAAAATATATGTTAGTAATGATTGTTATGATCTACAACATTTACATATCTAAATCCAACATCAAATTCTTCATAAAATCATAGTTTTATCACTCCCCAACCGACCACAAATAGTAATCTAGGATAACAAGATCCATCTTGGATCACCAAAGTCAAGAAGTACACTATCATTATTTATATATCATGAGGTTTCCACAATACATAACTAAATTACAGTACCTAGGCCAAAAAACAGTAAAAGGTTTTTCTACAGTAAGCTGTCTATCTGTCTACTTATGCTCTCTGATGGCATCTAATAATCACCAAAAATTCAATTTCTAGTTGTCATGAACTGCAAATAACCACCAAGATAACAAGCAATGTTGATTCTCAAGCACCATGTACTTTTTGTACATGGGACTTGACATGAAGTTTATCATTAAGTATGAGTTTATTATTGTGTTTTGGAAATTACAATAACCAAAACTTTCAAATCAGAATATGTATTATGAATCATTTTCCATATATATAGTATCGTGTATCTTTATTTATCATAAATTGCAAGATAAAACCCACAGGCAATAACTAAGTAATTATATTTACAGCAATATGTATCACAATAGTCAGAACTAATTTAGAGCACAAAATAATGGACAAGGAGAAAGGATAAGGAGAAACACAAAAAATAATTCAAGTGCAGTAATCAAACATGTCAAACATAACCACAAATAGTTTTATGAATGATAATTTTCTAAAACAAGTTCCTAGAAACAAGAAAATAAGCTAGTCTAACATCAATCAACCCTCCGGATAGACCAGGATGGTATCTTCATGTTCTTTGTCTTCTTTTCGCTCTCCACAAACTTATCTCGATTGTCTTCTTTATTTTCCTTTTGAAGCTTTTATGTCTTATGACTCTTACAAGTAATTGGCACAAGCAAGAAAAAAGGTAAAATGCACATAATCCCCCTCATCAATCCTCCATGACAGACCCATAATAATATCTTCATCTTCTCTTCGCTTTCCACAAAGTTATCTGTGTTATCTTAATTGTCTTATTTATCTTTCCTTTTGAAGTGTTAACAATCTTATGCCTCTTATCAATAATTGCCATAACTTCATAAGCATCCGAGAAATGGTATCTTGCACATAATCCCCCTTATCTATACCTTGAGTTACACTAAATCCACCACAACTCTTTTATTCGCACTTAGCCCCCTCAATTCTTGTTACTTGCAATTTACCTTTCTACAATAGTATTTCAAAGTGAAAAGTGCTAGTAAATAAGTTGAGGGGGTTCTAGTGCAATTCAAGGTATAGATGAGGGGGGTTATTTTACCTAAAACAACTTATTTGACACTTGAAAATTAGGGATTAACAATCACAAGATTTACTAGAGATTAATAGTCATCCCTTTACCATAATTTTTCTTTTTTGGCGGTGCTAATTGGCCCTCTTTCAAGTTCAAAGCTCATGAGTAATTATCTATCTAGAAGTTCATTTTTAGTTGGCAAGGTCATATTTCCCATGCACTCATCATTGGTCATATGTAAACCAGCTTTGTTTACCTTTCATCATTACCATATCTTGTATTAAACAAACATCATGGCACTGACTCTTAAATGTTCTAAAATAATTCTCATCTCAAAGTGTTAACGGAAGGCTTGCACTCATATTCTCCATTTGAAATGTAGGTTTAGTGGTTAGTTGTACCTTCAGCAGTGAGTGGAGAAGAAAGCATGAATATAGGTTAGTATTTTCAAAGACTAAGCAGATATCTTGGGCTTGGAAATTCTCTTGTATTAAAAGACAAAGACAGTTTCAAAACTTGCAACCCATAATTTGACCTAACGCTTTTTCCAAATTCATTTATTTCTAATCAATCTATTAAAAGCTACCATTAACACAAGATATGAGTTGTATTATAAGATTATCACCTGTTGTAATGTGTTAACTCAATAGTTATGTGCAAGGATACATACTGATTTTCCCACAGTCGTATAAAATCATAAGATTCACACTGGAAGCCATAAGACATTTCAGCTATAATGCAAATTTGTTTCTCAAAAATTTCGTGCCTAGTTTATTCTTGTCCAACAGGTTTCTTTCAATCTCTAAATCCTATCAAAGCATGTATCCAGAATCTAGATCTATAGTTCAACATGCCAACATCCCCATACATTTTCAGCATGCCCACACTATTAAGGGACTGTTTGAATGTGTAAATATATGAGCACATGATATCTGCAGAAATACAGATACATATGCGCATTGCACATTTATTAGTAAATCTAAATGCTAAAAGTTAACATGCATGTGATGTTTATGTTCCATCCACAGTCATTTGAAATATCCATAAAACAGTTCAAGCCAATGTGTGGATAGAATAGCCTAAACATGTCCTGCCGATGTCCAACTAGTTTACTATTTTCTAATACAAATATTGTGGGAAAAACGTAGAGGGTTATTATTATATATCCATATCAATATCTATTGATATATTATGCAAGGCAGTGAGTTGAGCTTCTGCGACACCTAAAGGAATAAACTATGAGAAAATCCAGAAAAAGTGCTTACTTTTGCGAGTAAAGTCTTCCCTGTTCCAGGCTCTCCATATAATATAACTCCTTTTGGTGGTTTAATTCCAATATCTTCATAGAGCTCAGGATGGGTTAACGGAAGTTCAACTGCTTCTTTGATTTCCTGAATTTGAGCATCCAGTCCACCAATATCAGCATATGACTCTAAAGGAGCTTTTTCAACTTTCATAACTGAAACCATAGGATCCACATCATCTTGAAGAAGGCCTACAACTGAAAGGACCTGCAGAAATACACAAGGTAAATAACCATACTCTGCTAATGAACCTCAAGAAAATGTATGTGTGTACAAGCAGAATACAAGTTATGAAAGAATTGATCGATTTTATAACGAATGATATTAAAGTGGTTGACTTCTAGTTTCAATTGTATTTGAAAAGGTTAGCACGCAATGAGACATTTCAAAGGATTGATCTATAGCTGTGTTTCGCAACTCCAAGATAAACCTTGACTGGTTTTTTCTTAAACAGGTCAGAGTTGGTCCATGTCGGATTGGTCTGAAACAGGACTAGTCTAAGGCTATAATTTGATCTAGAAAAAAAAATTCAACTGGGGCACAATATTTGCCAAACTAAAACTAGGTTTTGGACCCAGGTTGTATCAACTAAAACAAGTTTCATGGAGTTACCAAACACACCTCATGTTTCTTCATTGGATAAAACTTCATCTAGGATAAATTCCTGGATGTCCTCTTAACTGTCTAGTATATCATAGAATTATAGGTAAAAATGCCTAAATAGCACACCCCAAAGTTCCACTATTGCTCAATACACACCACAATTTTTTATTAACAAGCACAAAACCATCCAGTAAAACCCTAAGACCACCTCATGATAAATAAAAAAAGAACTTGTTAGTGCAAGAAGGCTAGCTACAAGTTCAGCAATCTGTTCACAACCATAATTCAGCAATCAGAACGGGAATCTAAGAAACTAACGCCCTAAATTTGGACACAAATAACCACAGATGCCTAACTTTGTATAATCAAACACAGTTCCACTATTGCTCCATTAGTTTTAATTAGACCAACCTGCTTCAAAGCCCTAACTTTGCAATATGAGAGAGAAACTAGTATCCCAAGTTCTGCTACTGTGCAATATGCGCCCCAATTATACCGTCCAGCATCCGATCATCCATTGGAAGCCTAAAACCCACCCATAAACCACATAAAATCTTGTTCCATCGAAAAACCATAGATATAACTCCCTGAATCATTTCAAAACCCTGTTTCGGCAATCAGGACAAACTTACAGAGAATTATCAACTTTGAACAGCAAAAAACCCTCATTTTGCAAAGAGAAACTAGTACCCCCAAGTTCAACTACTATTCAATTTCAATATACAGCCCAATTTTCAGTTTCCAACCATTAGATCCTCAAACGTAAAACCCACCAAAAATCAAACAAATTTCTGTTCTCTGAAAATAAAAAGTAGCTACATCTTCTAAAAGCGTCCGTATCCTTAATTCAGAATCAAGACAATAACACCCTAAATTTGCACAAAACTCGCGATAACCCCTACTTCCATGTAAACAAACACAGTTCCTTTATTGCTCAATGAATTTTAGTTCAAGCAAACTGCTTGCCAGAGAGAAACAAGCACCCAAGTCCTAATATTGCTCAACATATGCCCCATTAACATTAGACCATCAATTGGGACCCTAAAATCCCCCAATAAATCAAACAAATTCCTATTCTCTAGACTAAAAAATCCGACAATCTGTTTAAATCCGTGATTTTAGCAAAGGGCAAGTATCTTCATAAACAAACGCCCAAATCTCGCTATAACTCACCACAAAACCCTACTTTCGTGGAACCAAGCATAGTAGAACAAAAAAAAAAAAAAACTAGATCTGAAATCGAAACCCTAATTCCTCACCTTGTTATGCATCAGAATCGCGCATCCAGGCTCCAGCTGATCCTTATCCACAAACGAAAGGATACTAACATAATACTCAGGCCCCACCGACGACGAAACAATCGCGTGATTCTCATCGATCAACTCCTCCAGATTCCCAACGCTCATCGGCGACCCTCGCAGATCATCGACCTTCGACCGATCCTCCTCCGATTTCTCCTCGTGAGGTTTCAACCTCTCTTGATTCGCGACGAACTCCTCCTCCATCAAGAGATAGTCCTTGATCCGCTCGAGTTTGAGGAGGCGGAGCTTGCACTTGGTGACCGGAGTGACGACGGGGAGCCTTGCGGCG
>NC_033798.1:129251552-129307283 GCF_001876935.1 Asparagus officinalis | reverse complement strand
CGGCGGCGTCGGGGCCCTTTTGCTTGCGTTGCTTGCGACCGACGCGGGAAGGAGGGGCCGAGGGCTCGAATTTCTTGTCCTTTTTGCTGTCGCCATCGTTCTTGCGGTCGCCGGGGAAATTATGCTTGTTGAGACCGCCCGGAGTTCCTTGGCCCATGGCAGCAGCGGTGATCGGAGATTGGTCTAGGGTTTGGGGGAGGGGGAGAAGAAGGCCAGAGAAGGGGAGAGGATTTTTTGGGCGTCGGCTCGGGATGAATGGGAAGGGACTTTTGCATATATACCCATCAAAGTTTTCATATTCGCATAGTTATCTTACAAATCTTAATATTTGCAAATTTGCCTCCAATCCCCTCATATCGATTTTTTTTTCTACCTTTCACTTTACAGTTTTAGTTTTTTACATAGGAAATTGCAGCGAGCCTATTAGAAGTTAGGGAAAAATGTGTTCAGGCCCCAAAAACAGAAGCTTTATGTGCTGCAGCCCCTTCTAGTTTCCCCCATGTGGTTCAGCCCCTTGAAATGTGACATTTTATGCCACAGCCCCTTTTTAACAATTATTACATGACAACTAAGCTAAAATCCCCAAAATAACCTTATCCCCTCTCCTCAATCCTTCAAACCCAGTTCTCTCTCTCTCTCTCTCTCTCTCTCTCTCTCTCTCTCTTTAAAAACAAGGGCTTTCTCAAGCTCGTCGCTCTGGCCCTCGCCCTCCTCGCCGTCGCCACCTCCGCTCAGGCTCCCAAGCCTCCCCTGAGTTCGTCGCCGCCTCCCCTCCTCTCCTCCGCCCGACCTCATCGCGGTAGCTCGTCGTCGCTCTCCGTCTCGCCCTCGACTATGCCGGAGTTCGCCGCTGTGCCTGCCACTTTTGAACCCTATAGTATGGTAGGCCGGAGGAGGATGACCAAGAGAAAAGAGTGCATGATGCCCAAGAAAAGTAAAAATGAAGGGGCTGCAGCCACAATGTCACTCTTTTTTTTTTTGGAATTTGATGAGAAGTCGCTGCTTGTTAAGGAGATTGTTAGTCAAGATGGTTAAAATTAGAACTAACGTGTTATAAAATAGAACTAACTTGGTATAAAATAGAACTAACATTGTATAAATTAGAACTAACTTGGTATAAATTAGAACTAACGTGGTATAAATTAGAACTAACGTGGTTAAAATTAGAACTAATTTGTTATAAATTAGAACTACCTTGTTATAAATTAGAACTAATATGGTTAAAATTAGAACTAACGTGGTATAAAATAAAACTAACTTGATATAAATTAGACCTAACACGGTATAAAATAGAACTAACGTGGTATAAATTAGAACTAACTTGATATAAATTAGAATTAACGTGGTATAAAATAGAACTAACGTGGTATAAATTAGAACTAACGCAGTGTAAAATAGAACTAACGTGATATAAATTAGAACTAATTTAGTATAAATTAGAACTAATTTGGTATAAATTAGAACTAACATGGTATAGAATAGAACTAACATTGTGCAGTTTAGAACTAACACGCTACAGAATAGAACTAACACTGTGCAGATTAGAACTAACAGTGTAGACAGAATAGAACTAACATTGTGCAGATTAGAACTAACACTGTAGACAGAATAGAACTAACAGTGTAGACAGAATAGAACTAACAGTGTGCAGATTAGAACTAACACTGTAGACAGAATAGAACTAACATTGTAGACAAAATAGAACTAACATTGTAGACAGAATAGAACTAACATTGTGCAGATTAGAACTAACACTGTAGACAGAATAGAACTAACATTGTAGACAGAATAGAACTAACATTGTGCAGATTAGAACTAATATGGTTAAAATTAGAACTAACGTGGTATAAAAAAAACAGAATGCATTACAAGTTTACAATGTGATTAATTTAATTTTAAAGGGGTCAGAAAAAGGTTGTTATCATGTTTGGAGTCTTTCCGCCATAGACCAAATAGAATTTACTTGCAATAGAATACCCCTTTATAATACTTGAATATTTAGGCACCAAACAAGTTGATCAGCAAAATCCAATAATTAATTACATGAATGCTAAATTACACTGCCTCTCAAAATTAAGACAATGCTCTGCAATAGTCACAAAACTTGAGATAACAAATCGTTTGATGGCTGAAGCTACAAACAATTAAAAAAACAGTGATAGCTAATTCTTTATAGGCTAATAAAGAACACAGTGATAAATTAAGTAGAGACCTTCTTGTTAGGCTCAGACACGTACTTCACAAGAGAATCTTAGATTGAAAGCAGCTGAGGAAGGCTACTACTCCAACTTTGAAGCATCCATTTCATTATTGCTCCTCGCTGCAACTATAACTTTCGCCTGCTCGATCCTCCAGTGTAAAGTTCGCCCGCTTATATTTAGAAAATTAATGTACTTTTTGTACATCTCAAGGATCTCATTGTCGCTAACAACAACAGGATTGGTGAAATTCCAGATTAATTCCCTTAAGGTTTCTCTTTGCCATCTTAACCGAAATAGGAAGAAGCTCATCTAAGACAGTCATACTGTTCGGTATGTTCACCACTTTGTCGTATCGAGATATCCTCGTGATGAAGTTTCGTGGATTGCTAAGGTCAGAAGGGATTGGCATTCGAACTCTCAGGGTACCTACGTTGTCATAGTTTTTCAGACGCTCTTCTTACGTGAAAACAGTTATGAGTATAAAATGATAATCAGTCAATTCGCATCTCACCACAAAATCAAAGTTGTTACTACAACGGAAGGGCGCTTGCAGACAAATAGAACTAACCATTTGTGCGGTCATTAGCAACTAATATGGCTTAAAATTAGACTAACGTGGTATAAAAAAAAACTAACATTTCTGTCTACATGTTAGTCTATTATGTCTACGTGTTAGTTCTAATCTGCACAATGTAGCTTACTATTCTGTCACAATGTTAGTTTCTTATTCTGTCTTACAGTGTTAGTTCTAATCTGCACAATGTTAGCGTTCTATTTGTCGCTACACTGTTAGTTCTAATCTGCACAGTGTTAGGTTCTATTCTGTGCGTGTTTAGTTCTTAACGCACTGTTAGTATCTATTCTATACCATGTTAGTTTCATTTTATACAAAATTAATTCTAATTTATATCTACGTTAGTTTCTATTTTACACATGCGTTAGTTCTAATTTATACCACGTTAGTTCTATTTTATACCACGTTAGTTCTAATTTATACCAAGTTAGTTCTAATTTATACCACGTTAGTTCTATTTTATACCGTGTTAGTTCTAATTTATATGCAAGTTAGTTTTATTTTATACCACGTTAGTTTCTAATTTTAACCATATTAGTTCTAATTTATAACAAGATAGTTCTAATTTATAACAAATTAGTTCTAATTTTAACCACGTAGTTCTTAATTTATACCATGTTAGTTCTAATTTATACCAAGTTAGTTCTAATTTATACAATTTAGTTCTATTTTATGCCAAGTTAGTTCTATTTTTATACCACAGCGTTAGTTCTTAATTTTAACCATCTTTGACTAAACATCTCCTTAACAAGCAGCGGCTTCTCATGCAAATTCCAAAAAAAAAAGAGTGACCTTGTGCCTGCAGCCCGCTTCATTTTCACTTTTCTTGGGCATCATGCACTCTTTCTCTGTGTCCATCCTCCTCGGCCAACCAATACTATAGGGTTCAAAAGTGGCAGGCACAACGGCGGAACTCCGACGTAGTCGAGCGGGCGAGACGGGGAGCCGACGACGAGCTACCGCGCGAGGTCGGGCGGAGGAGAGGAGGGGAGACGGGCGACGAACTCGGCGGAGGCTTGGGAGCCTGGGCGGAGGTGGCGACGGCGAGGACGGCGAGGGCCAGAGCGACGAGAGAAAGCCCTTGTTTTTAAAGAGAGAGAGAGAGAGAGAACTGTGTTTGAAGGATTGAGGAGAAAGGATAATGTTATTTTGGGGATTTTAGCTTAGTTGTCATGTAATAATTGTTAAAAAGGGGCTGCAGCACAAAATGTCACACTTCAAGGGGCTGAACTAAATGGGGGAAACTAGAAGGGGCTGCAGCACATGAAGTTTCTGTTTTTGGGGCCTGGACACATTTTTCCCTAGAAGTTATAGGAAATTTTGATATCATCTTATTTAAAAAACTAACATTCTTAAGTCGGAGCGGTAGAACGAGCCAATATGATAATTTTGAATGGTAATTTCTTAAATATCAAGATTTGGGAGATAATTTAGCAAATATTGAACGTTAACAAGGTATATATGCAAAGATCCGTAAAAGAAGGGTTTATTGGAGGAATTAGGGGTGAACACTAATTAGTGCAAATCGTGTATAAGCCGATAGATGGACCGAGATTTCACTAGCTATATTGATTTGAATTAGAAAAACTTCAACTAGGTTCGATTTTAACGTATTTGAAACACAAATAATTGAATCGATTGATCTCAATATAATTGTTTTAAGAACATATTTTAGATAAAATGTAATTTATACTAACATTTTTTAATATAGTTTAATAACTAATAAATGTTTGGTTTAAGTTCGTAAAGTAATTAGTTTGATGAATTTGCTCTTCAACTCGGATATAAAATAAGTGAGAGGCTTGAAGGAGTAAGAGCGTTGAATTTTAATTAAAAATTCTAGAAGTTAACATGTGAAATGCCTAGCCTAAACAAACCAAACCGAACAACGCCTAAACGATTTGATTTTGTTGGGCTTGGTTCGGTTCATTTTGTATTCTCACCCTAATTTTTTAAAGAAATCTAACTGAATTAACTAAAAGTAAATTATTTATTTATAAAAAAATCAATTATGTTAAATCAATAGTTGTTTTTTTTTGAATAAATTGAAAATTGACGGCCAGGCAAAATAGCAATTATTATGATTTTAGAGCTAGCCTATAAAATACCTAAGAATATATGGATATATGATTTGCGGCGCATGCATAAAAAAATGCTTTAAGGACCCAAAATATGGGACCAAGAGAGGGGAGGACATGTGAGGTGTCTCCTCCTTATTGCGCAATGAGCTAGTCATTATAATTTTCGGCACATGCATAAAAAAAAGAAAAATGTCTTAAGGACCCAAAATATGGGACCAAGTAAGAGGACAGGTGAGGTGTGTCCCCTCCCTATTGCATAATAACCTGACAACTCATTATACAATAGGGAGAGTCCCATATTTTAGGTCGCTGTAGCAGCACTCTAGGGATGGCAAAATGGACCCAAAACCAATTGCCCACCCATACCCACCCGCCAAATGAACCATCCAAACCTACCCATTTAGTTAAATGGGTCATAAATGGGTGAGTATAGTTTCTATTAAAGATAAATAGGTCATTAATGGGTGAGTTATTACCCACCCATCTACCCGTTTAGATGGATATTGTTTTAAAAACACCCACAACGCTTAAACAATTACAAAACTTATTTTAAAAAATTAAAAATTATAAAAAACACTTAAAATGACTAACAACCCCTTAAAATTTTAAGATTTGTAAAAAACACCCTCAAAGTTTAAAATATTATAAAAACGCCCTCAAGAGTTAAAAATTATAAAAAAAACTATCAAAATTTTCTAACCTCACAGATGACACATGAAATTTAAAAATTACCAACAGCCCCCTAAAATTTTATAATTTGCAAAGACACCCTTAAAAGTTGTAGAAAATGAGAAAAACACCATCAAGACTTCAAAATTACCAAACAATTTTAGAGTTTTCTAAACTTGCAAATAACATATGAAATCTAAAAAATTTCAATAGTCCCCTATAAATTTAAAATTTACAATTAACACCCTCAAAGTTTTAAATTTTTAGAAAAACACCCTCCATAGTTTAGAATTACAAAACCATCCTGAAATTTCAAAACCTACAAATGACACATGAAATCCAAAAATTACTAGCAACCCCCTGTAAATTTATAATTTACAAAAAACACCCTCAAAGTTTAAAAATTACAAAAAGCACCCTCAAGAGTTCAAAACTACATAACAATCTTAGAATTTTCTAAACTTGCAAATGACACATGAAATCTAAAAAATTTCGGTAGTCCCCTATAAATATCAAATTTGCAAGTAACACCATCAAACTTTTAAAAATTATAAAAAACACCCTCAATGATATATAAATATAAAAAGTAGGCGCTCACAATTCTTCGTCGGCAGGAGATATATGCGTGTGCGGCCAAGTGTAATTTGTCACATGACCAAAGTAAGAGCTTTTTTTAAATAACCGAGCAGGTAGTAAACTAGACTTGTTACGAGTCCATCTCTTCTTTTGCTCAGCCCCGTCATCATTTGCTTCTTTTCCTCACAATTCTGTCCTAATTTTCTCAAGTAGTCGATTCAATTGAGAAATAAATGTTTATAGAAAACCCCCTGAAAGTTTGTAGAAAACCTCCTAAAAGTTTACAAAAAAACCCTGAAAGTTTACAGAAAACACCCTGAAAGTTTACAAAAAAACCCCTGAAAGTTTACATAAAACCCCTGAAAGTTTGTAAAAAACCCCCTAAAAGTTTACAGAAAACCCCTGAAAGTTTACAGAAACCCCCTAAAAGTTTGCAAAAAGCCCCCTGAAAGTTTACAGAAAACCCACTGAAAGGTTGCACAAAACCCCCTAAAAGTTTGCAGAAAACCCCCAGAAAGTTTACAAAAAATCCCCTGAAAGTTTGCAAAAAAACCCCCTGAAAGTTTGCAGAAAGCCACTAAAAGTTTACAGAAAACCCCCTGAAAATTTACAGAAAACCCCCTGAAAGTTTGCAGAAAACCCTCTGAAAGTTTGCAGAAAACCCCCTAAAAGTTTGCAGAAACCCCCCCTAAAAGTTTGTCAAAAACCCCCTGAAAGTTTGTAGAAAACCCCCTAAAAGTTTACAGAAAATCCCCTGAAAGTTTGCAGGAAACCACCNGTCGTTGAGGCGGTTCTTGCGGTTCCACAGAACAGGGCCCCCCACTTGAGAGGGGCCCCCACTCCTGTCTTCCCCTCCCCTGCTCGCCTCAACTCTCCCCTCAGGCCCTCACCAGGTCACCGCGCCTCCGCCCCCAGCCCAACCGCCACCGTCTCCTCTCCCCTCGTCACCACCTCCTCATCCCGCCGCCAGCACCGCCGCCTTGCCTTCCTCCTCCTCCCCCGCTCCACTTCTTAGATCCAGACCCCGAGACCCGCAACCACCCCCACCTGACGGCTGAAACCTAAAAATTCTCATTTTTGCCCCTTTGGAATCCCTAGCGATTGCGATTCTTCTTCGATTTCGTGCTGGTAGCTGATAAATCTCTTGTTTTATTTGTGCAATTTCAAATTTCTTGCAGTTTTATCTTTCTGTTTATTTCCTTGATTTGATTTAAATAATTATTGTCTTGTTTTTGGACAAATTTAGGGGTACTCATTGTTTACTTAATGTTATTTCTAGCTAAACTAGAAAAAGCTGACATATTTTTTCCGTTCATTTTTTTAGCAAAAAATCGGTTTTTTTATTATTTACGGTTGGGTGTTTCCTTGAAATTGTGATTATCACGTGTGGGTTTTTTTTGGGTACAAATTGGTGATCAAATTGGGTTATTTCCTATTTGTGTAGGAGCTTAATTGAGATGGTCAGTGCGAGACCAGTGACTGGGAATTTGGATTTTGGTTTTGTAACCTCGTGGTTGGTGATAGCAAGGGGAACATGGAAGGAATGGCCTTGAATGGATGGAAGGATCTTCCAATGGAACTCTTATTGAGGATTGTTTCGCTCAGTGATGGTCAGACTGTTATCGTTGCATCGGGGGTCTGCACTGGGTGGAGAGATGCAATTTCTGCGGGATTGGCACGCCTCTGCCTGTCATGGTAATGGTTCATCTTTCTCAATATTTTCCTGTTCCTGCTAAATGGAGGTTTTGAGTACTTACTGTGAATTAATAATAACAAATGGAATTTTTTTGCACTTTATGTGAATCGATTATGCCATCTGACGGTCCAAGCCGCCTCCTCCCTTTCCTCCGCCACCTTCCCTCTTCACCGTCCATCGCCTCCCAGTCCTTCTCCCAAATTTAGAACAGGGCCCCCAAATTGTCAGCAACGCCTCTGCATTTAGCAAGTGCTAAATGAGTCATAAATGGTTAAGTGATCATAAATATGCCCACCCATTTATGACCCAACCAAAATCCAATCAAAACCATCCATTTGCCATCCCTACAGCACTCTAAAAAAAATCCCAAAGCTGGCCAGCGACAATTTGCAAAATTATGTAAGGTTTGAGGGCCTTCAGACCAATTCCAAACATGTAAGGGACTAATCTGAAGATCCGAGGGGCTAACAACGTAGGTTTTGTTTCTGATCAGATGAGCCTCTGGTGAGCTTAAGAGCGAGCATGGAAACGACGGAGTCAGGCCGGAACGCGAGGGAATCGCTGGATCTGGCGTTCAAGATGTCGAACATTCTGGAAGCGGGGCTGGATCGGCACACCCTCTCCCTCCTCATCGCCCTCTGCGATCGCGGAGTCAATCCCGAAGCCCTAGCCGCCCTCGTCCGCGAGCTCTCTCCTCCGCAAGATCCCGTCACCGCCCCAAACCCTAGCTCTCGCCAACCCTGACCTCACCCCGCGCGCGCGTTCTCTCTCCTTCCCTCTTTCTCCGGTAAAAGAAACTTTTTTGTTTACTTTTGCAATTTTTTTGTTGTGGCGCTTATTTAGGGTTACAATGTGTATTTTGAATTTTTTTCCCTCTCCCTCTCGTAATGAATTGGATGCTTAATCGTATGAATTGTTGATTTGGGGAAGGGAAAGATGCGATTTTGTTTTCTGTGCTAAAGCGTAATCGTAAAACCCAAATGTTTGCATTGCCAGTCATATTTCTTGTTGTAAAATTTCAGTATGTTTGATGAAATAATAATGCAGCGTGTCTTAGCTCCTAGCGCAATTCCATAATCATTTTGTTATTTAAGAGCAGGATACGTATCTAGTAATTTTTGGGCTTATAGGACATACGAGAAGATTGTAACTCCTAGTGCGATTCGAGGTTATTTGGAATTGGATGCAGAGAGAGTCGAGGTGGCTTTCATTCTCGAGGTAGATGACTTAGAGAGTTTTAGAGGATTCCGTGTATCATTTTAGCGCGATCCCTTCAAGTGCTACTTACATTTTGTATGAATTGCGAAGGAACCTGAGGCGGTTTATCAATGAAGTAATTTTTCCGCATCCTATATCTTCTTTAGGGGGCATTGATAGCTTGTTGTTTAGCTCTGGGTTATTAGCAGCTTCAATTTTGGAGATCCTCTCCCAGAAGTGGTGACTTTCAACTGTAGACTAGGATACCTGTTTACGAAAATTGGATTTTTGAATCTTATCAACCTGGGGAGTGCGATGATCGTTGTGGAAACGGGCAGAGATGGCTGAGGGTGTTGAGGTTTTGATTGGAGACCGACAGAAGAGATACTTGTTGGTAAAATGACTTTGAGGTGATTTGTTCTTTAAGGGGCTTTGAATTGGATAAAGATTCGATAGTGGAGTTAAAATGAGGAAGGTAAGCAGTAGGTATCATTACATAAGGCCCTGAAAGGAAGTGTAACTTGACATCAGTTTTAGGAGAAGATGTGTCCTGAGGATGATTAAATAGTTCAAGGGAGAAAAGCCTCTTTAGCGAAAAACCTATTTAGCTCTTTAAACAGTTCGATCGAGAACGCTGCTGAAGAGGAGGATCTCCTTGGCCTTTAGCTTTCGATACCATTGATGGTGGCCAAGGATGAACTCCTCACCATAGACTGCATCCTAAGTTAACAGAGATTTGCTTGGGGGACAAATAATTTATCTTTACATTCCCATTGCCTGCAAATTCTTAGAGACTACGTCCATCTTTTAGGAGCTGTGGCTATAAATTCAAATTTGCTGATGAATCCTACTGTATATGGGAATAAGATAGCTTTTCCAATTCAGATGAGTGAACTAATGCTCATAATTGATTAGTTAATTACTAAACTCCCTTGCATCATTATATGGCTAGTCAAAAAAAATTACAGGTGAAAATTATTTAATAGATACATACATACATTCATCCACTTATTCACCAATCCAACAACAATGTCATAATATTAAATTTACTTTTCGCTTCGCATGGAAACTTCTGTCAAAAATTGTGGTCAGAACAAGTCAAGCCCAAGAGTGGTATCCCAAGTACTTCTGCATTCTTCGCTGCCTCTGCTACTCAATGAATCTGCAAGAACATAAGAAACGTCAGTTGCTATAATTAGTTAATTACATCATACAAGTAAGACTTTTTGCATACTTACTCCCTTGAGGTTTTGATATCTTCTTCATCAGCATTTGTGTTTACAAATCCAACGATCTTCAAGCACTTGATTGAAGCACATTTGATAGGGTTTTGCAGAACTATTTATTCCAAACATGATGTAAAAACTTGTTAAAAACAAGTAATATAGTTTCTGAGAGATAAAACCAAAGATTTAGGCCATTTTCAGCATGATCACCTCTTTGTACACTCCTATTTCTCCGGCATGCTTTGATATTTCTACGACACAGTGAACTGGAGCAACCTCTGTCACCTGAAATTTTTTATATTTTTTAGCCAATAAAAAATGAAGTTTGTAAACGAACAACAAGCTAAGATTTTTACCTCAGCTGATAGGATTACATGTGATATACTTCTTGATAGCCTCTTCTGCTCATGAATCTTTACCTGAAAATTAACAAAAGTTTATAATAACTTATTCTATTTATCATAAATTAAAGAAACCGCCAATTTGTCATTGAACCTTGGAGTTGTTTATCCTCTCAACAGAGAGGCAGACATCTTTTGCAGCAGCCTCAATCTTTTCCACGAACCTTGGAGTTGTTTATCCTCTCAACAGAGAGGCAGACATCTTTTGCAGCAGCCTCAATCTTTTCCACAGTCTCATCGACAGAATGTGATGATCCTAACTTTGTTTTCTGTTCATAATCATCCTTGAAGAGTTTCAGTTTAAAGAAGGAGAGATTTGATGACAAAAGAGATATCGGTCATGGCTTTTAATCACCTTTTCATGAAAAAGGCCTGAGAGGTCTAAGTCATTAGATAGCGCAATGAGTTGAAATGCATTGATAAAATTGTCAGAGCCAGAGTCTTCTTTTGCTTTGGGGCAGATATTTTCCTGAGAAAACTTGATTCAGTTCATAAAAACATGAATGTAAGTCAAAAATGAATAAATAAATAAACAACATATACGACTACGTCCTTACATTTTCAGCTGTGGTGTTATCATCGAGCAGTCTTGTATCTTTAACATTATCTGTTCCTTCTGGTGGCTGATAATCCATTCGAAACCACTCATCTTCAAGGATGTCTGATATTGTGGCTCTCTACATTGAGGAAAAAGAATAATCTTATTATTTTTATGATAACTTAACTAAGGGGAAAAACACTTACGCAACTTTAAGAGAGAGAGAGGGGGGTAGGGATCGCTCATATCGTGGCTCTCTGCATCGAGGAAAAAAGAGTAATCTTATTATTTTTATGATGACTTTTATGCGCACATCTATCTTGAGTTTCTATTGTATTTTCTGAAGTTTCACACCTATTCCTTACTGAATCACCAACTTCCTGAGTACCGGTGACAATGGCAGATAACTTAATATTTAGATTTTCTTAAATCCCTACATTCTATTTAAATCCATTTGATCTTTAGAGCTATTTATTCCAGACTACTGTCAGTTATGAAAGTTAAACTTATCGATATCAAGTTTTATATCGCATTTCGGTAAATTGTATTCACTAATTTGGTCTAAAAGTAAAGTTAGAGTATACCCTTAAAGGATGTGGTTCCAATATCTTGGAGATCAAGCTCTTCTGAGAGGAGCTGAACCAATCTGGGCAAGCGTACTCAGCTCTAGATATCTTTCTGTACAAATTCATCAGGCTTCGATCTTCAAAGGGCAGATGACCAGCAAGCAACTCGTACAAAATCACTCCGCACGACCAAATGTCTGCTGCCATTCCCTCATACTGCTTGTGTACAATCACCTGCTTGTTACGGATATGCTAAATATTATTAGATGTTATTTTTTTTGTTCCAGAGAATACTTTATAAGGACAAATTTTCAAAACCATCCTATTTGAACACTTAATCCCAAAAAAACGACCTGTTTTGAACTTATTTGCAAAAACCGACCTGGTTTCAGCCTTAGCGCTGAAACCCGGTCGGTTTTTGTGAAAAAGCTTCTGAAACTTCACGGGAGTTGAACTCCCGTGAAGTTTAGCAGCTTTACTAAACTTCACGGGAGTTGAACTCCCGTGAAGTTTCATAGTTCAAATTTTTTTTTGAACTATGAAACTTCACTGGAGTTGAACTCCTGAAGTTTAGCAGATTTGCTAAACTTCACGGGAGTTCAACTCCCGTGAAGTTTCGGAAAAAAACTTTTAAAAAACTGACCTGGTTTCAGCGTCAGAGCTGAAATCAGGTCGGTTTTTGAAAATAAGTTCAAAACTGGTCTTTTTTTTTTTGGATAAAATGTGGAAATAGGTTGGTTTTCAAAATTCGTCCTACTTTATAATGTTTACATTTCATTCAGCAGATACCGACTCCGATTGAGTTTCATGTACCTCAGGAGCAACATAACTTGGTGAGCCGCACGCGGTCGATAACAAGTCACCGGGCTAGAAAATAATAATCCAATTTGAGGCTTCAGTTGAATAATTAAATTTCTAGAACAAATTCTTCAGGGATGATGCGAGGATTATTACCTTTTTCAGCACACTTAGCCCGAAATCAGATATCTTCAAATTTCCCTTGTTATCCAGCAACAGGTTCTCTGGCTGTTTTTTTTTAATATATTAATCACAAAATAAATTCAATAGGAAATCAAGGGTCAAAAAGGAAAAGTACCTTGAGATCTCTATGGTAGACTCCTCTGGCATGGCAATAATCCACAGCATCAATAAGCTGTTGAAAGTATTTCCTTGCCTCTTTTTCATCCAATTGTTTAATATATGACTGCGCATGAAACAGAAAATTGGAAAATTTTTAGACAAAACTTATAGGAGAATATTATTTATAACCAACACCAGAAAACCTCACCATTTTATCGGCAAGTTGCCCTCCGGAAATATATTCCATCACTAGATAAATTTTAGTCTTCGTTGCAATAACCTGGTTTCAAATTTTCTTAGCTCGAGGTACATTAAAAGTTTAGGAAAATACGCATGGAATAAAAAAAATTAGGACTAACCTCGTATATTTTAACAATGTTAGGATGGTGTAGTAGCTTCATTGTACTTATTTCTCTCTTTACCTAAGAAAGAATATTGATAAGCATTCTATTCATTAGTAAATATCAAATTTACGGAGGAAATATAAAATAGTTTTTTTTTCACTCCAGAAAAAAATGATTTTGATATGGTAAGCAATTATGTCCTAGACGAACATTTCCTTGATTATCCTTTTAGGTCCCGTTTGGAACCCAAATTTTTTGGGTATTTTGGGTGAAAGCCTTACATTGTGTCAGGCTTTCACCCTTAGACCCCGTTTGTTTAAAGTTTTTTGCCTGGGGAAGGGGTGGAAAGCTGCCCACCATTTGGCAGCTTTCCGCCCCCCCTCCCCCGATGCAAAAAGAACTAAAACCAAACGGGGTCTTAGAGGCGTTTTAGGGTGAAAGCCTGACACAATGTCAGACTTTCACCCAAAATACCCAAAAAAATTTGGGTTCCAAACGCGCCCTACCAGTACCCCTGGGGCACTCGTTAAGGAGCATTAATTACACAAGAATCGGTGTAAACAATTAGTTTTGCTATATATGCACTACTTCTCTCCTAATAAATGCTTTTAATGGCCTTTTCAAAAATACCAAATACGAATTTTTTTTAGATATCGAGGGCGGGGGGGGGGGGGGGGGGGGCTAAATCCCATTTACCTTAGACAGACATGCTTCACTCTTCAATTTTCAAAGAAAATATTGAATTCAATCTCTTCCAAAGTATTTTTTTTCCTTTTTCTTATTATGCTTCTTATTTGAAGCATCAACATTTTCATTTCTAGGACATGATAGCATTATTACTCCCAACACCCTTATATAATTCACAATTTAATTAGCTCTATTTTCCATTTTATTTGTTGAGATAATTCAGTAGTGGTGTATAAAATGGAGAAAGTTGGTGATAGGTTTTTCCCGATTTACCCTCTCATTTTTGTCCACCACATGCCGAAGAAGTATTACTTATTTGCCTTTATTAATCTACTTACCCACCTTTTATATATAGGGTTTTCCTATAGAGTGCCCATGGGCACTTTATAAGAGAGGAGAGAGATAGAGAGAGATGATTGGGGAGGGGGTCCCAATGCAAATCAGGTGGGCCCCCTCCTCAATCATCTCTCTATCTCTCTCTCCTCTTCTATAGAGTGCAATATTTGGATTGAGATCCTCTCCAATTATGTGGTAATCGAGAAGGGTCCAATTTTCTCTATCTTTACCATCTATATCACTTTCAACGTATGAGATCATGACATGTGAAATTCTAATTATTACAAGTAGTGCTTTTGAATATAGTGGTTTTCAAGCTTGCAAGTGGTTTTTGAGACCATAGTAATTTTCAAGACAACAATAATAGACGGTAATGATTGAAATAATTGGACTCTCTATGATTACCACATGATTGTAGGGGATCCGAATCCATAATATTTTATTGACATTCACAACTTTTAAGGTAGTGATTGGTTATAACTATGAATGCTAAACCATTGCACTCTATGGATGCAATCCAGCATACATAAATTTGCATTGAAAGAAAACGTTGCTTAGTGACCAAAGAACTGTTATCAATTAAAGCAATGCAATAAAGGGTTTTCTTGCTTAAATTTTCATAGTATTCCATTGACATTGGATCCTTTACGTGCGATCAACAATAATGGACAACGTTATTATAGATTCTTTGCCTTTTTCCACTAAATCAAGATAAATTAGTTTGGTAAATTTCAAATAAATGAGCTTTTCATTCTTTTCTGGCCGTGCTAATTTGAGCAATATACATTCCATTGATCCTCTAGGAAACAATATTACAAAAGAAATTAAAGATTCTACGAATACTTAAACCATTTTAAGGCTTTTTTTCCCCTCAAAAAAAAGTTTAAGGCATTATTTTTCTTTCATTTTTAGGCCTATTATTCATAAATGTATTGGTACGTATTAATTTGAATTTGATTTAAACAGATGCAAAAGACTTCAAAAGCAAACATTGTAGATAAGATTCCCCACATCTATTTATCAATTAGTGATATAGAACAATTTGAAGAACTTTACATATATGCAGGAATCATTTCATAGTTCCCTTTAATTTCTATTCTAATTAATATTACGTCCTAAAGGTGAAACCCCTCTATATGAAAGCAAAATCGGATAAAATTGCATCAAAACATAAAGATTAAAACTAAGATAGACGCTGCTCATCAATGGAATCATTTCATTTTTCATCCAAGTACATATATATATATAATTTCTCAAAATAAAGATTAAAACTAAGATAGACGCTGCTCATGATCATCATGACTAACCTGATACATGAGCTTTTTCTTCAATATCATCTTCTTATCTATGACTTTGACCGCGACGAACTGACCAGACTCAGAGTCCACGGCGAGCTTCACCTTTGCGAAGGTCCCTTCTCCGATTGTTCGCCCTAATTGATACTTACCGATGCGAGTAGCAAACCCCATCCTCGAATATTTCTTATTTCTTCATATATATATTTCCCCTTAGTTTGGTGTGTGTATATATATATATATCAATAATCAATTAGGTAGGTTTTAGTCCTCGTATAATTGGGTTGTCGACTGTGCAGGTTGTGGGCTTTGGATGCTTGATGAAGATTTTGAGTATGGCTTTGTGGTGATTAATGGTCCTTAGATTTTGTGGCGGTTCATTTTAAACAAGCTCGATCTCTTGCATGTGGTGTGTATTATACAAATGTGAAATGATGGAGACTATTATATGTATTTAGATGTTAGAGAGAGAGAGAGAGAGAGAGAGAGAGAGAGAGAGAGAGAGAGAGAGGGCGAGCGGTTGAGGCCGAGTGGGCTGTAACCGGGAACGTGATTTGAATGGAAGGTGCATCCTCCTATTACACCATTTTGTAGTAACACCGTTCGACTATTCCCTATTTGCAAATCTAGACTGCTTCCGCTGAAAATCAGGAGAATATTACAGCTCTGTTTGGCAAAACTACCTGAAACCTGCGAGATTATAGCTGAAAGCTGTTAATCTAGCTGAAAGCTGTGAAATTGTAGCTGAAAGCTAATAGCTGTGTAGCTAGCTGATTGACTAGAGCTGTTTGGCAAAAGTAGCTGTACAACTAGCTTAAATTTATAAATGACTAAAAATGACATGCAATATTATTGATATAAAATTAGAATTATTAGGGGCAAAATGGAAGAAAAAATTTGGCAGCTCCTTCCCAAAGACAAACGCTACTTGAGGTAGCTTTCCAAAAGCTACTTGCAAAAGACACAATCTCCAAAATAATCTCCTCTTATTTTTGGTCACCAACTCTGATACCATGATGAGAAGGGAGAAGATGGGAGAATTGTTTTCGTACTGATGATGAAAATGGTTACATGTATATATATACATCAATAATGCAATAATGCAAGAATCATCTAAACTAGGAAAATATATAAAAAGATATCAACACAAATATTTGACCAAATCCTTAAATTGATTGTGCCTAATCAACCAGCTTTTGTTTCCTTCTTTGGATGGATTTGATATCTCAATCAATCAGCACAATATTTGATCAAATCCTTAATTGATGTTGCCAGCTATTGTTGCCTGCTTTGGATGGATTTGATATCTCTATCACAGCTCTACTAGCTTATTGACCAAGTCAATAAGACACAATCTCTTAGATAAGACACAATCTCTTGTTGCCAAACAGTGCCTACGTAGTTGTTTGAACTTGTTTGTGTAGCTTTTTTTTGCTGAGGGATTAATTAGCTCTTCATTTAGATTCTGAGCAAAGAATCAACACAAGACTGTATGATCTAAATCAAGAGTTGATCTCTTTAATCTGTGGAGGGGGACTATTGTTGTTTTCTTGCTGAATACGTGGCTAGCTGTTGATAGTTAGGATTAAAAATCTTGATGTTAATTAAGATCTAGAATCAACATAGATTAAAATAAAAAAAAATGTTAAGTTTTCCAATAGTTTTTTGTCCGTTTTAGAAATTAATTTTCATATTGTAGAAATTTTTATTTTTAATGGTTGAATATTTCTGATGTTTTATTGAACATTCAGTTTAGCTAAAAATTCGGATGTAAGCTTAATCATGGATACGTTATGCAATTTTATAAAGATGTTGTGTTTGGGTTTTCAATAAAAATGAATCGACATAATTAAGTTGGCTATTTGTCACTTTAATCCAAAAAAATTGGCTCGATGCAAGGGAATGGGTCTGAGGCTTTTGAACGTAGAAATTGTGAACTTATCTGAATTGCAAATCTGAAATATATATCGTAACTTTTATGCAAAATCAGGCATCTGTTCACTTTTGAAGTGTCGTCTCGTGATCTATCACGAGGCCCATATGAACAATGTGTGGTCTAGATTTTAGACCATTTTGCTGAACTGAAGGATGCGAATGGGATAAACTCGTTAAGACTACCTAACAATGTGGCAAGTGAGTAATTCAACATGTTGATTGCCACCCTGGTCTCCCCTTAAATTTTTTGAACATGCCTGTTAGAACAAAGTTCTTACAATACTTTTTATTTGGCTAATAACAAACTCTCATTTATTACTGATGATTATTTGAGATGATATATTTAAGATATAAATAGGTATACGAAAGATACTAGGCGAAACGATGCAAAAATCAGCATTTATGTTGATTCCAACCATCACATCATCGATGGTCACCATGACACCATTGATGGTTATGAGTCAATCGATGGATTACAGTGCACAATCAGAGGAAAAAAAATAGAAATAGGAATCAGAACCGTCGATGGACTACAGTGAACTATTGATTGTCAGATATACCTTCGATGGACTATAGTGCACATTTGATGAATTCCAGAAACCATATTTTAGTTCATCGATGGATTACAGGGTAACCATGGATTGTGGATAGGGAACCATTGATTGTCGTGTTTAATCATGGATGTTGATGACGTATTTTGATAGATTTAATGTTTTAATCTCAACTATTCGCGGACCCCTTTCATCTCCAAATTCTACTATGATTTCTATATCTCTTTCCTTTATCATCAAAGCCTATATAAAATATGAAGAGATCATATTTTGGAGAGGTTTTATGCTTTGAGAAAAAGGAAAAAAATTCAAGGTTTTGTGAGAAGAAGATTGTATTGGTGATTTGAACCACCAGGGTCTCATCGAACTTTTTCTCATCGCGTTCAGCATCTTCAGAGTGTAACAGTGAGGAGACTTGCCCTTGGATTTAACATCATCACCCTTTTTTTATCGAGCTTCACTTCCATCTTTCGAAGAACATTTTGATTAGAAAATGGGCTATAAGATCTTTTCAATTTGTGCTTAAACTATTTTGTTAGTTTTTGTTTCATCTTATTCTTAAAGGTAATCAAGCCAGTGATAATTGAGGGTTTATAGCATACTCAAGCTGGTGTTAATTGAGGGCTTACGGCGTATTCAAACCGACATTAATAGAGAGTTATGACTAGTTAGGACTAGGTGTTACTCATCTGTGAGGATTTAGGTTAGGTTTCCTATAGATACCAAGGTGTGGTCTTTGCAAGTACTTTGTGAGGAGGAAGAGTGGATGAAGGATTTCTATCCGAACCACTATAAAAGCTTGCATGATCTCTATTTGTTTTTTTTTTAAGCTTTTTTTATATTATTTCCGCTGTTAATTTTATTTTAGTGAAAATTTGTAACAAACCTTTTCACCCACCCAACACCAATCCCATCTCGGCGTGCATCTCAGTTCCAACACATGTGGTGTTCACCGTATTCATAATCGAATGTAGGCGTTATCATGTTTGTATGGGCATAAAACTAATTGAATGTGAACGAATATGGACGTTGTCACGTTGATCATATAAAACACTAGTAGATACAAACTATCAATACAAACGAAAAGCAAATTTGAGAAAGCAGAAGAGCTAATCCTTAGAACATGTTTGAGAACTTTGAATTATAATCTAATTGGATTAAAATCTAGATATTTGGTAAATTTAGTGGATTGTAAACCATTCTCAATAGTAAAAAAATTGGAAAATAGATGGATCATAATCCTTTATTGTTGTCAAAATACCAAAAAGAACATAGGGTTGGTGGCGCGTTACGAAATGAGATCATAATTTTTGTGAAATCATGAGGGATATAATTGTATTTTATTTGGTCAAACCCCATAAATTGCAATTCACCAAAAATAAGTCAGAGCATCTGACTTATTGTTTGGTAAATTATAAGCCACCTTGACTATTTCTCAAATATACACTTCAAAAATGTGATTTGAGGCAATTTATAGAAATTTTTTTCAAAATAGACCGATTTTGCTAAATATTTAGCAAAACCGATCATTTTGCTAAATATTTAGCAAAATCGACCTTTTTTGGCCAAAAAGATGTCGATTTTAAAAAACATTCAGATGAAAACATAAGGAACTACTAGTCCTGTATGTTTTCAAGGGCACTAATATCCCAAAAAACATACGGGACTAGTAGTCTCATATGTTCTCTGAGAGCACTACTCCGTGATTAGCACACTGAAAACATACGGGACTACTAGTCCCGTATGTTTTCTGGGAGGTGTTTTTTTAAAATCGACTTCTTTTTGGCATGTTGGCCAAAAAAAGATCGATTTTGCTAAATATTTAGCAAAATCGATCTATTTTTAAAAAAATCCCAATTTATATTATTAGGATTGTGTTGGTAATAGATATACCTATTAAAATATTTGGGCTCAAACACGGGCGCCCCGCCCCGCCTTTCCGTTGTACAAGAAAATAAACCTCTAAAATGTTCAGGATTTGTGATTTTTTTATATTGGATAAACGAAATTATACCCTATTCTCATCCATAAGAAAATCTCTTCGCTCCTTGAAAAACAGTGAGTGGGCCGAAGGCAAAGTTAATTGGGGAGACTGTGTTTTGGGCCTGCTTGGACTTTGGTAATGTTTTACATATTGGGCGTTTGGAGTTGATCCAGATATGACCACACTGAGTTCTACACTCTATTTTTTGTTAACACCCGTTAGGCCTTCGGGCTGAGGCCTATGACCGTGGACAGTATTTCATAATTACCGGACTAGCGAAAAGAAGAAACCTTAATTATCGTCATCTGGGCATAAGAAATTAATTAAAAAACTAAAACGTGTTTACCTGCATGTTAATCATAATTTCCATTGCCTAATACAAAGGAAAAGATTCAAATACTTAACATCTCATGAGAATTCCTTGGATGTGACTCCACGAGAAGCGACATATTTTTTCTTTATATTTTTTTTCCTAGTAAACATATATTGGTGTATTTCTTCATGATTGAAAACATGTCGTACGCACACTAGTTCGAATCCCTCTAGGCTGGCCCTGTATACCCAATAAAAGGTGGGAGGGGCCCTTGAATGAGAGCAGGGTGGTGCCCCGTGCAGGTGTGCGTGCTGGGGGATTCGAACTATGAAGCTGGCAGACTCAGAGAGTTAAAAGTTGAACGGACTGGCTAGGTTTCCCTTGTACCAAAAAAATAATAAAGACGGACTACCTTCCCGAAGTGATGTTATATTTTTAAAAAATCTTGCTCATGTTTGTAGGTGGTCAAGGGTATTAAAATTCCCGAAGTGATGGATGAAAGCGAGAGCAACAAAATATTCAATTTTCTATCCAACTTAATAAAGACGGACTACCTTCTCAGAATAATAAAAATTATTAAAAAATAAAGATAAAGTGAGAAATAAGTAGCATAATTGTTCGGACAATCGGACCCAACCTGCCGTTGTCCGTTTCCATTAAAAGTTCCTTAAAAGAGAATGAACAGTTTAAGATCCCAAGTGCAAATAAGGGGCGGTTTGGTTGTTGTTGGTAAAGTTGTTTATTTATGACACAACTTGGAAAGTTGTTGTCCACCTCATCAATTTCACATTTATACTTTTCTTTGTTTGTTTTTTATTCCATTGGAATCATAAAACACTTGTTTGGTTTGCAAAATAAAACTTTAATTATTTGTTTGGAAAGTGTAAAAAGTGGTCCCCACTCAAATGATCATATTGGTGGGAATTATTTTTTATTATTTTTTCCTAACTTCAATGTTAGCTTTCTCCTAAAATCATGTCTTTTTTTTCATGAAATCATTTTACAAGCCACATCAGCATATGAAATCACTTTACACTATTTTCATAACTACAAACAAACAATTGAAAGTTATGAAAGCTGACATTGGGACCCACTTTTTTACACTTTACATCCTTTTACATGGTAAAAACATACAACCAAACAGCCCCTAATGACTCGTAACTCAAAAAAGACGCAAATGTCCTTATTAGATGAAGAGTGGAGTAGGGTGGAAATGAACCAAATAATTAACAAATAGTTCGATAATTGTTTGAATAACTATTCAATCATATTTGATTCGGTAGTTCATTTACCACTACACAAATATTTTTTTGTATTCGAGTTTACTAACGAATAGAATTTAATCAGATGTATATTCAATTCGTTTGTCTATTAAATATTCGTTTAAAATTTAATCACAGCTTATTATTTGTATTATTGCACATATGATGTTATATTTTTAATTCACTTACAATTTCTACTTAACTTTTATATACTGATTTTAAGTCTTAAATAACCTTAAAACTATTTTCTAATTAAAATTTTAATTTAAATATATATACATCATATATTAAAAAGGAGTAAATTTTATTTATGAATTTTAATATTATTTGTTTAGCAGAATAAATATACTCTAATATTCGATAAGTATTCGTGAATATTCATGAATATTTATCAAATACCAAGTATTCGAGTTCGAATTCAAAAAACTAGATATATGAATGTTAGAGTCCGCATTCGAATTCGATAATTTTAAACAAATACGAATACGAATACCTTAGTATTCGATTCGATTCGATCGTTTACCACCCCCTAACTAAGAGCACACCCTCAACCACACTCTCAACCACCCCCACACTCTTTATAGTGCTAGTGGGTCACGCATGATATTTTTAAAAAAAAATATCATGCATGACCCACTAGCACTATAGAGAGTGTGGTTGGGAGTGTGGTTGAGGGTGTGCCCCTAGCATTATTTTTAGATGAATGTCGTCTACCGTCGTCTTCTTTTTGGAAAATGATAGGGGCACACCCTCAACCACACCCTCTCTCTTTTGCTACAGTGCACGGGGTCACGAATGAGATTTTAAATTAAAATCTCATGTGGGATCCGGTGCACTTTAGCAAAAGAGAGAGGGTGTAGTTAGAGTTATGGTTGGGGGTGTGCCCCTAGTGCCACTCTTCTTTTTTAGGTGGCTGAGTTGATAACAAGTAGTTATTGCTAAAATTTTACTACTGTACATAAAAAAGATCTTTAAAAAAATTTATAAGTTGATATGGATCTCCTTTCTTTATGTCTAGTAACACAAAAATAATATCATTTTTACGGTGCATTTAGCATTTTTATTAGGTGGTTAGAATTGGACAGCTACCATGATTATATGGTTTAAAGCATTTGATATTTAAGACATTAATTAATATTGTATCCAAGATTTCTAGGTAGGTGCCTATTTGGTTCCCTAGAAAAGGGTGAAAAAGGATGGAAACGTTTTAACGCACATTTTTTGTGTTAGAAAAGGCAAAATCAGATCCCTAAAAAACTACTTAGTTCACCAAAAAATTATCGGAAATGATTTCTAAAGTTGTTACAAAAAAGTCATGTTTTTTAGGAAAAACCAATGCTGTGTTTTTTTACACAGAAATAGAATAAAAATGCTAGATTTAATCATACTCCTTTTAAAAATGAGAGCAGAGAAGAAACTTTCTAACACGTTGACTCTTTTGATTATTACATTGTTATCGAATCATAATTAATATGCTTAATTAGAATTATTAATATGTCTTCATAGTTTATTTAAAAATTAAAAGCATAGTCTTTAGTTAAAAGTTCTATCATTTGTTTGCGTCAAAAGTTGGTTTTGTTATGGAATTCATTATATCTTCGGTCGATTACAACAAATTCAAAAGAAATAGCCTTTTTATAAGACTTCTTTTACACAACAAAAGAAAAATTATAACTTTTTAGAAACAAACGCAGGATCGTTGTTTGGATCGCTGCTTGCGTGGGATCTTTGCCTGTGCCGGGAGCGCTTTGACTCGTGGACCACCAAATCACAGATTCTGATTGAACCGTGAGGGGTTTAATGATTCTTCCTTCGTTTATCGAAGTAAGAATTTGAAGCGAATATCTTATCGATGTAAGATGTTCACTCTTCCAAAGATCAAGTCTGAGCTTAGATCTCTAGGAATGGCCAAAAGCTTCTTGAGGATGTTTGTGAAGAAGAAAGACTCTCTCTCTTACTCTAATTCACCAAAACTCAAGGCTCTCTGCTCTAATCTGCTTTGGAAATGCTCAGCCCCTGTCCATGATGACCATAGGGGGGTATTTATAGCCTCCTTAGACGATAACTGAAGAAATAGCCGGTCAATAACTGTCTCTTTAGGCGCGGCAGCTGATGCTGTCGCGGCTAAAGGGCGCGACAGTCGACACTGTCGCGGCCAAAGAGCGCGGCAGTCGACACTGCCGCGGCTAAAGGGGCAGTTACACCCACGTTCATACGTGTTTGAAACAGTTCTCCCACGACCTTTAACCACCTTTTTCGTGGTTTAACTGCTTTTCCACATCAGCACACGTTCTATTTCTGATACTCCGCCACGTGGACTTTAAATAATCATCAGATAACTGTATTATAACTGCTGTAGCATCCTGCTTTAACTGCCGCGGCACCATAGGTTGCAGCGGTTAAGCCGCGACACCATAGGCTGCCGCGCCTTAGCCGCGGCACCTTGGTCTGCCGCGCCTTAGCCGCGAGTGATATTCTCCAGAAACTTCCTGTTGAGATTAGGGAAACAGTTTAGACTCGTGTACCTATTGGAGTATTCAGGTTATTCTTAAGAATATTCTGAGTGATATTCTCCAGAAACTTCCTGTTGAGATTAGGGAAACAGTTTAGACTCGTGTACCTATTGGAGTATTCAGGTTATTCTTAAGAATATTCTGAGTGATATTCTCCAGAAACTTCCTGTTGAGATTAGGGAAACAGTTTAGACTCGTGTACCTATTGGAGTATTCAGGTTATTCTTAAGAATATTCTGAGTAATATTCTCCAGAAACTTCCTGTTGAGATTAGGGAAACAGTTTAGACTCGTGTTCCTATTGGAGTATTCAGGTTATTCTTAAGAATATTCTGAGTAATATTCTCCAGAAACTTCCTGTTGAGGGTAGGAAAACAGTTTAGACTCGTGTACCTAGTTGGAGTATTCAGGTTATTCTTAAGAATATTCTGAGTGATATTCTCCAGAAACTTCCTGTTGAGATTAGGGAAATAGTTTAGACTCGTATACCTATTGGAGTATTCTGGTCTCTTGTTTGTTGGTAGAGATGAACCCGGAATCGGAGAGGAAGAATTTTATATTCTATCTCCTGGTCTCTTGTTTGTTGGTAGAGATGAACCCGATGATGGAGAGGAAGAATTTTATATTCTATCTCCTGGTCTCTTGTTTGTTGGTAGAGATGAACCCGATGATGGAGAGGAAGAATTTTATATTCTATCTCCTGGTCTCTTGTTTGTTGGTAGAGATGAACCCGATAATGGAGAGGAAGAATTTTATATTCTGTCTCCTGGTCTCTTGTTTGTTGGTAGAGATGAACCCGATGATGGAGAGGAAGAATTTTATATTCTATCTCCTGGTCTCTTGTTTGTTGGTAGAGATGAACCCGATGATGGAGAGGAAGAATTTTATATTCTATCTCCTGGTCTCTTGTTTGTTGGTAGAGATGAACCCGATGATGGAGAGGAAGAATTTTATATTCTATCTCCTGGTCTCTTGTTTGTTGGTAGAGATGAACCCGATGATGGAGAGGAAGAATTTTATATTCTATCTCCTGGTCTCTTGTTTGTTGGTAGAGATGAACCCGATGATGGAGAGGAAGAATTTTATATTCTATCTCCTGGTCTCTTGTTTGTTGGTAGAGATAAACCCGATGATGGAGAGGAAGAATTTTATATTCTATCTCCTGGTCTCTTGTTTGTTGGTAGAGATGAACCCGGAATCGGAGAGGAAGAATTTTATATTCTATCTCCTGGTACAAAGGAAATTTAAATTGGGATTTCTATTCAGAGAATCTGAATAAGGTTTGATCAATTGAGATTGGAAGCAATCTTAACTTTTATAGTTTTGATTGCACAAATCGAAGCTGGACCTCTCGTTCATGGAAGGAATCGAAAGGGGATTTTGGTTTTGGTCCTAACTGTAGTAAGGTTTGACCAAGTTGGAGTTTTGAGACGATCCTAACTGTTTAAAGGTTTGATCGTTCAATTTGTGGACCTCTCGTTCATGGAACGAATCGAGAGGGGATTTTGGCTTTGGTCCTAACTGTTTAAAGGTTTGACCAAGATGGGAATTTGAGACGATCCTAACTGTTTAAAGGTTTGATCGTTCAATTTGTGGACCTCTCGTTCATGGAACGAATCGAGAGGGGATTTTGGCTTTGGTCCTAACTGTTTAAAGGTTTGACCAAGATGGGGATTTGAGACGATCCTAACTGTTTAAAGGTTTGATCGTTCAATTTGTGGACCTCTCGTTCATGGAACGAATCGAGAGGGGATTTTGGCTTTGGTCCTAACTGTTTAAAGGTTTGACCAAAGGAGGGTTTGAGAGGGAAGATTGATCCAACGAAGTGATCGAATCTCATCTCAGCAAATGAATATTCGGAAATCACCGTGGGGATGTAGTGTTTAACACTTTGTTTGTAATGATCGGGTTATTCCTAAGAAAATTACATATAGCATTCTTTCGGGAACTTCCGTTACATGAACCATCCACCCCCAGCTTTTTCTTGTGAAACTGAGTTTATCATTATGTTTAGCTATATGATCGGGTTATCCTTAAAAGTACCATGCATGGCATTCTTCAGGAACTTCCCGTGAAAGAAAGGAAATAGTTTAGACTCATATACCTGTTGGAGTATTAAGGAGCAGTTTATACTCGTATACTTTTCGGAGTGAGGGGAAACAGTTTATACTCGTGTACCCAATGGAGTTTTATGGTCGTCTTTACTCGACTTCTTTCGTCGTTATGACGCCGGAGTCAATTAGGGCTTGGATCTTGTTTTTGAGTCCAAAGCAAATCTCAGTGGGATGAAGAACCCTTCTGTGGTACGCACAGTAATTTGGATCCATAATCATTTTAGCACCATCCTGATCTTTAATAGGTGGTAGCTCGATTTTGTCATTAGCGAGGAGGTATTCCAAGATGGCTGGAGCTTCATCATCTTCGAAAGAATATTCCTTTTGAAACCTCGGATCGAGAGTCGCATTCTCAATGATTGCAGATGTCATTGGTTGGCCTCTCTCAGCTTTCTTTCTTTTAAGAAAGTGCTCAGCTTGTTCACCCCGAGATTTTAACTCCTTCCAAGTTGTGGATGGCACGACCCCCAGAGCTTCCAGGACATCGATGGAGAGGTTATTGTGGCATGTTTGCAGGATGAACTCCTCTGTAATAGGATCTCTGCAATTCATCGCCATGTTACGGAAACGCTTGACAAAATTGTCGACTGACTCTCCGTCTTTTTGCTTCTCATCCAAAAGAGTTCCGATTGACACTTCGGTGTCATCATCGAAGAAGTTGCTGAGGAACAAACTTTCCATGTCATCCCAGCAATTGATGCTCCCTGGCTTGAGCCGTCGGTACCAATCGAAGGCGGGCCCACGAAGGGTGCCAACGAATGACCGGATCATTAAGGCCTCGTTTCCAGAGATTATGCCCAAATGAGACTTGAAATAAATCAAGTGTTGAATCGGCGAACTCTTCCCTTCAAACGGTGTGAAGTTAATCAGATTGAATTTGGTCGGGTATGGTATTGAATCCCATTCCCTCGGATAAGGACATGGAATACCCGTCTTCTTAACTTCTTGAGCCGTCATCAAAGCATTGATTTTGTCTTCAAGTTTTTGCATTTTCCCGTCATCGTCTTCATTTCTTTCTGAATGATGTCGAGTAAAGATAATTGGACCACCCCCAGTGAGAGGTGCTATTGAACCACCCCCAATATCGTTATTGGGAGGATCCGTTAAACCACCCCCAGCGTTATTGTCATTGGGAGGTGTATCAGCCATAATGACTTCATCCACCTCTGGATCACTGTCCTCTACAACATTCCGAGTGTGGTGGCTGGATTCAAGTCGCTGATTGGACTCAGGAGGTTGAGGCTGTTGAGTTAACAGTTCTCTCATTTGTTGGATAGCCAACTTCATTTCTGTCTTCACTTCAGCTCTAATTTCTTCACGTTGTTTGGCTAGAGCTTCCTGAAGTATTTGAGTGAACTGATCAGCAGTGATTGTGAATACTTCTCTGATTTGTCCTGTGCTAGACATTGTATCATCAGAAGCGATTGCAGAATAAGTGTCCGAGAATTCATCCTCCGAGGACATTCCTTCTTGCATTCTCTTGTAGTCTCTGCGTCTGATAGCTCCTAATTGGAGTCGAGACATCCTTTGAGCAATTCTTGGATTGACTTTTCCTTTCGGGGAAAAGTCGGGATTTGAGTCACTTGAATGCTGTTTAGACTTTCTTCTATCAGCTACGTTGATGGTGACTTCAGGGAATTCATCATTTTGGGCAGCTGATTTTCTTTTGCGGAAATGTCTCAGCTTAGGCTTTGATAATGCAGAGACTTTTCGTGGGATGATTTCTCGTTTGAAACAGTCACATTCTGATAATGCTGTTTTGACGAGTCGTGCACAGGAACAACGAGAGTTTATCTCTCGAATAACTCTCTTTCGAAAATTATTCACAACCTCAATTTGATAATACGATTCATTGGTATGATTGCCAAAAAATCGTATCGTCTGTTGGTATGATCTCCCAGGTATGACGATATCATTTGGTGAATGCGTCTTCTTCTGGGAGTATAAAACCTTGTTGGCATTCTCAGGACAATTTATTTTTGTCTTTAAGCGATCCAAGGTTATGTCGGGAGTCGCACGTTTAGAACCACCCCCTTGTGGGTATGGAGTCTTAACGGGCTCCGAATGCTGATTTTGCATAAGTCCAGACTTTGGAATCCAAACTTGACGAAGTTTTGGTGATTCTTTGGTCACCATTTCCTTTCTCTTTTCTCGTCTTTGTTGTGAGAGAGCATGGGCATTAGCAGCTTTTGCACGACGTTTTTGTATACGTTCTTTGAGGGTCGAACGAGTCTTTTTGACAATAGTCCATTCATCCGTCGTTGTTTTAGCAGAGATACGAGTGATTGGTTGTTGAGACAACTGAACCACTCGATGTCTCCTCGACTCTAGGTCCGCGTGGTAACGAACCCCGTCGGTTTGTTCCAAGGCTTTAGCCATTTGGCGAGCACGGCGTTGACGTTGTCTCCGACGAGCTCTTTTCGTTAATGCCGGCGGGCTTTGATTCGATGACTCTTTAACTAGATAAGAGTCATTGTGAGTAGAGGTGTTGCGAGTAAAATCCTCAGCAACAATCAGGCGAGAGTCTTCATTTTGTGCCTTCTTTGGCATGCAACTCTTCCTCAATTGTGAGATCCTCTTGTACTTGCGAGATAATGAAGATCTTGAAGAGGATGATGAGAGATATTCCTCAAACTTGGTTTGGTCGAATTCGTATTTGATTATGGATTCAACTGGAATCTTGATCGGCTGCGACACGACGGTCTCGGCAGCGAGACCGTTGGCTCCCACTGTGGTCGCCAGCTTGTTTGCGTCAAAAGTTGGTTTCGTTGTGGAATTCATTATATCTTCGGTCGATTACAACAAATTCAAAAGAGATAGTCTTTTTATAAGACTTCTTTTACACAACAAAAGGAAAATTACAACTCTTGAGAAACAAACGCAGGACCGTTGTTTGGATCGCTGCTTGCGTGGGATCTTTGCCTGTGCCGGGAGCGCTTTGACTCGTGGACCACCAAATCACAGATTCTGATTGAACCGTGAGGGGTTTAATGATTCTTCCTTCGTTTATCGAAGTAAGAATTTGAAGCGAATATCTTATCGATGTAAGATGTTCACTCTTCCAAAGATCAAGTCTGAGCTTAGATCTCTAGGAATGGCCAAAAGCTTCTTGAGGATGTTTGTGAAGAAGAAAGACTCTCTCTCTTGCTCTAATTCACCAAAACTCAAGGCTCTCTGCTCTAATCTCTCTGGAAAATGCTCAGCCCCTGTCAATGATGGCTATAGGGGGGTATTTATAGCCTCCTTAGACGATAACTGAAGAAATAGCTGGTCAATAACTGTCTCTTTAGGCGCGGCAGCTGATGCTGTCGCGGCTAAAGGGCGCGACAGTCGACACTGTCGCGGCCAAAGAGCGCGGCAGTCGACACTGCCGCGGCTAAAGGGGCAGTTACACCCACGTTCATACGTGTTTGAAACAGTTCTCCCACGACCTTTAACCACCTTTTTCGTGGTTTAACTGCTTTTCCACATCAGCACACGTTCTATTTCTGATACTCCGCCACGTGGACTTTAAATAATCATCAGATAACTGTATTATAACTGCTGTAGCATCCTGCTTTAACTGCCGCGGCACCATAGGTTGCAGCGGTTAAGCCGCGACACCATAGGCTGCCGCGCCTTAGCCGCGGTACCTTGGTCTGCCGCGCCTTAGCCGCGGCACCTTGGTCTGCCGCGCCATAGCCGCGGCACCATGTCCTGCCGCGCCGCCATATGTTGCTTGATGACGTGTATATTATTCTTTTATATCGTCTTGAGTGGTGTTTGAATGTCTGTAAGCATTTTTTGACGCCTACATCATTAAACAAGCTTCTATCCTATCACATGAATTTCCTTTACACACAGCCTATCATGCAGCACACTTTATGCACACACGTCTCCTAATCTACTCCTCTATACAAATGGGAGAACCCAATATTCACTATTCATACTACAGTAATGCTATCTAATCCTCTATACAAATGGGAGAACCCAATATTCACTATTCATACTACAGTAATGCTATAGTAACATTTGTTATCGTATTATTACTGTAGCAAATATGAAACGGGGTACTGCCGTATTTTTTAAAAAAAAATTACCATAGCACACGAGAACACTGTAGTATTTTTTTAAAACTGTAGAAGACACGAAAACTGTTGCAATCCAAAAAAATTTAAAACACTGTAGCATTTTAAAATCGAGATTACTGTAGTAAAAAAAAAATATGTCGTGTTTTACACGGTGTTCACAACTCATGTGCTTTTAAACTTGAATATGATTTTAGAGTGTGTTTGGCTACCTTGTATAAATTCTATTAGATAATAAATAGATATAAAAAATTCATCTAAGTCCTCCAAATTTTTATTTATAAATTAAAATATTATTGGTCCACGTTGATGTGATGTCATCTTTGTCCATGCTAGTCCACAATCACCAATAATAGAGGAATAAATTTTCCATCTAACGCTCCAAACTTTTTTTATTTATAAATTAAAAATTAGTCCTAGTTTAATTTGTCTAAGTATTTATTTTTATTGCAGTGGTTATTTAGATCATTTCATGTTATGGTGTTCTCATTTCGTCAAAGTGCAACTCACTGTCAAGTAACGGATAGGTGTGCTGCATGCTATGCCCCAATCAAGTTGATGCCCAGAGACCAGTAGGGACGACAAATATGTCGACTTGTCGCCCCTTTGTCGAAGATGACTCGCTACGAGCCCACTCGACCATTTACTAGACACATCGCAAGGACGACTCGAAAGGCGTTACTTCTCGGCGAAGTTAAATGACAACTTCTACATCGAGCCTCTCTCACTGACAATGTGTCGGCATCGCATTTAATACACGACAGACGCATCATTCCTCTAGCTTCGATAATCATCATGACTCATCTGGCCACGTAGGCATCGCTATACCACCACTCACTTCTTGTTTAATACTGAAGTGATCTTTCCCCACAATCACCAGTCGACACTTGTAAAGTAGGTGCTGACGTAGCCGCTAGCCCACACTTTGTCACCGCCTCTCAGTGCTCGGCCGAAGTGACCAATCTACCCTTACAACTTTGGTATAAATAAAGGTACTATTTCAACTTAGTGAAGGACCACCGGGACACCCCTCTGATCCTGAATTTTGGATTCTGATCCAAATTCTCTAAATTTGTAAATCATACTGCACACACACAAGAACTCTCACAGTTCTTATTTATCCCACTTAAATTCACCAGCTAACTTGATTGTCGAAGGAACAATAGAGGAACCCAACCTCGTCCTCTCACGAATTCCTACACATGCAGATTTTTCATATACCCAACTCAAGAACTAGATATAAAGTCAGGGAAGAAAACGGTCCCTCATTAATCCTCAACAAACTCATCCAAACACGAATGCATATTGACTGTGTGATCACTAGTACATCAACATTTCATATTTTGAAATGATCTAAATTTTTTTTACAGAGAAAAGTGTAAGATCATAGGGGCCTCATGAGAAATCTCATACTCGAGGGGGTTAAAAAATTCATGTAAGTCCTCTAATTTTTTTGTGTTGATTAAAAAAGTTAATCGATCCACTTTGTTATAATATCATCCTCACTCATGTCACCAATAAAAAGGGATAAAGTTTTCATTTAACGCTACAAACGTTTTTATTTGTAAGTTAGAAATTATTCTAAATTTAATTAGATAATTCTAATTTAATTTGCAGCGAGATTTTTTTTCACTATAATGAGTATTTAGATCATTTCACATTTTCAAGTAATGATTTCAATCAGATTTACCGAGAAAAGTGCAAAATCAAGGGGATTCTATGAGAAATCTCATATTTGAGGGTGTTAATTTAAGTTTTTATATGTTGAGATGTGTTATTACAACCCACCGAAACTAAGGAAGTTTTTTTGGATTAAAATTGTTAAAAGGGTATTTCTGAGCATTAGAAAGATTTTATTAACCGAAATAGGTTTTTAGGTCATTTCACATTTTAAAGAAATAATGTAGGATGGTTGAAAAGTGTAATAGTCAAGGAGGATTATTGCAATATATTTTATCGTAAACATAATTTGTTTCGCAATTAAATAATAATAAGCAATAAACTAAAAGAAATAATCATGACATTTTAGCCATATGCAACGCATCGGCATCTTACATTCTTACCTAGTATTAAAATAATAGGGGGTGGGTTTTTTGAACACGGGATTTAATAATACCCATTTCTTAAAGTGATGATGTCCTCTTATTAGGGCTTGAACCAAACTCTTGATTGGGGTCACAACATTTGTGTCACTGCATGTTTTCACCCATCATTTGTGTGTGAAATAGGTTAAAGAAAATTATTATTCTAAAAATTGTTTGGGAACCTTCAAAATTAAAAGTGTTTTCTGGCGAGGAAAAGAATTTACCATATTAGTGGGAAATGAACCAGACAAGCCTTAGGTCGAAATTCTAGATAAAATCTGCAATATCTCTTGATAAAATCTGCACTCGTAAATGATTCTGCTTAGAACTTCAGCCGCAAGTTACCAACGTCTGTTGTGAACTTATTTCATCGATGTATATGCTAAAGTTAAAACGAACATTTAAAGCAATGTTAAAACATGACATTTTCATTCAATGGGCAAAAATAAAACATAAGTTTGAGATATTATACTCCTTCGATATTCACATTGATTTATCATAAAACTAGCTAATTTGATGTGCTATGTGTGATATTATAACATTCATAGGTGCTTATTGTGACTAGTACGCTTAAATAAAAGAACTAATTAGAATCACAATAGCGATAGTTCCCCTTTTTCAAGTCCAATGTACATGTTAACTCTCCTTTTTCTAAAACTAGTTTTTATTCACGTGCATTGCACGTGGTTAAATATTAAAAAAAATATTTTATATTTATTTCATTACTTTAAATAAGTCAGATTCATCTTGAGTTCAAATATGTAAAATTGAATTATTAGATATATTAGTATTTTATTTAAATATTAATAAAAATAAATGTAATAGATTTTTAAGCTAAACTGGAAAAGTATCCTTTTATTGATAAATTTGGGGCTAAGACAATCATATTCATATATTTATTTATTAAACCAGAGTATAGTAGTGAGTGTGTATGTAAGAAGAAGAAGAAGAATTCACAAGAATGATTAGAATAAGTTGTTGTCAAATGATTTTCATATTCTTACAACTCAAAGATTCCAAATAAAATCTCTGTGAATTCCAAGTTTTTAATTGACCAAGAGCTAGGAAGGGATATGGGCATTTCTTATGGGAAATGAGACGATGTTAGCACAAAAAAAGGATATAAGGGCAAAAAAGGATAAAAGGGAGAGAGAGGGAGGGAGAGAGAGAGAGAGAGAGAGAGAGAGAGAGAGAGAGAGAGAGAGAGATTAATTTTTATGATCCGGAAAGAATGTTAAAACATCCAAATTCCAGAAAGGAATAAAATCAGGGGATCCTTATGTATTAGCAACATCTTCCTCATATGGTCAGACTTTCTTCTGTCTGCATTCATGGAACTTCGTATGTGAATGATTACACACAAATGTGTCAATGCATCATGAAATAATTGTGTTTGCAAAACGCTTTTGATGATCTACATGGCTTTGTTTGCATGACCAAATGGTGTTTTTTAAGTGAATTAAGCACTTGAAAATAATGTGATGAAAAATTATATTGTTGAAGGAGTATAATAAGAAATTCATGTCCTCCATTCTACGAATACATTGGGGACTAAAATTCCTCATTTTGAAGCTAAGGAGAAATTATATTGTAACTTGTTAAAATTACTGTTATTGCAAGGTTGTAAGAAAGTTTAGAACTGAGGTTTATTGTATTGTTATCTAATTTGCCATCAAAATTTATATTTTTATGTCATAACGCATGGTTTAGCTCAATCCGCTGCTAAAATTGACTATTCTTATCTGTAGACTTAAACTTTATACACAATTCAAATCCTAATAAAATCCTCGATTGATTAAATATTGTTTTCCCCGATTGATTGTAACACAATTCAAATCCTAATAGAACTCTAATTATGACTATTACCTGTCACATGCAATACCTCATGTCTATATATAAACAAAGAAATTACACAATTTTTATAGTAACTTCATCTCCTTCAACATGTATATTTATTTTTTATTTTCAAGATTATTCTTTAGAAATATTGTGTATTTGATTTAATGGTGATACTTGTTTTACACTGCAATTACTTTTTATAGCAATTGATAATTTTTTAAAATTTTTTTAATTTTCATGCAGAATTTAGAGGATTAAGGATTTGATTGTTGCATGTTCTCCCATCTATCAAGGTAAACCTTCATGTTTGATATTATTTTAATTTAGATTTATTTGATTATATATTTTATTTGATTAAACCAAATAAATATCAAATAATTTTCCTCTTCTTTTTTTATCTTTTTTTATTTGCATGCTTTTAATTAGTTTCTATTTTTGCGTAGATTACAACACATTCATACTTAGTCAAGGCTCTCTTATTATAAGGCATAATATCAAAATAATTTAATTTTATATATTTAGTCCCTTTTATAGTAATATTTAGTACCTTTTATATTTGTTTTGCTAATTCTACATCCCTTGCAAGTTCTTCTTCCACTATAGATTGTTCACGTGCAAGTAGCTATCGGATTTCCATCTCATCCAATATTGGCCTGTGCAAGTAGCATATGTTCTTAATTATTTCCTCATCAGTATTTCCATTAAGGGAGATGTTAGTATCCAAAAGACGGAAGCTTTCTTGTGACTTTTTAATTGCCTAAGACATAAAAATATAAATTTTGATGACAAATTAGATAACAATACAATAAACCTCAGTTCTAAACTTTCTTACAACCTTGCAATAACAGTAATTTTAACAAGTTACAATATAATTTCTCCTTAGCTTCAAAATGAGGAATTTTAGTCCCCAATGTATTCGTAGAATGGAGGACATGAATTTCTTATTATACTCCTTCAACAATATAATTTTTCATCACATTATTCGGCAGATTATTTTCATCAAAATTTATGTTACTATAAAAATTGTGTAATTTCTTTGTTTATATATAGACATGAGGTATTGCATGTGACAGGTAATAGTCATAATTAGAGTTCTATTAGGATTTGAATTGTGTTACAATCAATCGGGGAAAACAATATTTAATCAATCGAGGATTTTATTAGGATTTGAATTGTGTATAAAGTTTAAGTCTACAGATAAGAATAGTCAATTTTAGCAGCGGATTGAGCTAAACCATGCGTTACACTCCATGGATCCCACTACATTGCCCCAACGGGCTCAAGGGTGCAGGGTGTGACAGAGTATTCATCATATACATTGTTTCTTCTTCAAACTACAAAGTATGAGAACTCATTTTCAATATGAAATATAAAAATACGGTCAATAAATAAGAAGCTAGAGCAAAATATCTAACAACATGAAAGAACTACTTTGATTGGTCTTCTGAATTGCCTAACCTAGCTTATTAGAAAATAAACAAATCCTACTCCCAGTCTGTATTCGCCAAATCACAAAAAAACCGTGGAGAGAAAAAAAAAACCTTAAAAGCCGGTTCATCCTAGCATGGAAAGCATCGTCTAGCATCAGTAAGCTTGAATTGAGTAACGGCCATGTTCTTCTTTTCTCCATTATGCTCGTAAACACTGTAATCAAATACTAATATAAGAACTCCAAGTAAACAACAAGCAACTGATCAAAAAATTAAAAAAATCGGGGATTTGTTATCAATAACCAGTTTATGAATGATAATCAAAGCAAGTTAGATCGGGGATCTCACCTAGTTATTGTGTACAGATAAGAATGTTTGAGTCTACGGATAAGAATGTTGTTGGAGTCTTAAGAATAAGGAAATAGTCCAATTAAAGTTTGAGTCTACAGATAAGAATATTGTTGTTGGAGTTTAATCAGGGATTTGTTATCAATCTAGGATTTATATATAAAGATTGTTGTTAGCATAAAGTTTAATCGGGAGTTTGAGTTGGTACAGTGTTCGAACCATAGAATAAATCACTATTAATTTAAAAATTGGAATTTGATTATAGATAGAATAGTTCAATATTCGTAGGGGTATTTTTGTCTACAGAAAGATTTCTCTGAACTCGTGCTTTTAAAGGGAGTATGATGTGGAAAGATGTCAAAAGAATCTTTTGAGGGGAAAAAAACAATAAAAAAGAATTAGGTAGAGTTTCTAAGGGTACTTTTGTAATTTGATACTACAGGAGTATTAGGTAAGCAGGAAACCGTCCCGATTCATCGTACGGCCAAACAAATCTCTCTCTCCCTGGTATCTTTCTTCGCACATGTAGCTACAGAGATGGACGGACAGTATTTAACGATCTAATGATCGGATGGTCTAATAAGGGGCTGTTTGGTTATTTCCTAAAAAACAAAAAAATAGAAATGCAAACCAAGAAAACTTAGAAAGTACAGTTTCACACATTTCCATCCCTAAAACTCACCCACAACATCTAATAAAATATTATTTTTATCCAACAACTCATCCATCACATCTAATAAAATATTATTTGCATCCAACAACTCATCCATCACATCCACCACAATTAATAAAATATTATTTTTATCCACAACATCACTCAACTCATCTCATCTCATATTTAAAAATTACTCACATCATCCAATAAGATTGTGACAACTCATCTCATCTCATTAACATTTCATTTCTTTGTTTTCCTCCCAATAAACTAGGAAAACAATTTCCTTAATTGTGGGTCACATCATCCAATAATATAATGACAACTCATCTCATCTCATATATTTTCTTATTTTTAAGAAATAACCAAGCAAAAGAAAACAACCCATTACAAGGAATAGGTTTCTTATAATTTATTTCATTATTTTTTTCGCCAACCAAACAACATCAAAACAAGTTTTCTTAAAAAATCACTCACATCATCCTATAATAAGGTGACAACTCATCTTCATTTCTTTGATTTCCTTCTTTTTTTAGCAAACCAAACACTCCCAAAACAATTCTTTGATTTAATAGTTTTCCATTTCTTTGATTTTCAATTTTTTTAGGCAAACAAACAGGCACTAAAAGGAAAATGATAGGGGCACACCCCCAACCACACCCTCTCTCTCATTTGCTACAGTGCACCGGGCCCCACACGAGATTTAAAAAATTTAAAATCTCATGGGGGCCCGATGCACTGTAGCAAATGAGAGAGGGGGTGTGATTGGAGGTGTGGTTGAAGGTGTGCCCCTAGTGTTACCCCTAATAAAATATCACGTGCTCCTTTACTCCATTAATCTAAAAGAACGTTGTGGTGTAGGGTTGGTGGGGAACACAAAATATATAGATAACCTTCTCAAGAGTTATTTGTATATATACCCCTTGCATATTTGTAATATTACCCTCTAAATCTCAATTTTTGTAACATGAACCTTAAAATCATCAATTTCAGAACGAAAAAATGACCATAGATCTATCTATCATCAACTTTAATAGGCAAATTTGCAAATGTAATATACAAATTATCAATAAAATAGTTAAATTTAACTCATCAAGTTGATGATTTATTAATTTGAGTATTTTCTGTCGGAGTTGATGATTTGAGGGGTAGCTTTGTAAATATTGAGATTGGTGGTGGTGATGGGGTGGGGTGGGACGGGAGTGGGGGATAGTTTTGCAAATACCCATGATTTAAGGGTATATATGCAAGTAACCCTTAATTGTATTGTATTGTATAAGTCATAGGAGGTCATGTTTTAATTTGATTTTATTTTGAGGTAATGACACTCTATTATCATTTAAAATGAGATAGTGGTGTATTTGGTTCAAAGTTTTAGGGGTGTTAAGCTGGACTAGTTAATTCTTTAAAATAAAATATTGTAGAAATTTCAGACTAAATAAAAAAGGGGATGAACATGTTATTATAGTTCTAGTATTATTCTCCTCTTTGAGATTAAACCTAGTAAGACTGCAATATCCTTTTTTCAGCCGCCATTTATTCTTTACGGCCAATTCGGTCCTCCGTTACTGCCCCCGCCCCGCCCCCCCCCACCCCCCACCCCACCCCACCCCCCCCCAATAATAATAAAAAACTCTCTGGAATTCTTCCTCCTGCAAATTACTTCTTCTGCTAACCGGATATGAACTTTAAGCAGTGATTATCCAACTTCTTGCTAACCGCATCTGATCCGTAGGCGGTCCACAGATAAAAACGCCCGGCGCACCGGCCGCAACGATCTCGCACAAACAAAAGCGATAAACATCTATTGCGTGTAGTTTGAGAGAAAATTATAATTTTTGATTTGAAGTCTTATAAAAAAAGCTATCTTCTTTTGTGTTGAGTTTATTGTAAGCCGCTCAAACAGTTGTAATTGGACTCATCAAAGAAATCAATTTTCGCGATCAAACAAGTATCAACTTTCTTTTTTGGAACAATAATTATATAACCGTAGTCTTACTGTAGCATGAATAGTGTACATTGGGTTCTCGCATTTGTATAAAGGCAGTAAATATTGACTTCCGCTACGGTGAGAAGGCGGGGGAGTCCGGTGGTGCGTGGCTGCCCTAGACCTATAAGCTATCCCAAGATTTTCTCCATTGCATATTTTAGATGCGGCGGCGTCGCACGAGAGAACAATCCCCACGTCATGATAGATAAATGACAAGTCTTTCACATCAGAACCACTCGCGTGTCACGCGCGGTTCTTAGCAAACAGCGGGGGCGCCTTATTTTTCACGGAGTGAAAGAGCTCAGAATTCATTCGCTCATATAATACGACAGCACTATAGTCTTATTTAGAGTCCATCCATTGTCTAGAGCGCGCGGCGTATTATTTTAAAAACGGGCGATTCTTCTCATAACAGCGTGAGGCGTTGAGGGCCCGTAAGGGGGCTGGACGCCAACGATGCGAGTAGCCGCTCAGTGTTCCTTTTCCGCAGCAGTGGTTGGATACAGCGATGCTCTCTGTGAGCACGGGGGGGGCGGCGGCCACCGAGATTAGATCAGTGTGCACAGAGAAGCGCGTGGAGAAGTAGAAGTAAACGTGTGAATTGGTTTTGTCGAGCGGACAAAGTGAAAGGCCCACCCGAAAACCCATGTGAGCTTTATAAATACCTTTGTGCAATTCTCCTAGGGCTGTGCGAAGTGAGGGGCCGGCGGAGGGGTTTTTGAAAGAAATAAAAAGACAGCCTTGGGCTGCGTGCAAGCAAAAACAGAGGAGAAAATCAGATTGCTTTTTGGCTGTTTTTTTTAAGAGGAGTTTTTTGTGTAGCTGTCTTTTAGGGTTTTGTGCATCCCCTTTTGAAAGAGATTTTGTGTGAAGGATCTGAGAGTTTGTGAGAGGGTTTAGGTTGTAAGATTGTAAACCCTAATTGTATTCTCTCTCTAATATTAGATCTTCTCCTCATTGCCCCGTGGACGTAGGCAGTTTGTTGAACCACGTAAAAATTGATTTGTTTGTGTTTGTGACCATTGTAATAGTTCTTAGGATCCCTCGACGCGCAGTCCTAGAGCTGACGAGAGGAAGAGCTAATATCCCATTTTGATGGGATATTAGGCTTCAGATTCTTGTTCCCTTTGAGAAACAATAATTCTTATTGATCTTTCTTTCTTATTGTGCATCAGAAACTCTACCGAAATTTCCGCTGCGCACAACAAATAAACAAAGTTAACTTAGTTATGAACAGCGACGGACGAGAGTGTGTCTAGTGATGTCACAATATACGATTAGACATTAGATTGTTTGCTTTGTAGACATTTTTACTAATTTTCACGTATATTTATTACTTAGTACATCACTAGAAGGGGGATAGTACGCTATTAGAAAAAGGATGATTCTAGGAATTGCTTATATACTTCAATAAACCCATAAAATATATGGGGAGACTAATTACCGCAAATCCAATTTATTTTTATCTTTTTTTTTCTTATTCTATCTACTAATATTTATTACTTAAACTGTTTTTTAGCTGCTGATGTGGTACGAATATGTCCTATTTTGGGTGAATTGGCATTTTTAGAGGGTTAATTCCCGCCTTTAAATACTGCCACGTCAGAAAATCCGTGTCACATTAGCAGCTAAAAAATAGTTTAAGTCATCACGTGCCACGCACGTGTCGAGCTCTTGCCGAAAAACTGGTCGCCGATGAGAAAAAGGGCCTTGTTGGTAATTTGAATCAGTTAAGATACCTTAAAGCAGGTTTGTCTAATTAAAATACCTTCTTGGTAAATGAGGTGGAATTAAAATACCAATATGGGTATTTAGCCCATATATACATATAAGTTATAACTTGAGAGAGAGAGAGAATCACGTAAGTACATATTACGTATTTATAAATACGTATTATATAGTTATATATATTTGTTACATACTTACATTATGCTTATTTAAGTACATTTATATGCTTTACTTATATATATATATAGTATACTTTTATATATACTAGATGCAATATACTTAAATATAATTATCCTTATATACTTCTATATACTTATATAATTGTAACTCTATAATATATACATACAAGTATACTTATAACTACATTATGTATATATTTATATACTTATATTTTAGCATCTATACCATGCTAAGAGAGAGAGAGAGAGAGAGAGAGAGAGAGAGAGAGAGAGAGAGAGAGAGAGTATATATAATATACTTGTATATTTGCAAGAGTTTATATATAGTTGTATACACACACACACATACTTGCATACTTAAATATATACAACTACATACACTTAGTACTATAAAGCTACAGCCATTTTCCAAAAAAAAAGCATATATATACACTTAGAAAAGATAGAAAAACTAGTGAAGTTGAAGTGTTAGATTGAAAGCCTGCACTTCCATTGTATTGTATTCATGTACTTATAGTTACAAAGTATGAGTAACAACTATGTTAACAAAAAGATACAACAAAGCAACAGAATAACAGAACTGAGATTTTCTATACAGGTAAAACCAGTGTAGATGCTCCTTGATTTGTGCTCGTATCTCTCAAATGTAGTTGAGCATGTGATGGGATTGTATCTGTTAGAAGCTCCACAGAATCTGCAAGTTCAGTTGAACTGTTCACAGTATTGTTAACAGCTCCTCGCAAGCTAATGGGGAGTGGATGGACCATTAGCTTGTTACGTAGTAGGAGAAAACGGGTTGAGGACAGCCCTTTAGTGAAAATATTAGAAGGTTGATCATAGGTTGAAATGTATCTAGTGATCAAATATTTGTTGAAAATTTTCTCACGAATAAAATGATAATCGACTTCGATATGTTTAGTACGTGCATGAAACACTGGATTTGAAGATAGTGCTAAGGCACCAATATTGTCAACCCAAAGACATGGTGCTGTTGAAATTGGAATCCGAAGTTCCTTGAAAAGCATTCGAATCCAGTAGAGCTCAGCCACAGTGTGCGCCATAGAACGATATTCCGCTTCAGTGCTAGAACGAGCAACTACAGGTTGCTTTTTAGCAGACCATGAAATGAGGCAAGGACCCATGTATATGCCATAACCAGTTGTTGACTTTCTGTCATCAGGACTGCCTGCCCAATCTAAGTCACAAAAGGCATTTATATGTAGAGAACCAATGGTGTAATGGAGGCCAAAATCCAATGTGCCCTTAAGATATCGAAGAACCCTCTTGGCAGCAGTCATGTGAACTGATGTAGGTGAATGGAGGAATTGACACAACTGATTAACACTATAAGCAATATCTGGACGTGTTAAGGTGCAATATTGAAGTGCTCCAACAATGTGTCGATATTCAGATGGATCTGAGAGTGGTTCACCTGTAAACTTTGACAATTTGCTACCAGTGACACATGGAGTAGAAGCTGGTTTAGAGCCCACCATCTTTGTTCGATGTAGTAAATCTGTGATATATTTCCCTTGATGGAGATGAAGTCCATTCTTATCCCGGAATGCTTGAATACCAAGAAAGAATGAGAGATCACCGAGATCCTTTAAAGCAAATTCATTCTTGAGTTGTGATAGAAGAGCAGCAATAACTGAAGATTGATTACTAGTGATGAGTATGTCATCAACATAAACAAGAATGAAGACACAAACTGAACCATGATGATAGGTAAATAAAGAAGGGTCAACACTAGAACCCCTGAAGCCCAATTCCAGTAAAGCTTGAGAAAGTCGAAGAAACCAAGCTCTTGGAGCTTGTTTGAGACCATAAAGCGACTTATGGAGTCTACAAACATAGTTTGGATGCAAAGAATTCTCAAATCCCTTTGGCTATTCCATAAAAACTTCTTCCTCCAAATAGCCATGAAGGAAAGCATTAGAAATATCTAGTTGACGGATGGACCAGTTGTAATGTACATCTAGAGAAAGAATGAGACGTATGGTTGCTGGTTTAATGACCGGTGTAGGCATCGAAAAATGCTTGCAGGCATCCAAATACCACTCAAAACAATATGGGAGAACAATTTACACGTCATCAGGCAACACAAGGTGGCGCGGCAGCCCATGGCGTCGCGTCTAAGGCGCGACAGCACATAGTGCCGCGGCTAAGGCGCGGCAGCTTGTTGTGTCGCGGCTTAGGCGCTGCAACCTAGGGTGCCGCGGCTATATTAAAGGAGTGCTGTGGCGGTTACAAGGCAGTTATATGATGATTTTTTGAGGCCTACGTGGCAGCATATCAGAAATAGAACGTGTGCTGACGTGGACAAGCAGTTAAACCACGAAAAAAGTGGTTAAAGGTCGTGGGAGAACGGTTTTAAACACGATGGAACGTGCTGATAACCGTCTCTTTGGCCGCGGCAGCCTATACTGCCGCGCCAATAGCCGCGGTAGTGTAGACTGCAGTGTAGACTGCAGCGGCCAAAGAGAAAATACTTGGTCGGTTATTTCGCCCCCGTTTCAACTGTGGTGCACTGAGACCCCTATAAATACCTCCCTACACACGAAATAAAGGACAGAGAGCATTTTGGAGCAAAAGATGCTTGAGCTTTTAGTAATTTTGAAGAAGAGAGAGAACTTTCACCCTTTGACAAGCATCATTCGGTGATTCCTAGAGATCTAAGCTCAGACTTGATCTTTGGAAGAACGGACATCTTACATCGATAAGATATTCGTTTTTAAATCTTTACTTCGATAAACGCGATCAGAATCTGTGATTTGGTGGTCCACGGGCTAACGCACCCCCGGCACAGGCAAAGATCCCACGCAAGCAGCGATCCAAACAACGATCCTGCATTTGTTTCTAAAAAGTTATAATTTTCTTTTTGTTGTGTAAAAGAAGTCTTATAAAAAGGCTATTTCTTTTGAATTTATTGTAATCGACTGAAGATATAATGAATTCCATGACAAAACCAACTTTTGACGCAAACAAGCTGGCGACCACAGTGGGAGCCAACGGTCTCGCTGCCGAGACCGTCGTGTCGCAGCCGATCAAGATTCCAGTTGAATCCACGGTCGAATACGAATTCGACCAAATCAAATTTGAGGAATCTCTCTCATCATCCTCTTCAAGATCTTTATTGTCTCGTAAATACAAGAGGATCTCACAATTGAGGAAGACCTACATGCCAAAGAAGACACAAAATGAAGACTCTCTCCGGATTGTTATTAAGGATTTTACTCGCAACACCTCTGCTCACAATGACTCTTATCTAGTTAAAGAGTCATCGAATCTAAGCCCACCAGTACTGACGAAGAGGGCTCGTCAGAGACAGCGTCAGCGCCGTGCTCGCCAAATAGTTAAGGCATTTGAACAAACCGACGGAGTTCGTTATTATGCGGACTTAGAGTCGAGGAAACAACAAGTGGTTTGTTCAACGCAACGACAAACTACTCACGTTTCTGCACAATTCACGACGGAGGAATGGACACTCGTCAAAAGGGCTCGTTCGACCCTCAAAGAACGTATATAAAAGCGTCGTGCAAACGCAGCTCTTGCCCGTGCTCTCTCACAACAAAGACGAGAAAGGGAGAAGGAAACGGTGACCAAAGAACCACCGAAATTCTGCCAAGTTTGGATTCCAAAAATTGGAGTTGTGCAAAATCAACATTCGGAGCCCGTTAAGACTCCATACCCATAAGGGGGTGGTTTTAGACGTGCGACTCCCGACATAACCTTGGATCGCTCAAAGACAAAAATAAATTGTCCTGAGAATGCCAACAATGTTTTACACCCCCAGAAGAAGACGCATTCACCAAATGATATCGTCATACCTGGGAGATCATGCCAACAGACGATACGATTTTTTGGCAATCATACCGATGAATCGTATTATCAAGTTGGGGTTGTGAATAATTTTCAAAAGAGAGTTATTCGAGAAATAAACTCTCATTGTTCCTGTGCGCGACTCGTTAAAACAGCATTATCAGAATGTGACTGTTTCAAACGAGAAGTCATCCCACGAAGAAGAGTCTTTGTATTGTCGAAGCCTAAGCCGAGACATTTCCGCAAGAGAAAATCAGCTGCCCAAGATGATGAATTCCTTGAAGTCACCATCAACGTGGCTGATAAAAGAAAGTCTAAGCGGCATTCAAGTGACTCAAATCCCGACTTTTCTCCTAGAGGAAAAGTCAATCCAAGAATTGCTCAAAGGATGTCTCGACTCCAATTAGGAGCCATCAGACGCAGAGATTACAAAAGAATGCAAGAAGGAATGTCCTCGGAGGATGAATTCTCAGACACTTGTTTAGCCATTGCTTCTGATGATACAATGTCTAGCACGGGACAAACCAGAGAAGTACTCACGATCACCTCTGATCAATTTGCTCAAATACTTCAAGAAGCTCTAGCCAAATAACGTGAAGAAATTAGAGCTGAAGTGAAGAGTTAGGATCGTCTCAAATTCCCATCTTGGTCAAACCTTTAAACAGTTAGGACCAAAGCCAAAATCCCCTCTCGATTCGTTCCATGAACGAGAGGTCCACAAATTGAACGATCAAACCTTTAAACAGTTAGGATCGTCTCAAATTCCCATCTTGGTCAAACCTTTAAACAGTTAGGACCAAAGCCAAAATCCCCTCTCGATTCGTTCCATGAACGAGAGGTCCACAAATTGAACGATCAAACCTTTAAACAGTTAGGATCGTCTCAAATTCCCATCTTGGTCAAACCTTTAAACAGTTAGGACCAAAGCCAAAATCCCCTCTCGATTCGTTCCATGAACGAGAGGTCCACAAATTGAACGATCAAACCTTTAAACAGTTAGGATCGTCTCAAATTCCCATCTTGGTCAAACCTTTAAACAGTTAGGACCAAAGCCAAAATCCCCTCTCGATTCGTTCCATGAACGAGAGGTCCACAAATTGAACGATCAAACCTTTAAACAGTTAGGATCGTCTCAAATTCCCATCTTGGTCAAACCTTTAAACAGTTAGGACCAAAGCCAAAATCCCCTCTCGATTCGTTCCATGAACGAGAGGTCCACAAATTGAACGATCAAACCTTTAAACAGTTAGGATCGTCTCAAATTCCCATCTTGGTCAAACCTTTAAACAGTTAGGACCAAAGCCAAAATCCCCTCTCGATTCGTTCCATGAACGAGAGGTCCACAAATTGAACGATCAAACCTTTAAACAGTTAGGATCGTCTCAAATTCCCATCTTGGTCAAACCTTTAAACAGTTAGGACCAAAGCCAAAATCCCCTCTCGATTCGTTCCATGAACGAGAGGTCCACAAATTGAACGATCAAACCTTTAAACAGTTAGGATCGTCTCAAATTCCCATCTTGGTCAAACCTTTAAACAGTTAGGACCAAAGCCAAAATCCCCTCTCGATTCGTTCCATGAACGAGAGGTCCACAAATTGAACGATCAAACCTTTAAACAGTTAGGATCGTCTCAAATTCCCATCTTGGTCAAACCTTTAAACAGTTAGGACCAAAGCCAAAATCCCCTCTCGATTCGTTCCATGAACGAGAGGTCCACAAATTGAACGATCAAACCTTTAAACAGTTAGGATCGTCTCAAATTCCCATCTTGGTCAAACCTTTAAACAGTTAGGACCAAAGCCAAAATCCCCTCTCGATTCGTTCCATGAACGAGAGGTCCACAAATTGAACGATCAAACCTTTAAACAGTTAGGATCGTCTCAAATTCCCATCTTGGTCAAACCTTTAAACAGTTAGGACCAAAGCCAAAATCCCCTCTCGATTCGTTCCATGAACGAGAGGTCCACAAATTGAACGATCAAACCTTTAAACAGTTAGGATCGTCTCAAATTCCCATCTTGGTCAAACCTTTAAACAGTTAGGACCAAAGCCAAAATCCCCTCTCGATTCGTTCCATGAACGAGAGGTCCACAAATTGAACGATCAAACCTTTAAACAGTTAGGATCGTCTCAAATTCCCATCTTGGTCAAACCTTTAAACAGTTAGGACCAAAGCCAAAATCCCCTCTCGATTCGTTCCATGAACGAGAGGTCCACAAATTGAACGATCAAACCTTTAAACAGTTAGGATCGTCTCAAATTCCCATCTTGGTCAAACCTTTAAACAGTTAGGACCAAAGCCAAAATCCCCTCTCGATTCGTTCCATGAACGAGAGGTCCACAAATTGAACGATCAAACCTTTAAACAGTTAGGATCGTCTCAAATTCCCATCTTGGTCAAACCTTTAAACAGTTAGGACCAAAGCCAAAATCCCCTCTCGATTCGTTCCATGAACGAGAGGTCCACAAATTGAACGATCAAACCTTTAAACAGTTAGGATCGTCTCAAATTCCCATCTTGGTCAAACCTTTAAACAGTTAGGACCAAAGCCAAAATCCCCTCTCGATTCGTTCCATGAACGAGAGGTCCACAAATTGAACGATCAAACCTTTAAACAGTTAGGATCGTCTCAAATTCCCATCTTGGTCAAACCTTTAAACAGTTAGGACCAAAGCCAAAATCCCCTCTCGATTCGTTCCATGAACGAGAGGTCCACAAATTGAACGATCAAACCTTTAAACAGTTAGGATCGTCTCAAATTCCCATCTTGGTCAAACCTTTAAACAGTTAGGACCAAAGCCAAAATCCCCTCTCGATTCGTTCCATGAACGAGAGGTCCACAAATTGAACGATCAAACCTTTAAACAGTTAGGATCGTCTCGAATTCCCATCTTGGTCAAACCTTTAAACAGTTAGGACCAAAACCAAAATCCCCTCTCGATTCCTTCCATGAACGAGAGGTCCACAAATTGAACGATCAAACATTTAAACAGTTAGGATCGTCTCAAGTCCCTATTTGGTCAAACATTTAAACAATTAGGACCAAAGCCAAAATCCCCTCTCGATTCGTTCCATGAACGAGAGGTCCACAAATTGAACGATCAAACCTTTAAACAGTTAGGATCGTCTCAAATTCCCATCTTGGTCAAACCTTTAAACAGTTAGGACCAAAGCCAAAATCTCCTCTCGATTCCTTCCATGAACGAGAAGTCCACAAATTGAACGATCAAATCTTTAAACGGTTAGGATCGTCTCAAAACTCCCACTTGGTCAAACCTTACTACAGTTAGGACCACAGTCAAAACCTCCTTTTGATTCATTTTACGAACAAAAGGTCCCCTTTTGAGTTGAATAGTCAAACCTTATGACAATTAGGATTATTCAAACCAATCTAGATTCTCTAAGTGGAGATCCCACTTTGAGTTTCTTTTACACCAGGAGATAGAATATAAAATTCTTCCTCTCCAATTTTGGGTTTATCTTTACCAACAAACAAGAGACCAGGAGATAGAATATAAAATTCTTCCTCTCCGATTCTGGGTTTATCTCTACCAACAAACAAGAGACCAGGAGATAGAATATAAAATTCTTCCTCTCCGATTCCGGGTTCATCTCTACCAACAAACAAGAGATCAGGAGATAGAATATAAAATTCTTCCTCTCCGATTTCGGGTTTATCTCTACCAACAAAAAAGAGACCATATTACTCCATTGGGTACACGAGTATAAACTGTTTTCCCACACTCCGATGAGTATATGAGTATAAACTGCAGCTCCTTGAACCTCCCAACGGGTATATGAGGTTAAACTGTTTCCCGAACACTCCAATAGAGCATATGAGTATAAACTATTTTTCCATTTTTCAACAACAGTTCTGATTCAAGACTTCGACAACGGCCACGCGATAAACGCAGTACCGGAGGAATTTTAGCTATTCTACAAAGCACTGAGTAGACTAAAAGATAAAGAAGTCAAGGATTGAAGCCATTCACAGATCATTCTATGCAACTTCTTCAATAAAGCACTGGAGAAATTGCAAGGAAAGCTTATCATATCCAAAGTGTCCCAGACTCCTCTCTAAAAAAATGATGATGATGAGTCTGAGATACTTTGGAGAGGGTATCTGTAGGCATCGAAAAATGCTTGCAGGCATCCAAATACCACTCAAAACAATATGAAAGAATAATTTACACGTCATCAGGCAACACAAGGTGGCGCGGCAGCCCATGGCGTCGCGTCTAAGGCGCGACAGCACATAGTGCCGCGGCTAAGGCGCGACAGCACATAGTGCCGCGGCTAAGGCGCTGCAACCTAGGGTGTCGCGGCTATGTTAAAGGAGTGCTGTGACGGTTACAAGGCAGTTATATGATGATTTTTTGAGGCCTACGTGGCAGCATATCAGAAATAGAACGTTTGCTGACGTGGACAAGCAGTTAAACCACGAAAAAAGTGGTTAAAGGTCGTGGGAGAACGGTTTTAAACACGATGGAACGTGCTGATAACCGTCTCTTTGGCCGCGGCAGCCTATACTGCCGCGCCAATAGCCGCGGCAGTGTAGACTGCAGCGGCTAAAGAGAAAATACTTGGTCGGTTATTTCGCTCCCGTTTCAACTGTGGTGCACTGAGACCCCTATAAATACCTCCCTACACACGAAATAAAGGACAGAGAGCATTTTGGAGCAAAAGAGGCTTGAGCTTTTAGTGATTTTGAAGAAGAGAGAGAACTTTCACCCTTTGATAAGCATCATTCGGTGATTCCTAGAGATCTAAGCTCAGACTTGATCTTTGGAAGAACGGACATCTTACATCGATAAGATATTCGTTTTCAAATCTTTACTTCGATAAACGAAGGAGAGATCCCTAAACACCCTCACGATCTTTGAATCGGTGGTCAACGAGCCAAAGCACTCACGGCACAGGCAAAGTCCCACAAAGCAGGAGTTGATAAACAATTTCTGTGTTATTTTCTCGAGAGTTGTAATTTTTGTTTAGTTTCATTGTAATTTCGTGTAAACAAATCAAAGTTTAATGGAATCGACAATGGAATCAACTTTCGCTGAAAACAACCGGACTAAACGTCTCTTTGAAATCAACCCCATCCACTTGATCAAAGCCTTTAGCGACCAACCGTGCTTTGTATCTGTCAATGGAACCATCCGCCTTCTGCTTAAGTTTGAAAACCCATTTGTTGCGTATAATCTTTTTATGAGTTGGACGAGGACAAAGGGTCCATGTGTTGTTGGTCATGAGAGCATCGAATTCAGATTGCATGGCTGCGTGCTAATGTGGGTTCCCAACTGCTTGTTTAAAGGTCTTGGGTTCAGGTGGAAGAGTGATGGCAGAGAGGACATTTAGAGGATGCTTTATGGTGTAATAGAGCTGATGGTCAGGAAATTGTTTTGGATGGAGGGAGTTGGTTTGAGATCTAGTGACCATACGTGTAGGAATAGGTGGAGAGGCCTCAAGTCTTGAATTAGACAGAGTAGGGGAGGGATGACAAGGTGTATGAGAGACATCTGATATGAGAGGTTCATATGTAGAAGTGGGATGAGATGTATTTGTAGAGTTAGAAGAGGAGAGAGGCATAGAAGGTAAAACAATAGAAGGTAAAACAGAATTTATGTGAGGATCAGATGAAGAAATAATAGGTAAAGAAGTAGGTGTTGTGGGTGTACCTGAGGTAATCAATGGATCATTGCTGAATGAAGACGCAACTGCTGGAGAAGTGGTAGCTGGTACTGTAACCTTTGCTGGGAACAAATTCTCATCAAATACAACATGGCGGGAGATATAGACACGATTGGTCGATGGATCTAAGCATCGATAGCCCTTTTGATTGGTGCTATAGCCAACAAAAATGCACTTTTTGCTGCGAAATGAGAGTTTGTGAGGAGTGTATGGTCTGAGAAGTGGGTAACAGGCACAACCAAAAATACGAAGGAGTTTATAGTCTGGGTGATGATGAAAAAGTTTATAAAATGGAGAAACATTGCCCAAAACAGGGGTTGGCATTCGGTTTATGAGATAAACGGCAGTTAGAAATGCATCAACCCAATATTTTTGTGAAAGATGTGAGTGAGCAAGAAGGGATAGAGCTGTTTCAGTGATATGGCGGTGTTTGCGTTCCGCAATGCCATTTTGCTCAGATGTATATGGACAAGTTAATCGATGTTGAATACCATTTGAGGCAAGGAAGTTTTGAAATGATAGTGAGGTGTATTCCCCACCATTATCACTTTGGAATTGCTTGATTGTGCATGAGAATAAATTCTCAACCAACGTCTTGAATTTTATGAAACACGAAAGTACATCAGATTTCATTTTTAAGGGAAATAGCCAGGAGAATCGAGTGAAATCATCAACAAAAACTACATAAAACTTGCATCCACCAGCAGAAACAATTGGAGAAGTCCATACATCAGAGTGAATAAGCTCTATAGGAGTTTTTGAGACTCTAGTTGATTGAGAAAACATAAGTTTTCTGCTTTTAGAAACTTGACAAGCTTCACAAAGAGTTTGTAATTTATTAGAAGCAGAAACACATAACAAAGAATTACTAGAAAGATGCTGGACTACTGAAGTCGATGGATGACCTAAGCGGAAGTGCCAAATACTCATGGGTGCTGTTGCTCCTAAGAGGGCTGTAAAGGAGGGACCATGAGTAGGTTGACAAGATGCCTTATTGGTAAGAAACTGTTGCAAGTAGATTGGGTACAGTCCAGCTTCACTTGGTCCTTGCAGAAGGGTCTTCTTTGTCAGAATGTCCTTAACAAGAAAAGAAGTGGCGGTAAGAACAAAGAAACAATTATTATCATGACAAAATTTTTGAATTGAAAGAAGATTTGAGGAAGCTTGAGGACAATGTAGAACATTATTTAGAGCAAGATTAGAATTAGGAGTAACAAGAAGTGAGGAACCCGTATTGGAAATATTCAAACCATTACCATTTCCGACCATGACAACCTCATTGCCATTGTAAGGCTCTTGAAGGTTGAGATTACCAAGTTCTGCAGTCACATGATTATTGGCACCGCTATCCAAATACCAAGGTTGTTCAATCTCAGCAGAAGTATGAGTGTGAGCAGCCATTGCAGCAAGTTTAGATGGTGGATGACGTCCTTGATAAGAGTAGTCCATTCGGTGGTAGCAGTCAAGAGCTTGATGACTAGTCTTGCCACAAATCTGACAAGGGGGACACAGTTGTTTGAGAAACCATTGGAAGAGGGTGGTGTAGCGACCGTGGCACGTCCTTGGGGATGTTGATGTGGTTGCCAAAATCTCTGACCAGACTGAGATCTTGAACCATGTTGTGGCTGGTACTGAGACTTGTTCTTTTTGTTGTTGTTATAGGTTGGTGGACGAGGTTTGTGTGAGAAGAAAGCTACTTGAGAGTCAAAAACAGGTGGTACAACTTGTTTTTGAGCATCAAGTAGGTGTTCAAAATTCAGCAACTCAGTTTGGAAATCATCAAAGGAGATAGGAGAGTCTTTGGTTGCAAAGCTCAGTGAAGTGATGAAAGGGTTGTAGGAGGGATTGAGACCACCTACCACATAAGAAATGAGATCATCATCATTTACTGGCTTACCAACAGCAGCAAGCTGATCAGCCCAGCTTTTGGTAGTAAGAAGAAACTCAGAACAACATTGAGATCCTTGACTTAGAGTCTGAAGTTGTCGCTTCAGATGAGAAATTCGAGAGCGAGAATTAGGAGCATAGCGGTTAGCTAGGTGTGTCCAAATTTGGCGAGAAGAATTGAGGCCATAAACAGTAGCCAACACCTTCTCACTCAAAGTGGCATTGATCCAAGCCAAAAGGAATTGATCCTTTTTCTGCCAGAGAAGATATGCAGGATTAATTTCTGAAGTGGGTTTACCCTCAGTGTCAAGGACAAACTGAGAGGGACAATATTCAGAGCCATCTACAATACCCAGATAATCAAAGGTACGTAAGGCAGGAAGAAACTGAGTGGTCCAAGTAAGGTAGTTGGAACCATCAAGCTTATGAAAGGAAGCGGTATTAATAGTTGGAAGAACAAAGTTATCAGTAGTGAGGGATGAAGGGATGGGGGATGAGGATGAAGAGGCCATTTGAAAGAAAAAGGATCGAGAGGAGGTGTGAACCAATTAGCTCTGATACCAAGATAGAAAAACTGGTGAAGTTGAAGTGTTAGATTGAAAGCATGTACTTCCATTGTATTGTATTCATGTACTTATAGTTACAAAGTATGAGTAACAACTATGTTAACAAAAAGATACAACAAAGCAACAGAATAACAGAACTGAGATTTTCTATACAGGTAAAAGTGTTCAAATTATTGTTAACAAGAAATATATATGTATGCATTAATGATCATATCATAATATAATTATATAAAAAATATATATAAAAAATTGTTATGGGGTATAACTGTTTCCAAATATATGATCTAGTGAGTCGCCATCTCCATCCAGCCAGACAAGCCGACGCCCCAGAGTTAACACGAGAATTGGTGCTAATCGGCACGAGACATCCTGACCTCCCAGACGAGTCAACATCTCGACTGACGGGAGATATAGCCAGAGATCAGCTAGCAGTCCGACTCAGCTGACCAGACGAGTCGACATTCATTAATGTCGACACGAAAGGCGGTACCAGTCGGCCCTCTCGCAGCAGGCAACTCATCAAGAGCCTAGAGCCCAGTCGAGTCAATACTCCTCCAAGTCGACTTGAAAGGCGCGACGAGTCGTCACCCGAATCCATTCAGCCAGCAATCTTTGAGGTGTCACTCCTCTCAACGAGTCGACTATCCTCGCGAGTCCCATCTTGCTTCTCAGCGAAGCTAAAGATAACTTCGTCAGAGCTTATCCATCCTGACAACAAGTCATATCATGTCTACTCAAAAGACCATGCGTCATCACACCGCCTATCAACCCACGTCCCATCGATCGCTCCTCAAATTGAGGTCGAAGTGATCTTCCTCCTGTCGCCAGCCAACACATGTAGAGCAAATGATGACTCACCTTCCAGCTCACACTTTGTCACCATCATTTGCATGGTCGAAATGACCAATCTGCCGTTGACATCCTCTTTATATACAGATGTTATTCGCCATAGCCAAACGTTCGCAATCTAAACTCTCCTCTTGACCTAAATCTCAGAGATCATCATCTCTAATGCACATAGCATAAGAACACATAGTTCTATTACTCCACTCAAGTTCAAGTTCATCAACTTACTTGATCGTCGGAGGTACCACAGGGGAATCACCACCCCGCCCTCTCATGACCTTCTTCTGTGCAGATCGTTCACTCTAACTCAGTGGCCAAGACATAAATTCAGAAAAGGAAACGACCCCCTCCATCATCTTTCGTCACTCCGCAACCATCCTATTCTGGATTATTCTGTGTGATATTTAGCATCAACAAAAATATATAAATATAATAGGCCGTGACGGCCCCGGGTTGGGCTTCACCAAGTCCTGGGTTCGGGTCCGGAGCCCGATCGACCCAGGTTTTCCGGGCTTGTCCCAAGCCCGGGCATTGGGCCGAAATGGACACCCCTAATTGTACCAAGCATGCATCATTTTCTCAAAACTTTTTTTTTTTCATCTTTAATGTTATGGTTCTTTATATATCGTTAACAAAATTTTTTAATTAATCAAACTTGTAGTCATCCCAAAGAGAGTTTAGGTTACAATCTGAAAATATTTCCGTGATGTAAGATTTGTGTTTGATTACGAAGTAGAACAATAAATCTACATCTACTTTTAAGGTGAGTTTAGTCTTACAAGTATGACGACATTTTCTTTTGGAGGGGGATAAGAAAAAGGGTGTAAAAAGAATAAAGCCACACCACTTAACCCTACTCGGCCCTACTTGTGCATTATATAGTATCATGCTGATTATTAAAAGCACCGGGTCACTTAGCCAGCAGCTCTTCCAAAATTGAACAGAGAGTCTCAATTATTTCAACTAATCATTCCATCGCTTATTTTACTCCATCCTGAAGTTAGCAGAGGAGATGCTTATCAAATCATTCAAGTGAAATTTCTACGTTTAATATTCTTTTAAGAAATATATTAAATCAAATTATAAATGTTATATGGATTCCAGAACAAAATACAGGCACACCTTGTGCCACACCCTCAGCCACACTCCCCTCTCTCTGCTACATTAACCGGGCCCACATGAGATTTATAAATCTCATGTGGGCCCGGTTACTGTAGCAGAGAGAGGGGAGTGTGGCTGAGGGTGTGGCACAAGGTGTACCTGTAGTGCCACTCATTCCAGAATATGATGTAGCAGCATGGAATGTAAAAAAATGTTAAGTCTAAGGCTAATTATTTCCTTACATTTATATATAACTTCACCTGCTTTTGACAGCACCAGTATACCTATAACTAAGGTTTCAAATGTTTGTACTGTAATACATTATATCACACAGAAATGATAATTTTGCTCCAAATTTTCATGTACGACACTCATAAGTTAGTTTTAAAACTTTTTAATTTTTAATGTTCATTGAATTTACTCTTAAACATATCCTAATTCTATTTTAAACATCATCCAAATTAAACTTAAGTGTTGCCAAAAAAAAAAAGAGTGAGGATATATATAAGTACAAAATAGAGAAAACTATTAAGTTATTTAATTGCTATTCAGCCAAAATGTAAGGTTCCGTTCCGTTATAGCGAAAACAGCCCCCCCCCCCCAAAAAAAAAAAAAAAAAAAAACTTGACCCCAGATCCAATAAAACCAACCACCAAAAAAGGACGGGATGAGATTCGTTTTTTAAATTCGGTCACTCCCCGGGTCCCACTCGGATCCATTCCCTTTTCCTCCTTTTTCTCCTCTTTATAAAAAGCTTCCCCTCAACCTTTTCTCTTCCCACGATCGAACCCGAAAAAGGGCGCCCCTTCTCTCTCGAGCTCGGCCATGGCGATCGCTTCTTCGAAGGCCTTAATCGCTCCTCCAAAGGCAAGATCAGCATCTCTCCTCTCTCCCCACAGCTCCTCTTCTTCTATCTCATTCGGAACCCCGGCGTCCCGCTCCGGATCCAAATTCATCGGCCAAACCCTAAAGATCTCCGCGGCTTCCGTCAGCCTTCCGTCAGCACCGCTCCTGCCAAGATCAAAGATCTGAGCGTCAAGGCGTCAACACCGTCATCGGAGTCGAAGCCCACGGTCCTCGTCTCCGAGAAGCTAGGCGAGGCCGGGCTCTCCCTGCTCCGATCGTTCGCCGACGTCGATTGTTCCTACGGCCTCTCGCCGGAGGACCTCTGCGCGAAGATCGCCACCTGCGACGCGTTGATCGTTAGGAGCGGGACGAAGGTGACGAGGGAGGTGTTTGAGGCGGCGAAGGGGAGGTTGAAGGTTGTGGGAAGGGCTGGGGTTGGGATCGATAATGTAGATCTGCAGGCGGCGACGGAGTTTGGGTGTCTCGTTGTGAACGCGCCGACGGCGAACACGGT
>NC_033798.1:129232464-129250913 GCF_001876935.1 Asparagus officinalis | reverse complement strand
GCTGATGGCTGCCATGGCGAGGAATGTTGCGCAGGCGGATGCCTCGATGAAAGCCGGTGAGATTACAGCTTCATTTCTACCTTCTTTCGGATCGTTTTTTTTTTGGTTTACTTTTGGATCTGTGAGTTATGACGAGCTTTGTTTTAGATCTGATACGTTTTTGAATTATTGCGTGCGTGGAGTTTGAAACCTAAACTTTGAGTGGGTGAGATCTCGTCACCACCGGTGACCAGATGGTGCCGTCTTCTATCAGGTGCTGACGTCAGTAGTTTTTGGTCAGTAGTTTTTGGAGATTCTTACTCTCTTTGGTAAATAATTGGAGTTGCCCAAAAAAATATTTTTTTTTGCAACTTTTATAACAAATAATGTTGATCATCTCGTTCTTTTTGGGTTAAGCCTGTGTCTTGAATTGGTGGCTGAATGAGGATGCTATGGCTTTGTCTTTAACTGGGCAACACCTATGATGAAACACGTTCCCTTTCCAGTCAAATTTAAGACAAATTTATAGATAATTGAACTGGAATTGATTCACACTTAGGTTGATATATCGCGTAAAATAACCAATTCCCGTAGAAGTGGTAAAAGGCATGAACTAAGTTTATCTATCTGATGACAAGCAACGACGACAAAGTTTACCAGTGGGAGGTGCAGGTTAGAATAATTGTGGATACAATTATGGTAATCATAGGCTTCGAGAAGAGAAGTAATGGTAAACATATAGTGAATTCTCATTCTGGCCAGTACATGAGATCGTGCGGTTGCCCTCAGCCCCGCTTTTCCATGTTGAGCTGTACTGCTTTCTGAGGCATGGACATCATGTATCCTTTTATTAGTCAATCTATGTTGCACAAGGCACAAACATATGACACAAATAGCCAAATAGGGCATGACTTCACATATTGACCCCAGTGATTTCTTTAATATATACAGAAAAAAATTACACAATGTCTGATATGCATCTATAGCTCATGTGTCCCATTTATGACATAGATCTTTGCTTGAGGTGTCAGCAGACTGAGACTAAAAATGGTAAGTAAATGGGGAAATCATAATTTTATTACAAACTTCTTAATCGTCGCTCTCTTTCTTTATTTTCCTTAGTGTACCGTTATCAAATCTAACTTCTGATACTTCAAATCTTAGTTCTCCTCCCTTAGTAGTACTTTTAGCCAATAAAGGCAAAACATTGGTGGTTGTAGCCAACCTTTGGAGTATCTGTCATTTTGGACTTTGGATGATCCTGAAGATCTTGCTCTCTATTCTCCAGGGTTCTTTGTACCCATCAATTCCATACTTGACCAACCAGAATTTTACAGGAAAAGAAGGTTATCTTATATTCCAATCTCTGATTTGGGCAATTTTGGTTTCTTTTGGGAGAGAAAAGGTTTCTGTTTTTGAGGTAACTTATTCGTGGTATCATGCAATTTACTCGATGAAACATTATGCTCCAGTACAAGTTGTCAAAACAATCATTTTAAAATCATGCCAACCGTTGATAGAAGTGAAAGAAAATAATAATGGGAAGTTAGAGTAGCATCAAGAAGGAAACACTCTGCAGTAATTATGCAGTGGTCTAAATTGGCTTTAGCCATTTGAATTACCTGAATCTTGTGTTGTGCTTAGATCTCAATTGTTTAATGGAAGATTTGGTTTCTTACTGGGTGTTACTATGTTCAAATAATTATTTAGGAAAATGGCAGCGCAACAAATACGTTGGTGTGTCTCTTGTGGGAAAGACATTGGCAGTTATGGGGTTCGGAAAGGTTGGTTCAGAAGTTGCTCGGCGTGCAAAAGGACTTGGCATGCACGTCGTTGCACATGACCCCTATGCACCTGCTGACAGGGCCCGTGCTATTGGTGCAGAACTAGTGTCATTTGATGAAGCAATAGCCACTGCAGATTTCATCTCACTCCATATGCCACTTACCCCTACGACATCAAAGGTTTTCAATGATGAGACTTTTGGAAAGATGAAAAAGGGAGCGCGCATCATCAATGTTGCTCGAGGCGGAGTAATTGACGAAGATGCCTTACTAAGAGCCCTTGACAAGGGAACAGTTGCTCAGGTAGCTAATTTCGTGTTATTTACATTGCAGTGCTGCAAGTACTCCATATGCCCAGATTAATGATCTTTTAGTTGTCATCCAGGTTTTATCTTTCATATTGGTCTTCGTACAGTTGGTCTTTTTAGATCAATTTGACCCAAAAAGCTAACTATGTTAAGGTGTCTTGTCTTACTTGATGGCTGCCAGATTCAGATTGGCCATTTGGTCTTAAATCTCTCGTACTATAACTTTTAAAGATTTCTTTTTTGTTAATAATTTTACCTTCATGATCTTTATAATCTGTCAATTTTACCTTCGTGATCTTTAATTTTATGCAGTTTTTAGGGGGAAAATCGCTCTCTTTTCCAAGTAGTCGTAATGACAAATATGTCCTTTTCCTTGCTCTCTGTTTTACTGTTATGTTTTTGGGTAGGTTCTATCTGTTAGGTACTAATATGAACAAAACAGTCATATCTTTGCATATAATTGGATGATTTTTTTAGTTTTAACTTGGATTCCTCTCTGTCTTCTTCTCTTAGTAAAACGGGCTAAGGCCCTTATTCTTTAAAAAAAAGGTAAATAAATATAAGGTTTTAACTAGGATGATCTATATGATAAATTTGTCATGGAGTTTGCTAATTAACATGTAGGTTTAATTTATTGTTATTCATACTTTAAACTAATGAAAGTAACTCATCATAAGTGTGTTGCCCGATTATTCGGTTCACCACCTTATGGTATCCAGTGATAAAACAGGTGATTGCTGATTTGCTGAAGCCTATCATAGAATCCAAACTGCATTATTTTTTTATTATTTTTAATTCAGGACTCCGGTGTCAAAATGTTACTTTTGATCACATTGTGACCCCAAAATATGCGTTAGACTTAGACACAAGTGCACTGGTGATCTACTGAACATAAAAAAAGGTTTCTGATATTTGGCTTTAACAATCTGGTCATAAAATAAAATTTTGTTTTTCCAGCTATCCTGACTTAGATTGCTAATCATGCATTTGAACTGTACTAATAGCTTTCATTACTCGGAACAGGCGGCACTTGATGTGTTCACAGTAGAGCCCCCACCAAAAGAGAGCAAGCTGGTGCAGCATGAGAACGTTATCGTCACTCCTCACCTTGGAGCTAGCACTGTGGAAGCTCAGGTTTGTATTCTCCTCACAACGTGTCCATGTTCTTCTCAATAATTTCTATACTTCTCATTAATATCCATGTCAACACAACCCCTTTCTATAACTATAACATTCAGGAAGGAGTAGCCATTGAAATAGCAGAGGCTGTAGTTGGGGCTTTGCAGGGTGAACTTTCTGCAACTGCAGTAAACGCTCCTATGGTTTCAGCTGAGGTAACCACCACTATGAAATTCCCTTACCAATCACATTTTTGAGTTCTTTATTTGCTGCCCGCTACACTTTTTTGTTACAGGATACTTAGTTTTTTCAGTTTTAAGGTCTTGCAAAAGCATACTTGCGTGTCAAATTTTATGCTCAGTTTCTTCTATCTCTTCCTCCTTGTGTATATTCCACACCGATTATATGAACATCTTGTCCTGCTTAGTTTTAAGAGATGGTTATCTGCACTTATATATCGCAAAGATTAGCTCATTAATTTGATACCCCAAAGTTAAAAAAAAGGAAAAAAAAATCTAACTTTAATACCAAAACTTAATTTTTTTGTTAAAATTTTGTTAAAGTTTGTGGCAATAAAGTTAAATTTATTGAACTTTCGGGTGCTTTTTGAGCAAAAGAAAACTTTGGGGGCATCAAAGTTAAAATGAGGTAAACATTGGGGTATATTTTGGGCAAAAGGATACTTTTGGGTATCAAAGTAAAAAATAGAGTAGACTTTGGGGTATTTTAAGTGCCGGTATTGACACTCATTGCTAAATTGATCCTAGATTCTGAACCGTTCATGATCCTTTCAGGCTCTTTCCGAGCTAGCCCCTTATGTTGTCCTTGCGGAAAAGCTCGGCAGGCTAGCAGTACAGCTAGTAGCTGGCGGCAGCGGCATAAAGGGAGTCAAGGTAGTCTACACCTCCGCCCGAGACCCAGATGACCTCGACACAAGAATCCTCCGAGCCATGATCACCAAGGGCATCATTGAGCCCATCTCCAGCGTTTTCATCAACCTCGTCAATGCCGACTACACCGCCAAACAACGAGGCCTCCGCATCAGCGAGGAGCGCGTCTCCCATGATGGCTCCCCTGAGATCCCCCTCGACACCATCCAGGTAGGATTGGAAATGGGTCAAATCGAATACCAGTGTTCGTAATTTTTTAGAACTTTCGACATTAAATATCACTCTCTGAATTTCCTCGAATTCTAATGCTACTTTTCAAATATTCGCGAATATTTACAGAAAATTTGAGTCAACTAATAATTTATAGCTTATGAATATTAAAGTATTTAATTAAAAAAACACTTGTATTTAGTTATAGAAATTTGGTTTAAAAACTAAGATGGGGTCAGTTAAGTTTGTCAAAATGAGTATAGAACTTAAATTACAAATTTAAATACGTCAAAAACTTAACATATGCATGTAATAATACAAATTGTAAGGGGTGAAACTAAACGAATCGGATATACATCTAGTTAAATTCTGTTCGCTCGTGAATCAAATACTAAAAACCATTTGTTAATTATTTGGTTCGTTTCCACATTACAGGTCCATCTCTCCAACGTCGACTCCAAGTTCGCCAGTGCCATCTCGGACGGCGGCGACATCGTCGTCGAGGGCAGAGTCAAGGATGGCGTCCCCCATCTCACCCTCGTCGGCTCCTTCAGCGTCGACGTCAGTCTCGAGGGCAACTTGATTTTGTGTCATCAGGTTGATCAGCCTGGAATGATTGGGAGAGTTGGTAACATTCTAGGGGAGGCCAATGTGAACGTCAGTTTTATGAGTGTTTGCAGGACTCTGCCGACGAAGCAGGCGATTATGGCTATCGGCGTCGATGAGAAGCCTAGCAAGGAAACACTGAAGAAGATCGGCGAGGTTCCTGCTATCGAGGAGTTTGTCTTCCTCGAGCTATAGAAGAAGAAAGTGTGGATGTGTACAATTCTTTGAGGAGCCCATTTTGGTTGAACCAGGTGAGCTTTTTAGTGATTGTTTTCTGCCTGTCAAGAGAGCAGGATGGATGGAAAACTGTTGCTGCTTTTCTTTTGCTGATGGCTTTGGTTTGAAAGCGAGCAATGCTGCGTTATCGTCGTCTTGTTTTTTGTGTTGGTTTTTTAGGTGGGCTGTTGTAATATGTTCGTCGTTGTAACATTAAGTTCCTCTTCAGTGGTTCTCTCGACCGTTCGTCAATCGTTAAAAATTTTTAGCGCTAAATGTCTGGTGATTGATATTGTTGGTTTCAACTTATTCTGGAAAATTTATTGTCGCCTGTATTTGTGAATTTATCCTACTTTGGATTGTACGGCCGCAGTTGCTCAATTTGTTAGCGCTAAATGTTCGTATATAACTTAATTCAGTCTATCCGCTATGCTGATCGCTCAACTAGCAAGTCGATGTCAGCCGAAAATGCTCGGTCCTGATCGTTACTCGTAATCTAGGACCTGCAAAGCTTTGCATAGGAAAGTAAATAAAAGCAAAACAAGAAAAACCGATAACCTTTTAACTGCATATCTCATAATATTAGGGAATGTTTTCTTGTAATATCGAGTTATATCTCGATAGTTTGTGATAGAATATAATATTTCACGTTATTGACGAAGAAGATCATATAAGTTATTAAATTAAAAAAAAAAAACACCCTCACGTTCATTTCAAGTTTGTCACGAACATGTTTATAAAATAACGATGTAATTACTCTTCTGCGGATTAGGGAGGTTTTGGTGAAATTTAATAAACGGAGGCTTTTTGCGAAAAGTAATTAATAGATGGAGGTGTTTCTTGCAATTTTAATTTCTTTCCTTACCGGGCCCCGCACAAACCACCGGCGAAACCAGCCCCGCGTGAAAAATAAGCTAAAACGCTTTATCGTGCAACAAAATTCTCTCTCCCTTGCCACGACCAAATAAAAATCCCCCAGCGATCTCAAGCTCTTTAAGATCTGCTCTTCTCTCTCATAGAGAAAACTAGGGTTTCTGCGGATCCAGATCCGGATCCGTTATCGGCTAAAGATCCGATCGAGAAGCTCTTATCGGATCAGATCTAATGGGGATCCTCTTCACGCGGATGCTCTCTTCTATCTTCGGCAATAAGGAGGCTCGGATCCTCGTTCTCGGCCTCGATAATGCCGGAAAAACCACGATCCTCTGTACTCTCCCTCTTCCAATTTCTTTCTCATCAATTTATTTTAATTTTAATTTTTTTTTATTTTTGAGGGATTAATTTGTGTTTTGGTTTTGATTAACAGATAGGCTTCAGATGGGGGAAGTGGTGTCGACGATTCCAAGTAGCTCAATTTCTGCTCTTATTTCTCTCTCTCTCTCTCTCTCTCTCTCTCTCTCTCTCACACACACACACACACACACATTTGATACGAGTAGGCTTGAATAATTAATTTGTTTTTTTTTGTTGTAATTTTCAGCGATTGGGTTCAATGTGGAAACTGTGCAGTACAACAACATTAAGTTCCAAGTTTGGGATCTTGGTATGTTGAAACCCTTTCATTTGTTCTATTAATTTGTTTAATTTTCTCAGTTTAGCATTTGTTTAATTAGTGCTACTAAAACCTAGGGCTTTGAACAGTAACTATGATGGTAAGATTGTTGAATGGAAAATTATTATTATTATTATTATTATTTGTTCTAAAAAGAATGCAATAGTCTTCGTACTAAGTCTAGTAATGTCATGCTAATTTCGTGTCTACAACTTTTGTAGCTATTAGGCAAATGCCACTTTCATCCAAAAGCTTAGATTTCTTGATGGTAGACTAACGATGTATGCCAAAATAATAGTTTTTCTTTTCAGATTTATTTTGTTTCCTTTCAAGTTTGCCACTTCGAAGCCATCTTTTCTCCAAACTTGATCTGTTTTTATACCATTCTCGTGTCAGCATAAAGAAACACTAACAAGGCTTAGAAATAATAGTTTATAGAGCTGTATGAAGGCAGGTGGCTTTTGGTTTATTGTTTGATAGTTTCGTAAATATATATAGCCCCAGGAGCGCCTTGTTGGTGTTTCAGCTCTTCGTAGTGCCAAAGTGGCTCCCAGTTTCTGCTTGTAGTTCATTTGATTGCTGAGTGTTTCAGCTCTTCGTAGTGCCTAAGTGCCTCCCAGTTTCTGCTTGTAGTTCATTTGATTGCTGAGTGGTCTGAGTGCCAACAAAATTAGGGTCATCTATTTGTTTCAGCCAACCTATGCCATAGAATCATGCAAGAGTAATAGTTGGGTACTATCAACAGACAAGAAAGGTTGCAACCATTTCTCCTAAAGAAGTTCTAGCATCTAAAACTGGTGTTCAATAAGAAACTACTCTTCCTCTCCTGGTACATGTTTTTACTTCATAGAGATTTATGATAGAGCTTTGCATGCCGAGTCTTTAACTTTTTTTCATAAGTTTTGTTCTTTGGCCTACAAGTTTCATCATGCTTGATACCAATTTCCAAGCATTTGCCATTAGAAATCTTCTACCTAACAAACATACTATAGGAGCTGTTATTTATGAGCATTAGATCTGCAGAACAATGTCTTTTCTCCTTAAGTGGCACGGTAACCAGATTATTAAGACTGTTAAAGTATGCCACACCTCCTTCTGCAATGTTCTTGCATAAACAACAAAGAGGTGGGGCTGTGATATATTATTTTTTTGGGCAGGGGAGTTAAAACTTTTATCGCCCGTCTTAGAACTCTGTATTTTTGAATTATGATTAACAAAAAGTTAAATTTCACAAAACTTCTTTGTACTTTGAGGGGTTTCACATGAAACCCCGTGAACTTTTCTCCCACCAAACCCCTAAACTTTGGGGGTGACAACAATCACCCATAAACATTCAAAATTTCCAAAGAAGCCCCCTAACAGTGTTGATGGTCGTTATCAATTATTTTTTGTATGTAGCTTGTTCATCCATTATCGTTGCTAGGTTGTTCCCGAGAAAAGTTTGAAAGTTTAGAGGGGCTTTTGTGAGACAACCCTACGTTCAAGGGGTTTAGTGAGAAAAAAGGCCAGGGTAATTTCATGGGGAACCGCCCAAGGTTATTGGGGGTTTGTGAAATTTACTGTTAACAAAACCAGTAAGCATTATTAAAAAATTGAGGAACTCTTCTATTTGCTATTCAAAAAAATTCAGCAACTGTGACCAAGGGTGTAATCTGTTGCAATTTCTTGCATTAGAGCAATCATTAATACGTAAAATGCTTGTCAAACGGGATATATCACAATTGAAATCCATTCATTTTTCTTCCTTTTCTTTCCCCAATCTTATGACTCCTTTAGCTATTGTTCCCAATCTTATTATTTTTTGTCGAATCAAAATGTTTTATGAATTTTAGTACTCTAGTTATAATGACTGAACATAGGTGCGTTAAATGTTGATAAATTAACCACCAGCATAATGATATAGTTACTTATCAAACTAACTACTTCAATGCTGAACATTACTGAAGTTTGAGCATATACCTCATTGGTCCTATCCCTTCTTTTAATATAAATGTTCCTACTAGTTCTAGTTGCATCTGGTACACCGATGTCAAAAGAAGTTTTTTTAACATTAAAAGAAGTTTTTTTAACATCAAAAGAAGTTAACACGTGTCTTGTTTGCGCATATCAAGTCTATTGGAATTTTCACTAGCTCTATAGAAATGGTGCTCTAATGGATTTTAAATAAAGACTAGTGTAACTAGAGTTCTACTTGCTTTCTCAAATTCTGTATATGTTAATGGATACTACTTCTTGATTATGTTTTGACATGGTCGCTATGTTTTTGTGGAACAGGTGGGCAGACGAGCATCAGGTGTTTCATTATGCTCCTCTTTAACAAATACGCTCACTTACCCAGTGACAGCTTTCTAGATTGTTTTTATTTTCTTCAGTTATTATCAATTTATCTCTGTATGTTTTATTCTTTAATACACACTCTGTACATGTGAATGTCCTCTAGAAGTTCATATTCATATAGGCATATACCTTTTGGTTATTTGTTTTGCCATCATGTACACGATTTAAGTGAGTTTTTTGTTGCGAGATTGTAGTTCATAGCTAAAACTTGTCTTTAAACCTGAAAACATTAAAGTAAAATATCGTATTTTGTTTTTACCTTAACTGACGGCTGCACAAAATCCTACTTTCCATGCTTCATATACCTCTCATAGCCCTTTCACTGAATACTGAACGGTTTGCTAAACTAAAGATTAGATAAAGTTTTTGTTCTGGCAGAAGCATCTTTAGCATCATCTCATGTCAAACAGCAGAGTACAATAAAAAAAATGATTTAATATTCTGGTCATTGTTACATGTGGAGAAATGACTGTAGATCCCATGAACTCATTGCTCACTAGTCCCTACACCCACACACACAATTTAAAGAGAGAATCATCAAAATAAGTGAAATTCACATATGTCCATCTATTATTTCTAACAGTTGTACCATGGGTCTCCAAAATACTTACTCAGAAACTGGGTAACGAGGAAAATGATATAAATTAGGAATCTTTACTTTGGTCAAATTAGGAGAGACTTCTAGCTAAGAGTTTTTTTCAACTGAAATTTGGAGATGGTAAGGGGAAAAGAAAAGACAGCAACGAATATTTAAAAGCATCCACTTCGTGATTTAAGGAATCGCATACAGGTTCGAAATCTCAGGAAATGTATTGGTCTATGTAGTGGTTTGTGGTATCAACTTTGGGATTTGGGAATTTGGGTACCATTTCCTGATTGAAATTCAGGAGAACCAATGAGATATTTCACTCTTACCTTTTGTTTGTAGCTAGGAAGCAAGAGAGAACTGTCCTGTTGGATTTATTGACTTATTCCCTGCAAAACAATGACTATGTCTCCTTCTCTTAATTTCTGACTTTATGGTCCTTATTGTTTCAGTTGTATATTTCAGAGGTTATTCACTCCAATTAAAATCCATTCGCATAATGTTTTCTGATCTGCTATCCAATGCAAGCATGGTTACCTACCAACTCACTCTGCAATCCTGTGAGCTATAAGAATGGTATGACTAGGATGAACAGCTAAGAAGTCATTTATCTTCCAATGAGACTCTTCACTGTGCTCTTAAGCACTTCATTTTTTACAAAATGTCATTCTCCATCTATCTTTCCTGATCTAGGATACCATGCTTGCTGTATATTGTAAAGCTTGGCAATGAAATGCTTACTTCTCTTCAGTGATTTGTTTATATAAGAATCAAATAGACTCTCTGGGCGATGATTTCAGTACAAAGGGAAAGGAAAACAAATGGGTTGGAAGGCATTGAGAGATATCAATTTGCCTAAATTTTTGTTCCTGTCTAGATTGAGCAGGAAAACAATTTAGTGCAGATGTCGAAAAAAAGACCACCCGGTGGCAACCCTTACAATTGGATTATGAATTCCAATCTTGATTCGCACCTTCCACGTTTAAGAAACATGACATCTTGTCTCTATGAAGACAGTTCAGATTAACATACACATCTACATAATTTGACCTGTATATGCGAAGTTTAAAGTATACCATGTTTCCCTGATCTTTCTGCTTATGTTACACGTATCTGAGTGATGGATAAACAAGCATGTCGGGTTCTGTGTATTAAGCATAGTTGTTTCTGTGTATGTGAACTTTTAGTTGAATTGAAGTATATCCATGAAGATGTTGTTACTGGCTTAACAAGAATATTTTATTTTACTCTTGCAGGCCATACTGGAGATGTTATTTTCCAAACACTCAAGCTATTATATATGTTGTTGACTCGAGTGACACTGATAGGTTGGTAACTGCCAAGGAAGAATTTCATGCTATCTTGGAGGTAACCCACGTTCTGAAATATACTTCTTATGTACAATCAGTGATTTCGGTTTTATTCCATGGGTCAGGACTAGGGAATAATAGCACATTAGAGGAGGTGTCAGTGGGGACATCAATTTTAGCTAACAGTGCAGGATGATTGAGAGTCTGTGGACTTTGTTTTTGAAGAATCTTGTACATGCTTTCTGCAGAACCTTTAGATGTTATACTTACCAGGCCATATTTAAATGCCAACACTGAACTTTTAATTGTAATGCTAGTTGTAAGATTGGCATTAGGCTTTGGTTCAGATGAATAGATGGCAAATGACATCTTGACAGGAGCTAACCATATGTGTCGGTTTAGCCTGGATACGAGCTCGGGAACGTGGGTGTGCTGCACTTGATTTTCTACATACTTTCTTGAGAATCGTTAAATGTTGTACCTATCAGGTCATATCTACATGCCAACTCTGAACTTTTACTTAGAAATGATAGTTGAAGCTAAGATTAGTCTGAGGCTTTGGTTCAAATGAATTGATGGGGAATAATATCATTGTTGGAGTTAACACTATGCCGGTTTCGCTCAGAAGGGCTAGGAAATAGGGCATGGTGGGAGATTTTCTAGTATGGACATAGTAGCTCAAGTAAAATTTCTATTTATATTTTATAGCATTGAGTTATACTAAATCTGACCTGATTCTTTGTTTCTTTGAACTTGATCGTCTTAATATTTGCTGCAGTCTTTCTCCAGCACTCATATTTCTATATAAATTGCATGACATGATTTTTTCCTTACTGCTCCACTGAATATAATATCAGTGCCTTTAATTAGATATATTACTCACCTAAAACTATCTGAATCCATTAATGAACAGTTCTCTTACTCGCTGTTATACCTATCTGATGAATATTTCATTTTTAACATATTTTCTAAATCCCCCCCCCCCCCCCCCTCCTNCGACCCCAAAAAAATAAAAACTCTTTTTTCGCTTAGCTGTGGATGATTATTTTTTAATTGCAGTAGGACCTTTAACCCTTTTTTTATATTCCTGCTCATGTTGATATTTAGTTGGCCCCTCGACTTGAAGCGTTATTATAAATGCAAGTAGATATCAAATTCGAGTTGCAAAGATCAGAATTTTAGTATTTTCTTAAGTTTCATAGTAGGTTAAGAGCTTTACCTACTTCTTTCTGGTATTGGTTTGTTCATCAACCTATGTTTAGTTTGATTTGATCTTAGTACCTTTTTTGCCCCCAACTATTAGTCCAGTACCTCTTTTGTCCTCAACTGGTCTCTTATTTTCTTTTTGGCTGAAATATTGTGTGCATTTCTAGTCTGATTGCTAATTAAAAATCTTAATTATGCTTTTGGATTAAATTTCATCCCCATCCTCATTCTTCTCAAGCAATTTAAGTGTGACAAATCGTGGAAGTTGCCAATTTTTGTATCCATTTGTTTTTAATTGTCATTATAGTTCTTATATTCTCTAACATGGTAGGCTCTGATGCCATCTAGAACTAGTTTTATTGACTATTGTTTTCTTTTATTTCTCAGGGCATTCATTTGCTAATAAACTTTTAGTTAGTGCATTCCTGAAAAATTCAAGTGGAAATATAGCTGCAACTTATGTCCTAATTTCTAAGCACATCTAAAAGACAAGTGAGACTGTGAGACTGTAGCCTTATGTGTCGTCATCATTGTTGTTGTATGTAGAGTAATTTGTGTGGTGAAAGATATGTGATCCAACAGCAGACTGTAAAAAAAAATTAAGACTACCTACTAGGGGTGCTAAACTGTATCCGTATCCGACAAAATATCCGTAACCGTATCCGTTAGGATGCGGATGTGGTTACTCAAATCTATAACCGATAAGATATGGTTACGGATATGGTTTTGTACTGAAATATACGTATCCGTATCCGAAATATCCGAATACATATTGATCATACTCTTACGATAGTTTCGATTTTTAGATTATGGATTTGTGGTTAATTTTGATGATCAAGATGTCTAATCTTAACTTTTCAGTTATAATGAACATATTAACCAACTCTTTTGTATCACATGAACTACGTTTTTCTCAATACCATCTAGTTTTCTTATATCCGTTTTGTATCCGTATGCATATCCTCATGTATATCCGTAACCGTATCCGATTTTTAGCGGATATGGTTATGAATTTTCCTTACCGAGTTACATCTGTATCCGTATCCAAGATGGGTAAGCGGATATGGATATGGTAAGCATCATATCCGAGCCATATCCGGACCGAATGCACCCTTACTAGTTACTACCTACACATGAGCCCCATTTGATGCATAATGCATATTAATATGAAATAAAACCTGAGATTCTTAAGTTATATGTGATATGCTATATTTACGAATACATTTTCTTTTCTTTATTAATAATGAAATTATATAAAAGCTTATTTCTGATTTATACTATTCATGTATGATGTCCTTGAACCAAAAACAAGCAACTAATTCCTTATTCTTTTTCGATCAGGAGGAAGAACTAAAAGGTGCAGTTGTCCTCATTTATGCAAACAAGCAGGTGAGGATAGTTTTTAGTCACTAAATCATCCCTGACATCTCTGGTTTTAATTTGTTGAAGTCAGGGACCATCTTCTTCATATATGAGAATCAACACAAAATGCAATTTCTTTTATATTAATCAGACAGAATTATAGTTGTACATGTTTTATATATTTCATCTTTTTACAATATCATTGCAGGATCTCCCAGGTGCACTTGATGATGCTGCAATAACTGAGTCTCTAGAACTTCATAAGATTAAAAGCCGTCAATGGGCCATCTTTAAAACTTCAGCTATTAAAGGAGAAGGGATATTTGAGGGCTTGGACTGGTAAGCTGGATTTTGTTTTCAAATGCTGATTTTAGTTAATAAAGACGACACTGCACAGTTTTGATCTCAACATTCATTTTGTTGATTCATGCACATCAACCGCCACTTTTTTCTATGAAGATGCTCAGAAATCAGGAGATCTCTTCTCATAATTACTTCTGGAATATTTCAATTTAACTACTTTTGAGTTATCTTTTATAAAGAGTTGATTTTATAACCATATCACTGTGAAGGCCAAAACCTAGAACTATTAGCTTTCGCCTTAAGTCCGTCTTGACATCCAATTGTGGAAGCTCTAATACTCTGCTATTTGACGTCGGTGTTCTCTCAATAGACTAGACTTTAAAGAAGAATGTAATGCAATTTTATATTGATGTAAAATATCCTTTAAAAGAATAGTTCCCATATAACACTGCCCGTGCTCAAATTTGGATCTTAAGATATGATAAATCAAAAGAAGCCAACATGTCCTAATAATCTTAGCTAAGGCTAGTCATAGATATTGTGAAAGCTTGTCATTTAGAAGTGGCTGCACTACCATTCCAAACTTACTCTCTTATGTATGTTAGTTCCAGCTGGAATGACCTCAAATACGTACTCTTTGCATTACCTCAACAAGACTCCCATTGTGGACAGCTCTGTAACCCATACTTCCTGGTATAAAACTGCAGCTAAGTAAGCATGGCACACATCATGCTGCGTCAGTCCTTATGTGAAATGTAGCTTTTCCTGGCTATAGTACATCTCTACCATTTTATAATAAAAACCAAACCTGGAGTAGCTATGATGACTAGCATTATTGCACCTGCAAATGCAGGTGCAGCCGACATTGGAACTTATTTGTTATAAGTTTTGTATAAACAGGATCAATTAATACCCTAAAGCATCGTAGATATTTCAAAGATTTTTTATGATATTTGTTCGTTTACTTTGCGATTTTTTATCTTACGTTATTTGAAATTGGTTCTGGCATAAATTTCAATTTGAGTAACGAGTAAATTTCCTGGATGTCATTAAGAAGAATCTTTTTTGTATTTCATCTTCAGATTATTTTATTTAATTATTTTTAAACTAAGTATTTAGATATACTTGATATGCTTTAGAAAGTTCTAGAAATAAAGAAAGACAAGAAAAGAAAAAGAGAAAATTTGTCTGAAATGATGAAATTGTCCTCGTACCTTCACTGAGATGGACAATTTCCTTCTTCTCCAAACTTTTTCTTCCCTCACTTAAAGTTTTTAATATAGTAGCATAGATATGCAATCATTCATGATTTGTGTACTTTTTTCCATCGTCTGACAAGTTGGTAACACAGAGTTGATTTGGAGGACCATTTGTGACACGGATATTTATGAGCAATTCAATAATCTAGTGTAGGATATTATAGTCGTGACCGGTATTGAGCTTGTTAAAGTAGGGATGGGGCAATTAGAGTAGCTTGAGCGACAGATGAACATTGAATATTGACTATTACAAAGCAGCATTGTCATGTATATCATTTTCATGTCAAATGCTGACAATTCTGGAGAAAAGAGAACAGTATGCTTGCCTGTCAATTATTTGAAAAATTAAATACCTGGCCGTCAAATCTGACATTATGCTTTTTAAGTTGGCCAAATTCTTAAATTCTTATGGAGAATAGGAAACTATGAAGAGGAAAAAGGGGTTTGTCGTACAATCTTGTGGACCATTTGGAGGACTTCATGTAAAAGTGAGGACTCACAAAACATTTTAACCTTCTATTAAGGCTCTTAAATTGATTTAGGTCATATTTAACAGTATGATTCGACCGCAATCATTGGCATATCCAGTTGTTCCTGCCCTGTCATGAACACTGAAGGAAAGGAAGAAGATGAGGGGGCGTAGGTTGGGAGGGTTATTAAAAGCCCCATTGGAAGGGTATTTTCGTTCATAACTTAGCATATGATTTTGATATATGATTACATTCCAAGCAGACAGTAATGGAGGATAGTTCACTGAAATCAGAAAAGTTTATATTTATTTTCCATTATTTAGGAAGTTGCTGCTAATTTAATGGAAATTGATGAAAGTTCATGGTAAGTTTGTGTTACTTGGCCTTAATCATCATACATTTTTTCAGTGTTTCTTGGGTGTTCATTTTTTTTAAGATTTATTAATTATTAGATGGAGAATAGCTTCCTGTGTTCATTTTTTTTAAGATTTATTTATTATTAGATGGAAAATAGTTTCCTCTGTCATCGCTTGATTTTTTGAAAAGATATAATTGGTCTCAAGATTAGAATTTGTTAGTGTTCATTAAACATTCTGAATGTAATTATTGCAATTACTGGCGGATGTATTGTGTAATTCAAAATCGATGGTTGATTCTGTTTTTCACTTTTTGTCGCTTCAATTTTGTCTGGTTGCATAGAGAATAGTCCAAGCTATTGACGTTTTTGGTAATTCCCATTTGCATCTGAGGAAGTGGTGCAATCGTAAAATATGGCTTTTGATTTTGCTTTCTCTTGTATTCCAATTAAAAAAAATGCTCTTTCGTTGTGCTGTAGGCCACATAATTATGTCTACTTCAACCTTTCCTTTCGTTGGCTCAAGTGTTTAGCCAAACCCAAACCCAAAGTGGCCTCCTATTTTGATTTTATTGGCACAATTGCAACGCTTTTATCTAATAATAAACCACATGGCGTTTGGAAAATACATTTATATTAAGTTTTAGAACATGCAAGAATTTATCTTATTATTTGCAGGCTTAGCAATACACTGAGATCTGGAAGTGGCTAATTCTTGAAGAACGCAGATATGGTGAATTTTTCAGACTGGGAAAATGATGTAACAGGATGAGTTAATTTAGATGCTGCTTTATCTTTTTTTTCTCTTCCCTATGCTATTTTTTTAAATGTTTTCATGTTTACATGTAAAAATGCTCTCTAATATCAGAATATATACATTTCTTCACGTGTTTCCATCTGCTGCTTCCCAACAATATGCACCGCGTTCAGTGAAGAACTGGACGAAGTGCATTAATAGGGCGCAGGAGGAATTCTGAAATTGTTTCCTCAACTGATCTGATGATATTTGCTTGTTGGCATCTTTATTTAGCGATGAAACAAGTGTTGCATTGTTCCTAATAATACGTTTTGTATTGGCTTGCTTGAGATACTAAAAGTTAAACGCACATGGGCTACCGATTCCAGCCTATCTACGATCTTCATTCTTTTCAGGTAATTAATTCTTCATGAGCCCTGATGTATGATACATGCGTGTGTGAGGTGATCTCCAAAGATTCAGGAGATTCTACCGGGCGTAAAAGAATCACTATTCTCTTGATTTTCTCTTGAAGTTCCTTCTTTTTTTATTAAAGCATCTTTTACTTTTAAAAGGCAGGCATCGTTTAGGGCCCGTTTGGTTGTATGTTTTTACCATGTAAAAGGATGGAAAGTGTAAAAAAATGGGTCCCAATGTCAGCTTTTAAAAGGATGGAAAGTGTAAAAAAATGGGTCCCAATGTCAGCTTTCATCACTTTCAATTGTTTGTTTGTAGTTGTGAAAATAGTGTAAAGTGATTTCATATGCTGATGTGGCTTGTAAAGTGATTTCACAAAAAAAGACATGATTTTAGGAGAAAGCTGACATTGAAGTCTGGAAAAAGTAATTCCAACCAATATGATCATTTGAGTAGGGATCACTTTTTACACTTTTCAAACAAACAATTAAAGTTTTATTTTGCAAACCAAACAATTGTTTTATGATTCTATTTCAATCAAAAACAAACAAAGAAAAGTATAAAAGTAAAATTGATGAGATGGACAACAATTTTCCAAGTTGTGTCATAAATACTCAACTTTACCAACAACAACCAAACAGCCCCTTATATATTCAATTGAAAATGTGCACATGGGCTATCAATTCCTACCTACTAGCGATATTGATTCTTCAGTAATCAAATCTCCGCCAGCCTGATATTTTAGATACGTAGCGTGGGTGAGGCTTAAAGGGACAGTAGATGATTTATAAGAATCAGAATCAGGGTTAATTGCTGATAGATCCCCTCTTCTGCTGGAGTTTCGCCTCTTGTTGCTTCAAACAAAAAAACAAAAAAAATATAAAAAAATTCTGATCCTTTTAGAACCCGAACAGCAAAAAAACAAAAAAATACAAAACATTAACCCAAAAAAAAAGACATGACCTAAAAACGCGTACAATGTCTACCTAACAAACCTCAAAAGGGCAAAAGAGAGAGAACCCGAACAGCAAAAAGAGGAAGAAACTACGAGGAAGTGCCCGGAGTAGTGCCTTAGATTTTCCAACAGATTATAAACATTTGTTAGTTTTCCCAACAGATTCTTAAACAAAGCGATATACAATGATAATCTGGCCCACTAATTGAAATGCAAAACAAATATACATAATTTTTTTAAAAATAAACATTAGGATAAAACAAAGCGATATACAATGATAATCTGGCCCACTAATTGAAATGCAAAACAAATATACATAATTTTTTTAAAAATAAACATTAGGATACCTTAGATTTTCCAACAGATTATAAACATTTGTTAGTTTTCCCAACAGATTCTTAAACAAAGCGATATACAATGATAATCTGGCCCACTAATTGAAATGCAAAACAAATATACATAATTTTTTTAAAAATAAACATTAGGATA
>NC_033798.1:129226320-129230115 GCF_001876935.1 Asparagus officinalis | reverse complement strand
GACAAGGCCCTTATTGACCTGACAGCTCACATGAAAGGTTGTTATTTGTCTTCTTCTTAAGAAGTCTGACAATGATCGATGTGGCGAAATGTCGCACTCTTTACCTATCCACTTACCGACCAAAAAAAATCATGGCCACCTCCCGACCAACTTGAAATTGACAAGGCCCTTATTGACCTGACAGCTCACATGAAAGGTTGTTATTTGTCTTCTTCTTAAGAAGTCTGACAATGATCGATGTGGCGAAATGTCGCACTCTTTACCTATCCACTTACCGACCAAAAAAAATCATGGCCACCTCCCGACCAACTTGAAATTATTTCATAGGATCAAAACTTTCTTTAGGGTGGAAGATGGCGATAAATGTCCCCAAATTCGCCAAACCCACAAATTTTACTTTTACATGAAAGTCTAAAAGAAAAATATTACTTTTTTCAGTGGATAAGATAACTCAAGACTCAAGAAAAATACGCATCTAACTATAAGGGGCTGTTTGGTTTGTCCGAGAGAAACCAATAATGTTGGCAGTTTACCTCATTTTTTGATATTTCGATCGCAAAAATAAAAAAAAGGAAAGAGCGGAAGAAGCTACGTGCCACATCATCATAAGAGGAAAGTTGATTTCCTTTCCAAAACTATAGATTGCAGCAGAAATCTGACATCTATGGCATCGATCATTGTCAAATTTGATACACTAAACTTCTAGTTTGATACACTAAATTTGATACACTAATCATTTCAAAACTAAATTAGTCGGATGTTTTTTTTTTCATCTAAATACCCAAAACTTCTAGTTTGACAAATTTGATATTCCAAAGTTTTTGAATTTACATTAATTTAACACTATGATAATTGACACACTAATTTTGATATTACCTGTGATATTATTGACACGTTGGATGTCTTATAGAGATGGCAAATTAGTCCCTCACATCTTCAAACGTTTTGAAAGTTCATATTTTGAAATTAGTCCCTCAAAACTTTAAATATTTTTCAAAATACCACCTCGATTTCTAAACTTTTTTGCAAATTAGTCTCTCAAATCTTTTAAGCATGTTGTGTGATGGTAAGTATATTGACCCATTAATTTTTGTTGCCAACAATTTTGTTTGAATCATATACCAGAAAATGAGAGAATATATGCACACATCAATTGTTTTTTTCTTTAATTGAGCCAAACTAAGGAAAGTAGTGAAAACTACTTTTACCCCATGTTTTTGACGAAATAAACACAAGAAATAATTTTCATAAAAGTAAAGAAAACACAAAAAAGTGAAGAAAAATCCTTCTTAAAAAATGAAGGAAAACAACCAAACAGAAAATGTCAAATATATTGTCTTTCTCTCGTGCTAATTTTTGACTCGTAAACATAAAAAAATCGCTGACAAGTACCTTTTTATCCTTTTTGGATTCAATAAGATACAAAAATTGTATCTTTTTCATTCAACATTCAAGTGCAGGACTCATCACATCACATCAACCTATGCTGGCTTGTTACAAAAATTTAACGGGATGTAGATTAATGAGGGCAAGTATTAAATAATAGAAACGAGAAGAATAGAGTCAAATTATAGCTTAATCAGAGGGAAAATGATAGGGGCACATCCCCAACCACACCTCAACCACATCCCCTCTCTCATTTGCCGCAGTGCACCGGGCTCCACATATGATTTTAAAATCACATGTGAGGCCCGGTGCACTGCGTCAAATGAGAGAGAGGATGTGGTTAGAGATGTGGTTGCGGGTGTGCCCCTAGTGCCACCCTAATCAGAGAGAAAAAATATAATTCGTGAAAGTGTACTTCGACAGCAGCGATCAAATCTAGTACGAAGGATCCAAAACTCTCATTATTGTTATCGTCGTCATCTTCGACAGCAGCCAAAACTCTCGTTGTCCATCGCATTTCAGCAGCGTAGCCCACCTCCGGTAAAAATTCGCGGTGACCAAAATCACTGCTCTTCCGAAAATTCGGATAATAATAATAACATCTTAAATCAACGTTCGCTTTAAAAAAAAAAAAATCTCTAATCAGACAACTGTCACGCTCCCATCCCGTGTACGCACGCAACCATCAGAATGCGGGCCCTCCTCACATGGGCCTTGACCGATCCTCGGTTATTCGTTGTCATGACCACGAATAGTTAACCGACACGTGATCCTCGTAGCCCCAAAAAAGCCGCGGCCAAAACGTTTAAAGCACACGTGGCGAGCGTTGAGGCTACGGGCGGTGTGCGCTACTGTACACTGGATCGCAGGAAAAAGCTGTGACGACAGCGCAATCGTCAGTTGCGATGTAAACACCGAAAATACCCCCACCAGGTCGCATCAACAAGGACGAGTTGATGAGTGCCCCCCTCCAGGGTAGGCCCCTTGACTTCCCATCAAAATTTTTGTTCCTAATGAGCGGAGTGCTTCGTCTTTTCGAGGGTAGTTTAGATATTTCTGTTGTAGAATCTCCGCAGCGAGCTCAGTGCGGTGACCACACCGTAGTCGGAGGCCGACAAAAGACGTTCAAAAGCCTCGGGCGTCCACGAAGCCGTGAAAGCCAAGTTGAGCAATTAATTGCCTTTTCTATTGCTTTCCGCCCCCCCCCCCCCACCTCGCATGTTAGTTCTATTTATATTTTAAAATTATGACGAAAAGGATAAAGAAATCATTGCGATTAGACGTGCTCAAAACTCGATTATAAGCTATAGAAAATAATAAAAAGCAAGTAAGAAAGCAACAGCCCAGCTATATAATATAATAGGCAGCTGGACTTCATCAGAGCCTTTCTCGTGTTTCAATATTTGGTTTTCTCAAAATTAATAAAACAGCATCTATCCATAAACTATTAAGGATTTTTTTTTTGTGGGCTTGTGCTCGCATTTTGTGTGTGTGTGTGTGTTACTCCCGCACGTTCATGTGATGCTTGTTATATACAGCTTCTATAAGAACTCATTTCATATCTAGTTTTAAGATAACATATGTCAACAGATCATATTTCTATTTAGTTATTTCTTGTCACACGTGGAACAAAAGGTAAAGGTTCAGTTGAGGTTCTTGATGTATCACAGAAATATCATCTGGGTTCTTAAATTTGAAAGTCATCAGTAAGAGTTCTTAATGTTATCTCCGTCAGCAACCTAAGTTTCTTTTATAAATTTTTGCTACGTCTTGTTGTCACAATTGTGGCACGATAATGCCATGTCATTGTCACTTAAGCAAATAAATTAATAAAAATCCAAATTTGTTCTTCTATATCACTCCCACATTAGCGACAATTAGCAAAATTATAAGCTTGTCCTAACATGTCTTTGGCTTATCAGCAAGTTTTAAAGGACCAACGCTGATGATAGAGATAATGTTAGATACCCTACCAACGATTTCCAATATTAAGGATCCAAAATGATATTTGGGTAATAAATAAAGGGCTTCCATTGAAGTTTTATAAACACTATGTGCTAGTTTTATACGGTGTGATAATTTTATTTATAAATATGGGATGACCTCATTCTTAGAGAAATCCCAAAAAAATATTTCTAAAATCTATTCATAATATAAAATCTAATATAAAAAAATTTAAATATAAGAAAATGACCTCACAATTTAAAAAACCATTAAAAATCATTCATTTTAGGGAAAAATACTTTGAAGTCCCAAATTGCGCAATAGAATGTGCCTAACCCCCAAGAATAAGCCAATGAGGGTCTCATCCCTTAAATCAAGATGCAAATACGTCTAGCCCCCATTGTATAGTGTCAACTTATACTGATTCAAAAAATTTCCCCTCGCCTCATTAGAACCCACTGTCAT
>NC_033798.1:129202313-129226310 GCF_001876935.1 Asparagus officinalis | reverse complement strand
TTTTTATTAAACTTATTTTAAAAGAACAAGAATTGCTCCTCCGGCCACCGCCACGATCTCTTCACCTCCTCCTTATCTCCTGTTTCTCCTCCACCAACCTCTTCAAGATCATTGAATCCCTCCTCTCTCAGATCCAACAAGATTAAAGGGGATTTAATAAGTTGTTAATAAGATTGAAGGGATTTAATGAGTTTAGTCAGATTATTAAAGATGAATCTTGGGTTGCACAAATTATTGATGGAAAATACTATAATTTCAGGCAAGTAGTGTTAATGTTAGACCGCAATCTCATGTTTGGAAGAGGAGAGAACTAAAAGATGAAATATGCATTATGTCGTTCAATTGAAGTTACATAAAAAGATATATAACAAGATAAAATATATTCGGATTTCTCCTATGTAGCCTCTTACATTGTGCTTACCAAAACTCTAAGTAACAATGTGAAGGACTTGTTACAGTAAAAGTTTCTAAAGAATGGAGAGTTTGGATAGGTACGCTTATGGAGCTCTGATTGATGGATTAGCAAAAAAATTATTTTTTGGTTGTTATATTTCTAAGTTAGACGTTAAACTTATGAGTTAGTTATTATAACTTTTGTAATTTTTATTCATTAATTGTAATTGGTTTTAGATTAACTGTTAACCTTATAGCGCAATTGTTAAGGTTACAATTTAGTTGTTAATCTCAGAGACTAGTTGTCAATGTTACAATTTAGTTATTATCCTTATAGATTGGTTGTTAACTTGAAGTTTGGTTGTTCTCATTATAATTTAGTTGCTAACCTTACAGATTAGTTGTTAACTGTACAAAACAGTTGCTAAGGTTACAGTATAGATGTTAAGGTTGCATCTTAAATCTTACAGATTGGTTGTTAATGTTACAATATAGATGTTAACGTTTTTATTTTGTTAATGTGGGTAGTGGTTGTTAATGATTATTATTGTTTTATATATAGATATGACTGTAGGATTTATGTGTACCTGTATATAAAAGCTATTCTTCTTGAAGAAAAAGATGTCTGACACCTCAAGTCAGAAATCACTTTACATGGGTCATACGAGTAAATTGACGATAACATTAACAACTGATGTGTAACTTTAACAACTAAATTGTAACTGGAACAACTAATGTGTAGTCTTAATAACTTAACCATGACATTAACAACAAACATGTATCATTAACAATAAAACTGTAACCTTAACAACCAAGTTTTAAAATTAACAACTAATGTGTATCTTTATCAACAAAATCGTAACATTAACAATTAACATATAAACTTAACAACTACATTGTAAACTTAATAATTAAACTGTAACCTTAACAAATATATTGTAACCTTAACAATTACGTTATTAACTTAACAAGTACCCCGTAAAATTAAAAATCAATCTGTATGGTTATCAACTAATTTATAACCTTAACAACTAACTAGAAAAATTAGCAACAAACTAAATTAAATAATCATACATTATGCCTGAGAAATAAACATTTGCTTATCACTTTTGGGAGTAATTTATTACAGTAACCTAAACCCTTTGATCTATCAAATTCATTTCTTTCATCGCCATTGTGAACTTATTAGTTGTGGATTGTAACGTTAGAACTCATGAGCTAAAAAAACTAGCTAGCAAGGGAAATACTTTCATGCTCTTCTTCTTTCTCCTTCAATCCACAACGATCTCCAACCCCGGTCTCAACATTGCTCGTCCTTCGCTAGGCCAAATCCAAGTTCCACCACCTCACCTCCAAGGTCCATATAGTCACAACCCACATATTCTTCTTCTCTAACTGCTTGGCCCTCGCTCGAAGGTTTATACGTGATGGATTTATTTCTCATAGGTATTTCGTCGAATAACTTATATGCACTTACAAGTACTAGTGTTCGTATCCCTCCTATATGATCTTGTGATGAGTCCAAGACTTTGAAATCAGAATGGAGGCCATCGTTTTGGGGTAGTGGGGGTGGGGGTGAGGGTGATGGTGCGGGAGGCCATAAGAGGTTTGATGGAGGGGCGAGCTCCATCTTCTCCGGCCGAAGATGAGGGTCAAAGAGGACGAGAGGCATTGAGTTTGTTTAGGGTAATGAGGGAGGGAATGGTGATGATGCAGGAAGTCTTGGAGCGACGAAAGAAAAACAGAAGAGATGATGAGAGCTTGTTGGTAATAACCATGGAGTGGGGAGAGAGAAAAGAGAAGAAAGGAGGGGGATTTGCTTAGGTGACACTAAATTTAAGGGTTCCAAGCATTAGAAAGTTGATTGAGGTGTTCTTGACTTGTTGACTAATAGCTTGTTTGGATGGAGGGTAGAGAAGGGAAGGGGAAAAGAAATTTTATTTTACCTTTGTTTGAGAGTTCCATTTAGAAGGACAGATGATAGGAATGAGAGGAAAAATTAAACTAAAATCTTACCCCCAAATTGGGAGGTAAAGAAAGGAAATGAAAAGAAGGGGAAAAAATTTCTCTTCGTTCCCTTCCCTGAGACATCTCCCAAACACACCATAAATCTTGTCGGAGAGGCAAATCTAGTTTGGGGCGCTAGAAGCAAATTTCCCTTCATTTTATTGATAATTCTACTTCCTCCACATTTTATGAAATAATCGCCATTTCACGGTTCAATATGAAAAAAGCCATTAATTTCCCCCACCTACGGGCCTGTTTGTTTGCACGGAAGTAATTGTAAAGTAGCTGAAGTAAAAAAAGTAGAGGTTACTTCTGCTACTTCCAAACAAAAAATTATGTTTGGTTCTCTGAAAAACTTACTTCCAATACTTCCCTAAATGCTTATGTGGCACATACGTGTCATCCTTACTTTTAAAATATTTTTTCAATCCTCAATACTCAGAAGTAGCTCGGAAGTAATTGAAATGCATATTAATTAAGACATAAATAATTTTTTTTATTAATATTTTCTTTATTAGTTACTTCTAACAACTTTTCAATGATAAAATTACTTCCTAGTAATATTTCTAAATGTTATCCAAATAAAAAAAGTAAATGAAGAGGAAAAAGTTCTACTTCTATTACTTCTAAAAATATATGAAACAAACAAAAAAAATGTTGTTTCCATTCCTTACTACTTCATAGCTTTGAAAGTTACTTATATAACATACTTCTTACTTCTAATACTTACATTATACAAATGGACCTTAAGCTCAACTCCCAAAAACTCAGCTGAGGGTCCCATCTAGGCGCGAAGAGCGGGCAGCTGTCCGTGGCAAATCAGCAATTTCCCCTCCTTTCCCAAAATAGCATAATTAAACAAAATTTAAGTGGCATTAAGACCTCCACGTCACCCCCGCGTTCTCGTCACCTGCCCCCAAAACAAGAACCCAACCCAACAATAGCTTATCTCACAGCGCAACCGAACCCAAAGCCATTGCCCAGAATAGAAACCAGTAACCCAATAGAAAATTCGCTAAAAAAATATATTACTCGGTGATGGCGACGAAAGAAATCGAGGGCTACTGGGGGCTCACTGCCAAGCGCTGCCGACTCGTGCAGGACCTCGCCGGCGTCCTCTGTCTGCAGAGGCGACGCGCGCCTACCTCTTCGCGGCACGCTGGCGACTCACGCGTGCACGGTGCCAGCCCGCTGGCTTCCCGGCAGCGCGGCGTGTGGCTGATGCGAGGTTTGCAGCAGGCCCTCTGCCGTCACGTGCAAGGCCGACGCCGCCACCCTCTGCGCACGTGCGACGCCGACATCCACGCGGCCAGCCCCCTCGCCGCCGCCACGAGCGCCTCCCCGTCGTCCCCTTCTACGAGGCCGTCCACGCCGCCATCAAACAACTCGGCGCGAACGCGGCGGTGGGGTTCTTACTGCGGGGACGAGGAGGACAACGAATCCAAGGCCGCCACGTGGATGACGACGACGAATCCGAGCTCAAACCCTAACCCTAACGGGGATGATGGAGACCCCGGATCTGAACTTCTTCGCTGACGTGGATCCGTATCTGGATCTGGACTACGGCGACAGCCTGGTGCCGGTGCCAGGGAAAGCCGCTCCGTCGGAGCCGGCGGTTTCAACGCGCGACCTCCCTCCGCCGCCTCCTCCTCCTGCGCTTGGTGCCAGACGGCGTCGTTGGAGTTCGATTTCACCCTCGGGAAGCATTCATACAGCTCTTACAACGCTCAATCGATGAGCCACAGCGTAATCACCAAATTCTTCCATTTTCTCCATCAATTATCAAACTAAACCCTAGGATCCCAGATCTAATCGAAACGGAACTAAATTACTTACCTCAGGTATCATCATCGGAGGTTGGAGTGGTCCCCGACGGCGGCGGAGGCGGAGGCGCGGGGTCGTACCTTCATTCTGAGACCCGACCCGGGGTTTGATCTGTCGTAAGTTGTAATATTCCTTTTTTGCTTTTTAGATTTTGTACTGCTTTTCAATTTGCTCTTTGTTGTATATTAAGACACCTTTATCTTTCTTAATTTTGCAAGGAAAAAAAAAACAATTAATCTAGTTAAAATTTTGCGTTGCTGTGTGGTTTGCAGAGGACCTTAGAAATCTACTGAATAGCTTTGCTTTGTGCCAGTTCCGTCAAATTTGTTAAGAGGCTGTTTGGTTCTTTTTTTAACTCGGTGGAAAAGTTTTACATAGTCTCCATATCAGATTTTTCATGGTCACGTAGGATATAAGCTTTCCGTTGGTTTTTACATGAAAATGCATTTCCATATATCTAGGAAACGAACCAAACAACCCGTAAAGTACAAAATCCTGAAAAAAAAAACTTTACCAAATATTAATACACGCACAGATAAAACTTATAAAGTTCCTCGCAAAAGTGAGGGGGAACACCGAGCATGCTCACGGTTGAAAAGCTATAGGTACAAGTGAATCTTGCCTATCCTACCAAGCTCTGATGGACAACCAATGATTAAGGAGGGGTTTTTTTTTTCTTTATACGCCCTCGACATTATATGTATTTTTAAATTTGCCTTCCAAACTATTACAATTTTAAATTTGCCCCTCAAATTGATCTGATACACCGATTTTGCCCCTAACCCTGACTGCTGTTAGATTTTTATTGATTTGTAGGGGTAGATTGCATCTTTACCTTATTTTAATTGTTAAGAAAATTAATCAAGGGCCAAGGAAAAAGTAAAAGTCCAATTAGGCTACAACATGCAACCCTTATTACGAAATAAGAACCCAACCAGTTTTGTACAGAAACCCCAATCGGGCGTATGCAACTTTGGCGGCTTCATTATTTTAAAAGTTTTGAGTTTTCTCGTTTCAATTTGGTTCGGCAATTAACTGAGATTTGATTTAGGGTTTGGTTTAGAAAACATCTGGTAAGTTCAAAGGGAGAAATGATCGGATATATTTAATACCCAGCTTGATGTTCATAGATCCTTGAATCGTTCCGGTACCTCTCTTCGAGCTACCTACAGACAACGAGTTTAAAGGGTCGGAGAAAAAAAAAAAAACCCAGTGAACAAGACGCATAGGCGAGAAGCTTACGCTGACAAAATCTGGAGGGCAAAAGATGTAACATAGTTTTCAAAACTGTTAATAATTTGACGGCGCTTAGGGGCAAACTTTTGGGGGGTCAAATCAATTTGAGGAGCAAATTTACAAATATAATGATTTGGAGGGCAAGTTTAGAAATAGATACAACATCAGGGACATATATGAAAAAAACCCAAGAGTAAAAAGACACGGTGGGAAAATATCAGTAGAGATCTTGGAACCAAATCATCCTCAAAATCGATCATTTTAAGAGCTAAATGATCGCACAATCATCCAGTTCTTCATTCTGCAACTCGGTCGTCCTCCAGCTTTCTATTGCTTCTGGGTCGTTCACGTCTGTAAAAATCTTTAATACCTGCAAATAAATGATATAAATTTCATTTATTTTAGCCATGAGAGCTTGCTAAACTTAAATTCAGTTGCGTCTCCAAAGAAAATTTCTGATGGCTACAGTCTGATTTCACTTCTCATTTTATTCCTTCTCATCGTATCTTATTACCTCTGCAAATTTATTTACATTGCCAGATGTAACTCCAATTTGTTCTTCTGTAAATTTTGAGCACATTTCCTTCTAGTAATTATATTCTCCAAGGGCGTGTTTGGTTCGTCCTAAATTATTGGAAACAAGTTGTTTTTTAAGGATTTGGAACAAAAAGTAGGTTTTTTTTGCCATTTTAGAATTCCAAAAGTTTGGTTTGTTTCAATGTTTTTTCAAGAAAATGTTTCTTAAAAAGGTAACTTTTTTGGACAGCCCATTTCCTATCTTTTGGCTAGGAAATGGGCTAGAAACATGACAACTCATCATTTTCTCTCACAACTCTTATTATTATTTAGAAATAAAACAAACTTGAGTTTTGGATATGCTTTCCTATTCTTTACTTTATTATTCCATATCAAACACAAGTTTTGGATTCTTTAGATTATCCTTTTTTTTTTTTTTTTAAATTTGGTTTCTTGTCAGGGAATTCATTTCCATAATTTTATGGAAATGGACCAAACTGCCCCTTAATAGATATCTACGAAAAGGAATCCCAGAACATGTGTAGGTCCTGTCGCAACACATAATTTAAGAATCGTGGATGATAAGGTTTCGTTAGCAATGAAGGGATGCAGCTTCGGATAAAATCAAGCAATAACACCAGCAAAAGAGCCTTACGCTTGGATTCTTGAGGAATACTAAACCTATCAAGTCTTTTTGCAGGAAGAATCCTGAACTCTTTTTTTTTTTTACCTATTCCTAGTTGTACTTTTACTTTAGCGAATCCCAATTTCCTTTTTTGATACGTCAACATGTTCTTTTAAACAAAGTTTGAAACTATGGAAAGCATGCATAAAGTTTTACCTCGGTCATGGATGGCCGCCAAATGGAGGAATTCCTTACACAATAGGAAGCAACAAGCACAAGCCTATGCATCTGCTCCTTATCGAAATTTCCCCTGAGCTTAGAATCAGCCAACTCGGCAATGTTTCCAGACTCTATAAGTGGCCTTGCCTGCTCAAAATTTTCAAAATTTAACAAGCCATGAATCTGAAATCGAAATAATACAGAGCGTGTAGAATATGTTTACCCATAGGAGCAGGCTCTGTCTCGATGAATCTACTGGCCTTCGCCCGCTAATGATCTCCAGAAGCAAAACACCAAATGCAAAAACATCCGTCTTCTCATCAACGATCCCGTGCATAAAGTACTCAGGCGCAAGATACCTGCTCAGATTTTCAGTCAGAGTTTATTCTTCAAGCGGATGAAGATTTTTGCGTTAAACTCGAGGCTTCAAGAATTTTACCCAAATGTTCCCTCTATTGGAGTGACATAATGATGAGTCCATTGCTTAGGAAGCCATTTTGCCAGGCCAAAATCTGAAATCTATATGAAGCAATAATCAACCAAGTCAGTTCCCTACGTACACAAAATTTCATTATTTAATTAAAATTCCACCTGCGGTTCAAAATCTGGTCCTAGGAGAACATTGGAAGCCTTGATATCGCGGTGAATGATGCGTCTCCTGCAGCATTTGTGAAGATAATGCAGGCCTCTAGCAATTCCTACTGCAATCTTATACCTCATTTGCCACTCCAGCAACTTGCTATTTCTACCTGAAAACCATCAAAACTTCTCAATCCATAGATTTCGATCATGATAATGCGAGGTAGTCATATTGTTGAAAAAGCTCTCACCGTGCAAGGCAGAAGCTAGGGTGCCATTGGGCGAGAAATCGAATATAAGATGCAAACCATTCTCAATACAACACCCTATCAAGAACACTGTATTTTGATGACACACATGCCCGACTATGCCAAGCTCTGTGAGGAATTCTCTCTCTTTATTTTCGTCTCTGTTCTCTTTTGTCAATCTCTTAACTGCTACACTTTGGCCATTGTATAGTTTTCCTTTGAATACTTCAGCGTATCCTCCTCTTCCCACTATGTTATCTGACAAAGGGATCGAAATGGTGAAATAAGTGAATTTACAGAATGAGAGAATATGATTCGTTGTCATTTATGGTTTGAATCTCACCTTGATGAAAGTTATCTGTAGCATACGAGATCTCCTCGTAGCTAAAACACCTCCAAGATGGTTTTTGATGTTCAAAATTGGATGAACACTCGTCGATTTCCTCAAGATCAAGTGAGGATCTAAAGAAAGGAGATAATAGCTTGACAAAGGACAGTCTTCTCCAAATCTTACTCCGATTATTATCCCTTCCATCTTCTTCTGGTCCATCGAGAATAGTCACTGGTGATGTCTTCTCGCATACGCTTTCAATTGAAGAGCATCTCTTATCTCGCTTTGCCTTTGGTGTGAAAATGTTTGTCCACCTTAAGCTTGAAGCTTGGTTACCTGTATAAATTTTTCGATACTAGTAATTTCTTCAATGTAAATTGTAATATTATAGTTCGATGTAGGTTTACCTTCATATGTTATAGGATCAAGTTCAGTATCACGATTCTGAGTACTTTGTTTCCCAATAGCAATCACTGAGCAGCTTTCAGGGGCATGCTTGAAGCAATACTTAGCGGTTTCGAAGAAATCCCTAATTCACAAAAGGGTATGTTATAAGAAATTGAGAAGCAAATCGATGAAATTAAACTTTCAGCAAAATGAATTATCTTGGTTACATGAATCCAAAAATCTAGGATAAGGCTCAAGGTGTGAAAGAACTCTGTGGAGCTTCAGTTAATTTTGAGTTGGATTGAATGAGTTAGGTGTTATTTTGATGTTACAGCGTATATATAACAGTCTTTCTTCTTGCCCTCCTTTTCTTCAGAAATACAATTGCATCTGAGTTTAAATTAAATCTCAAATATTAGATTTGCTTAAATTAAGGATGCACTAGGAAAGTAATACACGAGGACTTCGCTCAAATTAGACAAATTCAGATATCAGATCATGGCATTATTTTTAACAAAATCTAGTTTGTTGAAACTTCTCTTATCAAAGTGCCAATCGCAGCCACCAAACTATCCATTGAATTGATTTTTTTTTTAATTTCATAACACATCTAGATGAATTGAGATGAAACCTACAATCAACAATAAACACACATACAAATGATTTGACATCTAACCTCTGAGATTGATTGCTTGGACCACCAGTAAGGAGATAGTTCGCATCAAGGAATGCAGCTTCATCAACAAGTCCTCTTCCAATGCTTAAACTATTCTTTACCTTCGCCTCTAATTTCACCTAAGCAATGTTCATATATTATATACAATTACAATGCACATATTCATTTACGATCCAACACGAGCAACATACCTGTTTGGTTTGACAAATCTCAGAAAATTCCCCGAGCATCGATATCACAAAAGCCTTTGCACGTCGGAATCTGCTCATGTCGTACTTGAGCCTGCTCTCCTCTTTCCCGACTAATAAAAAAAAACTTCAGTCACGAAAGAGGGAGAATACCATATATGAGATCAATCAAACTCGCGAGTGAAAACTATACTAACCAAGAACGTGTAACGCGATTATGGTGTCATTTGGGCGAGCCATCACTCTCACTGCCCATGAAAGTAGCTCAGAGCTCGTTCGTGCATCAAGCGAAACGCCAACTAAAATCTTCTCCCCCGAAGACGAAGAAGAAGAAGAAGAAGAAGAAGAAAAGGAGGAGGAAGACTCAACGGAGTCCATTTTGGATAGGACGCGATAGGAAGTGAGAGCAACTAAATGTGCTTAAATTCAAGTTTTGCCTTAGTTAAGAAGCATAGAGTATGAGTGCAGGTATGCATGGTTTTGATTACAAGATGAGTGTTTTTGGCCTAGAAATACCGTAGTGGGTCGGTTGGTGAGGTTTGGGGTTGAAGCAAAGGTTGGATAGAGTTTGATTTTAACTTGATATTGAAGCTAGAACAATTGGATAAAGGCTCTAAACTCTTTTTTATTCGAGTGTGGAGCTAGACTGTTCTTGACTCAATTTTCTTCATGAGAGTGACAAGTTAATTAGAAAGTTGGCAGTAGGTGAAGAGGGTGACGCATAAAAGGTAAGTCCTTGTCAAGTTTCATTTTATGTGAGTATAGGTTAATTAGTAAAAAGATTATTAATTTGTGGGGGGCCTAGCTAGCCTGTGGATATAATGAGATTAATATTATAATCTCAATGGTGATGGCATGGGTTATTGGAGATTCACTTATTACCGTAACTAACAAACAGCATTGCGATATGGTTCAAGCTTAGTATCATGAGGAATGATTGATAATGATAGAAATTGACGTTATAAAAGATCTTTATCCATGAGCCTAAGGTTAACGCTGTTCGATCTGGTATATATAGAAATTTCAAGCAACAATTATAAAAATCCAGCATGCAAAACATGAACTATAGTCACAATTACAACTATTTGTTTCGTTATAACTGCAGCCGAAATTATACTTTTACGAGAGTAATTTTTTCTGCAAAATTGGGTACAACGTTATTTATTTATTTATTTATACTGCTTCAGACATTGTAACGGTAGCGTAACAGAATAAAATGCGACTGTATTATGTGTTTCTCTTTTGTTGGAAATTTATCAAATAATTAAGATTATAGCATGTAGATAAATCCGAAAAAATAAACAATTAAAACTGGCCTGATCGGGAGCAGTCGTGTATTCACTGCCCTAGAAGATTGAGAACCCGCCTATCGCCCTGACGCAGATGGTTCCCTCCCCCCTAGCGGTGAAAGCCCCCGGAAACGACCGACCTCTGCACTCGGGCGAGAGTGCAGAGCTTCAGCTCAGATGAAGGAAGTTGCCCATAAAATAAAACTAAGATGTAGATGAAAATAATATGTAGGGGAGAGAAGAAAAACAAGAGAAACTTGTTGTATATTTTTTCTTATCATTTTGAGCTCAACATACGGATATATATATAGGGTTGGAAAAGACGTTACAAAACCCGTAATTAATTCCGTAACGTTCGTCATAAATTTTATAACGTACCCCATAATTATATAGCCGTTACACATATTTTTAATTGCTAATAAAAACATGTTTTAATTATAAAATTTTTATTACTATTCATGAAGGCAAAATTGTCTTTTCTTAACAAAATATCTAGGAAAAATTGCTTCAAGGCCCCAAAATCTAAAAAGTCATGTGACCCAGCCCCTCATACTTTTGGTTATGTGCTGCAGCCCCAAAAATAAAAATTCTATGTGATTCAGTCCTTATTACAATTTCCAAGAAAATAAATTCCCAAAAAACCCCAAACTACCCCTCTTCTTCTTTTCTAGATCTTCTTCTTCTCCAGATCTTCTCCTTCTAAACTACCCCTCTTCTTCTTTTCTAGATCTTCTTCTTCTCCAGATCTTCTCCTTCTTCCTCCTCTTGCTCCGCTCTTCTTTGTCTCGTCCAACTCCACTCCCTCTCTCTCAAACTCCAGCGTCGCCTCATAAGGTGTTACCACCTCCCTCAACGCCGCAGCCGTCGCCGCTTCAGCACCCGTCGTGCCCCTCCTCAACATTTCGGGTCATCCTCCACAGCCTCCTCAACTCCGCCACCACCGCCACATCGGCCACCCTCATCTTGTCGTGTTCAGTTCTTCGTCTAATTTCACATTTTTTTTTGTTTAATTAGTTGAGTTAGAGAAGGAGATCTCGTGTTATGTCTTGTTATCCAACAAAACCCATGACCACATTGCCTTCAAGGTATTTCTCATTGATTTTCCAGTTAAATTCAATAAATAAATAAATATTAAAAAGGGGGGGAAAGATTGATTGTTTTGGGTTTTTTTTGGCTTGTTTTAGGTTATGGCATCCACCTGGAATTGCACAATATGGCCCAATAGAGAGATCCTCTTGCCACAATCCACATCCTCCCCAGACTTTAGATTAGTTGCATCAAGATGAAAATGAGTATCAGTGTATTGTGAAGTTATGGATTATTATACTAATGTAATTACATCTGGGCCTTTTCCTTAATCTGGTGCCTGAATATAGTTAACAAGCACCTTAAAATAGTTAACATGAACTTGAATATAGTTAACATGCACTTGAATATAGTTAACATGAACCTGAATATAGTTACCAAGCACCTTAAAATAGTTAACATGAACCTGAATATAGTTAACAAGCACCCTCAAATAGTTAACATGAACCTGAATATAGTTAACAAGCACCTTAAAATAGTTAACATGAACCTGACTATAGTTAACAAGCACCGTAAAATAGTTAACATGAACCTGAATATAGTTAACAAGCACCCTCAAATAGTTAACATGAACCTGAATATAGTTAACAAGCACCTTAAAATAGTTAATAGTTAACAAGCACCCTCAAATAGTTAACATGAACCTGAATATAGTTAACAAGCACCTTAAAATAGTTAATATGAACCTGAATATAGTTAACAAGCACCATAAAATAGTTAACATGAACCTGACTATAGTTAACAAGCACCGTAAAATAGTTAACATGAACCTAAATATAGTTAACAAGCACTGTTTGGTGGAAATTTTGTAATAAAAAGAATATAAGGAAAGAATTGCGTTTGGTTTTATTCTCTCTAACTGCTTAGAAAAAGAATGATTACAACTCTCTCAACTCTCGATTACAATTTGGATTCCTGGTTACAAAAGAGAAGAGAATGATCTGGATTCTCCCCTTTGTTTAATTCTGGGTTCTTCACGGTAGCGATGAGATGCCTCCCTCGAATGCTTGCGTCGAGTTTGCTTCTCGTTGACGATCCGAATATCTATACTTCACTGGAACAACTGTCTTGGCCGGTTGATAACTCTTGTCGAGTTTTGTGATTCAGAACAAGTAACAAACTCTAATGATAGAGTTGTTGGAACCGAAAATAATTCGGTTAATAAGCCAAATATCGATGGTTTAGAGATCCTCCGTTTGTTGATTTCCCAGACTGTGTAAGGAGTCAATCCTCCTTTTTCTGATTCTGGAAGATTTGATCGAAAGATCCCCCTCCGATTAATGAAAAGAAATCTCTCTTGATCTGATTATCAAAAATCCGATCTCCCCAATCCAAAAAAAAAGATCCTTTACTCTGTTGAGTTTGTTGCTAGTTTGAACAGGTCAGAGCTTTGACATGCGTTCTGGCCTAAATTCTGTGTTTGAACGCAGCATCTGGAAGTGCGTTCTGCAGCGATATTGAGCTGCGTTCGGACTGATTGTTGAAGCTGCGTTCGAACAAATGTTTGAACTGCGTCGGGCAGCGATTGGAGCTGCGTTCGAGCTATGCTTGGCAGCGATCGGAGCTGCGTTCGAGTGATTGTTGAAGCTGCGTTCGAACAAATTTTTGAACTGCGTCGGGCAGCGATTGGAGCTGCGTTCGAACTGATTGTTGAAGCTGCGTTCGAACAAATGTTTGAACTGCGTCGGGCAGCGATTGGAGCTGCGTTCGAGCTATGCTTGGCAGCGATCGGAGCTGCGTTCGAGTTATGCTTGGCAGCGATCGGAGCTGCGTTCGAGTTTCTCTGTCTTTATATATGGATGACACCAATGACAATTGAGGCATCTAAATAACGCTCTATCAACTGCGGGTCACGATCTCCACTGAGATTTCTTTGCATGGTTTAGCCATGTGCTCCTCGGTGTGTCGAATATCATTACACTGCTCATCAGCATCTCTAATAGTTGCTAATATCATGTTGTTGTCGCAGCCATCAAGATCAATCATCTCACATAAGCAGCTGTATCTTCGTTTGCAGTGGTTGAAGCTGCTTAGGTGATCAAATTGGTGTTGTGTCTTGAAGATGGTATGCAGAGAGGGTTTCCACGTCTTGGTTTGAAGAGATCGTCGATTTGTAATCCTTTCTGTTAGAGTATTGCTAAAGACTGTCATTTTGTAATCTTTGCTTTAACTCTTTGACATGTGAAAATCTTCGAATTGTAGCCTTCTGGAAGTCGTCAGATTGTAACTTCCATCATCAGTGTTTGATGGCGACTCAGCTATCCATTGTGATTTTTAGACAGCCTACAAGCACCTTAAAATAGTTAACATGAACCTGAATATAGTTAACAAGCACCCTCATATAGTTAACATGAAACTGAATTAGTTAACAAGCACCGTCAAATAGTTAACATGAACCTAAATATAGTTAACAAACATCTTAATATAGTTAACATGAACCTGAATATAGTTAACAAGCACCTTAAAATAGTTAACATGAACCTGAATATAGTTAACAAGCACCCTCAAATAGTTAACATGAACTTGAATATAGTTAACAAGCACCGTAAAATAGTTAACATGAACCTGAATATAGTTAACAAGCACCTTAAAATCGTTAACATGAACCTGGATATAGTTAACAAGCACCCTCAAATAGTTAACATGGACCTGAATATAGTTAACAAGCACCGTAAAATAGTTAACATGAATCTGAATATAGTTAACAAGCACATTAAAATAGTTAACATGAACCTGAATATAGTTAACAAGAACCCTCAAATAGTTAACATGAACCTGAATATAGTTAACAAGCACCGTAAAATAGTTAACATGAACCTGAATATAGTTAAAAAGCACCTTAAAATAGTTAACATGAACCTTGCATATCTAGCAATTAGAGCATTCCATGAGATTTCGTTCTTGGAATCCAACCGATCAAACACAAAACAAGGCTCATCCATCTTCCCAAAACGTGCATACATATCCAACAATGAACTCCCAACAAACACATTCAAGTTGCAAGAATATTTAACACTTAAAGCATGAATTTGTTCCCCCAATTCCAATACTTGCAGCAGAACCAGTGGCCTTCAAAAGGCTCGCAAAAGTAAACTCGTTAGGTTTCAATCCAAGTACGAGCATTTTAGGAAGCAACTCCAATGCCTCTTTAGGATGATCATTCTGTGAGTAACCAGTTATAAGCGCAGCCGTGTTGACCACATCTTTAACAGGCATTTCATCAAACGCTTTGTGGGCATCGATCAAACACCCACATTTGCAGTACATATTAATGACTGAAATTTGGAAGAAAGGGTTGCCTTGAATCTAGAACTCATGACCTGTAGTTGCTCAGCCTGTGCTCGCCTCCCACGATCCTAAAACTCATGACCTTCTTCTCGTCGTTGAAGATTTCGAGGTGCTTGGTGCTGCTGACGGCGGGGATGCTGGAGATGAGGCGGACCTTACGGAGGCAACCGGCGGCGAGGGAGGAGGAGTCGCCGTCGAGGAGGCGGAAGGACTTGACGAAGCGCTTGTAGGACTGGGGGAGTCGAAGCGGCGGAGGAAGGAGACAGAGGAGGGAGGAAGGAGATGGGGAAGGAAGAGGAGGAAGAAGTGTGATTTTGGGGGGAAGATGACAGTGATTTTGGGAGGGGTAAAATTGGGTTTTTTAGGAAACCATGAGCTGGAGTCATGATGGAGGGGTTTGGGCAAAAAAATTTCAAAATTTTGGGGCTGCAGCACATAACCAAAAGTATGAGGGGCTGAGTCACATGACTTTTTGGATTTTGGGGCCTTGAAGCAATTTTTCCAAATATCTAACTGTCCCCCCCAAAAGGCAATATTGACTGAAAACTCAGAAATCAATAAATAAATCAAGAAATCAAGAAATCATAAAACAAATATAGGTTGGGCAACCTTTCGTATCGTGAATTCAAGAGAGGTAGCTTCCGGCTTTGAACCTTTCCTTAGTGAGTTCATCGCCACCTGAGGGACATAATGGACTAGGCCTTGAATTAGGCCCCTTTAATAAGGTATTGATGAAAACACACACAATACGCTTCATCTATTAAGCAAAGCGGGTTGAGCGTTAAATGTCATGCTCATAATAAACCGACTCATGAGAGTTTCTAGGGGTTAGCCCAACCCCCCTAACCGCGGCCATCACGGTTCCTCTCACGTAGGTAAGTCCTCAAAGGGTACTACAGCTGTTTATTTAATACCCCCCACAATACACGCGTTGGACTTATTAAGAGTAAAACTCAGCCTAGCCAGCTGTATCATAAGAGCATCATCATCATAGAGAAAGGGTAGTAGCAAATGCTACATAATGATATATAAATATATCTAGGTCGATGCTCCACACGAGAGTCACTTGTCCAGCTTGTTTCTACCACATTAAACCGACATTGGGACTACGTCTCCAAATAAGGGTTGGGTTATCGCTGTCAGTGATTCATTTATGGGCTTAACCTCATCTCCCTCGATGAATCCAGAACCACACTCCTGGATAATCCCTTAGTCAAAGGATCAACAAGATTCTTTTCACAGACTTTACAAAGTCTAGAATCATAACTTTGCCTAGCATGTGTTGTATTTATTTATCAAGTTCTTATTTTGTAATTAGTTCATCATATTGTTTGAAATTGACATTAGGTCATGATCTATGATTATAAAAGATCATAGTCCATGTCTGAAGATGTAAACACATAGTGTTTGTGCAGATTGACCTTAATATCTGAACATTTCAAACTAATGTGGAACTAAAAATTCTGTAGTTATGCATATGCACATACATGAATGAAATTAATAATAGATACATGCAGAGCATAATAGGATTTCGTATCTTAAAATATATTTTCGTATCTTAAAATATATTTTCATACTTCATAATTCAAATGCATAAATTTTTTAAATTATTCTATTATAAGAGGTTACAAATTGGTTGCCTACAAAGGAGACCGTCTAAATTTAAATCGGTTGCCTACAAATGAGACATTCCAAATTTAAATTGGTTGTCTACAAAGGAGACCTTCCAAATTTAAATTGGTTGTCTGCAAAAGAGACCTTCCAAATTTATGTTTCCATTTTCTAGTACCACCTCTTATACAAATAATAATATTTGTAAATACGTGCTTTAAATTTTATAAGTGCATTCTTGCAAAAAACCTTGTAATTAATCATGTAACAAATGCAAGTTATCTAAAAGGACATATGAACATTTATTGCAATATCCATCATAACGCAATAAAAAAATGAACTTTACATTTGAAGATTTGAAATATAATCTACCATATAAAATAGAATTTTAAAAGATCACCTCTTTGATTTGGTTCGCTCATATATTGATCATTTATCATTAGGCAATATATGATGCAAGAAGCGATTCCGTGAAATTTTGAGACGGGATTATAATTACAAGATTGCTGTCAAGTTTCCCGCCTTCGAGGGTGGCTCGTATGGAGAACTTCATCAAGACTCTCTGGGGACGAATTCTTTCACCATGCTTAGCAAGGGCGCTTTTTGGTGGCTCATAAACATTCGTCCGGGCTAATGAATTTTCACATAATTCCGGTCCTCTTATTCCAAACCAAAACTCCTAAAGTGAAAAGATTAAAGTTTTACTCGGGTAGTTAGCCAGGTAAGGATAGTAATAGAGGTTGATCAAAGATCAATTAAGTAACTCGTTCCTTACAGAGCGCGTTACGCAACTCCTAAACCTTGCCTTAGACACCAACTAATCTAAGAAAACTTGAATCGGTTCACTCAATGAGTTTTTGTTCCATAACAGTATATAGAAACTTTAAAATATTTCCTATTGATGTTCGAACTTCATGATTTTCATGTTTTGAGAGTAAAAACTCATCTGCTGCAAACAACGGCTACTTAAGTTGCTGAACAAATCTGCATTCACTTTTACCACCTTCTGTACTAAGCTTATTAGATGCATAAGCACTCCAAAGTATGGAATTATAGAAGGCACCATATTGATAGCTTAAATAAATGAAGGCATTAAACCATGAAAAAATTTAAATACTTCAAAGCATATATATATCCAGATTTTGTTCACTTGTCAAAACCATGTATATGAAATTTTCAAGGATAAATATGTATACTGCTGCAAATTTATAGCATATTTCAAATGCGTGCTTATCCACTAGCACAAGGGAAAGTTTTATTCACATACAAGAGAAGTGAAACTAGACATGATCTATCACTTAAGGTGTTCATGATTAGAAATGACACATTACTTAAGGATATATAGCTAAGGAAGTTCAAAGGACATAACATCATCATAGTTGATGACAAAGGCAAGCCAGTCATAAATCATTAGAGATATAGTTGTGCAGGACCAATCAAGCACACATCGCAGTTCATAGAGGAATGGTAAAGCACGATTAACCATAGTAATTACTAGATTAATTACTAGTTTAGAACAATTAATAGTAATTACAGTAACAAATTAATTTCAGCAATTAACCATAGTGATTAAAATGGATGAACAGAAAGAAACTGTAATCTCGAATTAATTTTCTGATGAATAGTAATAGAAAATATTTTGGTTTTTTTTAAACAACAATAATATTAAACAAATAATTAAAGCAATAAGATATTTTGGTGAACAGTAACTGGATTCTTTTTATGAACAGTAACGTTTTTTTTATAACAGTTTTTCCGAATTTTAATCAACAACTAATTAATCCTATGAACATTTATATCTTGGATGAACAGTAACTGCTTTGGATGAACATTAACCGTTTTTTAATAGCAATTAACTAATAGTATTAATTACTAGTTATGCCAACAAATAATGAAAGCAGTTAGATTAGATGAACAATAATAAAATTGCTTAATAAACAAAAAAATTCCCGAGTGAACAGTAACCCTCGGTGAACAGTAACAAATTTTCCTTATTTTTTAAATATTATTTTAATAACAACTAAATTAAATTATCAGTTAACAAATAAACAAGAGCAAGTAAAGCAAATTACAACAAATTAACTATTATTAATTTTCTCTTTTTTTTTAAAACAGAAAGAGATATATATATATTTTTCTCACGGATTAAAAGCAAAAGCTATAAACTTCTCAATCTTCTAGATTGTTGGAAATTTATCAAATAATTAAGATTATAGCATGCAGATAAATCCGAAAAAATAAACAATTAAAACTGGCCTGATCGGAAGCAGTCGTGTATTCATTGCCCTAGAAGATTGAGAACCCGCCTATTGCCCCTAGCGGTAAAAGCCCCCGGAAATGGCCGACCTCTGCACTCGGGCGAGAGTGCAAAGCTTCAGCTCAGATGAAGGAAGTTGCCCATAAAATAAAACTAAGATGTAGATGAAAATAATATGTAGGGGAGAGAAGAAAAACAAGAGAAACTTGTTGTATATTTTTTCTTATCATTTTGAGCTCAACATACGGATATATATATATATAGGGTTGGAAAAGACGTTACAAAACCCGTAATTAATTCCGTAACGTTCGTCATAAATTTTGTAACGTACCCCATAATTATATAGCCGTTACACATATTTTTAATTGCTAATAAAAACATGTTTTAATTATAAATTTTTTATTACTATTTATGAAGGCAAAATTGTCTTTTCTTAACAAAATATCTAACATCTTTACTAATCAAAGTTACCACGCACACATAAAACACCAAATAATTATTTCCTGACTGATGATAGGGGTATTTTACCTTACTAGGTGGAATGCACGTGCAATGCACGTGATTAATTATTATAATTTTTGATTTTTAGTTTATATGTATTTATTATAACATAGTTGCAAAAAAGTTTATGATTATCATAATATATTAAAAAAATTCAGATATTTCAATATATAAAATCTTGTTGATTTCAACACTTTACCTTCCACATACTTAGTGAGGCTTAAAGTCTTAAAATATTGATGATCCAAGAGCAAGTTAATTATTTGGAATTCTAATTTTAAAATTTTAATGATGTAAGCACCAATATCTAAAAAACTATTATTATTAATGAAAAAATAAATCTTGAATTCATCAACGTAAAATGGTAGGTTTATCTGGTCATAGAGAATTTTGTTTAATTATAAAGAAGCCACTCGCACCTATTGTTTACTTCCACTTTCTATTATCCGGGGCCCGAGTATTATAGATATTCAAAAACTTTTTTTTCTAGAATTTTCAAAGTTAGAATGTGCAAATTTAATTAATTAAGAAAAAAAATATAAATTATATGATCAATTTTAAAATCTAATATTATAATCCTCCTACATCTTCTCAACTAATTAATTAATTTGTCAAAATGATTACTCTCTAATTTCAGAAAACTATAAAATATAATCTGAGAATGATTTAAACATATTTTGTACACATATGGATTGTAATTTAACAAAATAACTTAGATCTATCAAATATTGAATAATGTCCAAAAATTTAGATTAAAGATTTAAAAGAAACTAATAACACTCATATCCAAACTATATGTTTCATAAATGTGAGACATATAAAATAAACAATTTATTTTGTTTTGTTAAATAATATATCACAAAGCATAAAAGATAAGGAGAACCATAAGGATCACATAGTCATCACAAATAAAGATTAAATTTCTCTATGCGAATTTTGTAGCAAAAGATTTTCAGAGATACCGATAGACTTGTTATAAAATCCACTCTTATAAGATTGATGTCACATGTGTCTTAAAATTGTGCTTTGTTTGATGGTTAATTTTAAAAAACTTTCCCTCAACTATGGGGAAAATGTTAACCCCCCCCCCCCCCCCCCCCGCCTCTCCCCAACTACTTGAAATGAATAAATCTTTGTTCGTCAAATTTAGAGTGTTGTAGTTAATCTATCTCAACTTCAAAATTTTGATTTAATCCTATGAATTTTTCTCAATTAACCCCTCAAAACTAATATCATTGAGTCGAATTCATTATGTGATAAGTACTTGACTTGGAAAAATCAAAATATCCCTCACCCATAAAAGAATTAGCTTAGTTTTTGCTAGATGAAAGAAAAAATGAAGATTTAGAGGTAAAAAAGAACTGTAAATTGGTCGTAATCCTTTAATTATCGGTTGATGGTTTCTTTTTAACTGAAATGGCTTTCTTCAACAGGTCATTTTGACGAAATCACATATTAAAGTATTTTACATTAAGGGGGTTTGTATAGGATACGCTAAGTCGAAGGGTGTTCTCTAAAATTGCACCAAAGTTGGGAGAGTTTATCTACAACACCTCTATAGTTAGGGGGTTCTGTCAAATTAAATTAGTTGAGTTGCTTTTTTGAGACATTCCCCATAGTTGAGAGAGTTTTCAAAAAATTAACTATTCTTTTAAATTTATCTTATTTACATATTTGTCCCTAAAATGTTTTATAATTCAATATTAGTCCCTAAATTATAAGCAATTTTAAATTTTTAAGGGAATAATGTAGAATTATTGGAGATTTAAAATCAAGGAAATGATATCTAAATTATCTTTAAATATTGCTCTTATAGGCAATATGTGAAATATCGGCAGATATATTGCTATATCGACTGATATAAAAGATTAAATACTTTATCTTGATAATATTTATGGTTTTATTTTGTTTTCTTTTATTTGGGGATTTTTCTCATATATCGATCATTATCGAAAATATTGGCTGATATAACAAAATCGAGTAATTTTTAATTTAATTGTGGGCTTGGTATTAGGTCGTGTTTGGAAATCAAACTAAAGCACAAGTCACAAAAGCCTCAATTCATATCCCAAATCTCTCCACTCTCAGCTCTCCTAAATCTTAAGTATATATCTTGACGCAAATTCTCATATTGAAAATTCATCAATATATGAGATTATAGATTACAATGTTATATTATGTATGAGTATTATCTCATATGACACTCAGATATTTTTTACATAACCCCGATTATTACAATCTAATATCATGGATTTTTTTTTTGTCCAGCATTTATGTGATGCCCAACACTTTGTAGTAGTCCTTCGAAAGCCTCTTCTAAAGCTTTCTAAGCAAAGTACGTATATGAATTCAAAAATATGATGCTTTAATTTTTTCACATTTCCTCTAGTATATAAATATAAGCTAATCCTCTAGCCTCATATTGTATGATGTATATTATTTATGAAAGAGGTCACATACTATTGGTTATGGTTAACAAAGGCTTTAAATCTTTATTGGCTTAATTAAATTAAATACCTTGCAGTTTATAAAAGTTTCAATTACATACCTCCACTTGTATCTTGTGCACTTAAATATCCTAATATTTTTCAAAATTGCATGTCTATACCTTCTATACACAAGAATACTATTTGTAATTGTCCTATATGAATATAATGATATAATTTTACGATAATTCTATATTTTCTATTCTTTCCATTAATAATTTATGGCAAAATGGCCAGATTGGCATATTTTTTCGAGGCTTGGTGACATGTTGGTATATTTTTTTAGTTTTGTTAGATTAGTATATTTTTTCAACTCCAGCGTCATATAGGTTTTAAATTTGGCCGGAGTTACTGTTCCGACCAGGGCTAATGAGATTTTTGGTCGGAATAGTAACTAAATTTGGTCGGAACAGTAACTCTGGCCAAATTTAAGACCTATATGACGTCGGAGTTGAGAAAATATACCAATCTGACAAAACTAAAAGAAATATACCAACATGTCACCAAGCCTCGAAAAAATATACCAATCTGACCATTTTGCCAATAATTTATTAACATGCAATTGTCTATTAATATATTATTAGATATTACTAATAATTAATATAAGAGTTTCACAATAACATTAGAAGTTTTAGGGACCAAGTTAGGCAAACTTGAAGTGTCATATAATATGATTAATTAACAATAATCATTAATTTAGTTTAGTTAGGATTAAAATATAATATTTAAAAAATTAGGGTAATATAAATTTTTTCTACAACTTCCTCTTTTAGAGGGAGTATAATTCTAAGCGAAGTATATAATTTCATTTATAATTCAAAATCTTGAGACTTATTCAAAATATGATGCTTAAAATTTTTCACATCTTCTGTATAATATAAATATAAGCTAAGCCTCTCGCCTCATATTATACGATGAATATTATTTATCAAATGGATCACATACTATTGCTTGTGATTAACAAATGCTTCAAATTTTTATAGGCTTAATTAAACATAAATACCTTACAGCTTACGAAAGTTACACTCATATACCTCCACTTATATCTTTATGCATTTAAATACCCTAATATTTTCTAAAATTGTATGTTTGTACTTATGTATGCAAGAATACTCGTTGTAATTTTCTTATGTGAGTGCCATGGTATAATTTTAGGATAATTTTATATTTTCTACTCCTTCCAAAATAATTTATTAACTTGCAATTGTCTATTAATATAGTATTATGCATTATTAATAATTAATATGAGAGTTTTACAATAACATTAGAAGTTTTTGGGCCAAGTTAGACAAAGTTGAAGTGACATGTAATATGATTAATTAATAATGATAATTAATTTAGTTAATTTATGAATAGATTATAATATCAAAAAAGAATATGGGCAATATAATCATGAAAAGTTTTTCCACAACTCTCTCTTTTAAAGGTAGTATGATGATTAACTATCTCATTAGAACAGAAGAAAACACTGTTAGATTCAAAATTTAGTATATTAGGAATTAGTGATATATTTTATCAACCATTAATAATGATTAATATTTTCACTGCCAAAATACAAATAATCCAAGTACAAAAGTAATATGAAATAAATCTCACATTCAAATCTCTCAAAACATGCCAAATTCAAACCTCCTAATAACAAAAGAATGCTCTTTCAATTACTTACTTTCACCTTAAATTACTTTACGTAGTATTTTCAACTCCTTAACCATACATCGCCTTCCTTCGATCCCCATAAGGATCTCTCATAGTTTGCACCTCCATCTTTCCAAATACCCCATAAACACTACTATCATTCCCAAATCCACTCTCCAAACCCCCATCATCATCATCATGATCATCCTCATCATCTTGATCTTGATTCATAAGCTCCTCCTCATACTTAATACTCGAAATCCTAAGCCCACCTTCAAGTCTATTTCTAGGCTCACTTCCTTTCAAGAGCCCCACTACCTCCCTCATAGTGGGCCTCCTCTCTGGCTCCCCTTGCACACAAAGGGCCGCACAATCAATAGCCCTCCTTAACTGGGCCTCATCGTAGTTACTCCGGACTCTCGGGTCAACCAAGTCCCTAAACCGGGCCTGGGTTATTAAAGGCTCGGCCCATTCGGTGATCGTGCGTTTCAGCCCGCCGGGCAATTTTTCTATGGGCTTTCGGCCCGTCAATATTTCGAGGAGGAGGATGCCGAAGCTGTAGACGTCGCAGGACTCCGAGACTTTGCCCCACATCGCGTATTCGGGGGCGAGGTA